>NC_143436.1:110930662-111260662 GCF_987193195.1 Phasianus colchicus
GTTTTGGAGCTGCCTTTGCATCTTTGCATGTAGTCTCTCTGAACTTTTCCTTGATAAGCCTAAAGACTGACTGCAGATAAATATTATTTTGGTATCTTTGTGGCTAATTTCTTCTCCTGCATTGATCCACGGCCTGCTAACCAGAAGAGATTCAGGACTCGAATCCGCTTTTATGTGTATGCAGGTAAAGAGGTTCAATGCCACAAAAATCACGTGGGTTACAATGCAGTTATGAAATATCCAATGTTTCTGTAAAGCTATTGTATGTGGCTGTGTGGTTTCAGCCCAATTTCCAGGTCAGACACAGCATGCTCTGATGCCTCCTTGTCCGGTTTGAGGTTCCAATGCTACATCTATTGTGTTGCAGGTGAGATTGTGAGCCCTCTGACTGAAAGAACAGCCCTCGAAGTAGCAAGCAGCACACAGCTTGCTCCTGAAGCAAGCTCTGCAGCCTCTGCCTTCCCCACCATCACTACAGGCTCTGAGATGAGCACCATTGCACACCACCTTGCTATACTGCCACTGGGTGAGAGGCAAGCACCCCCTCACCATTCTACCACCAGCACTCCTCCAGCTCCTTGGAATAAAAGCCTGACTCCACACATGGCCAGAGACAATAGCCCCACAGCTGTGACTGCAGAGCAGCAGACCACCACAAGTCCATCACAGCAGAGCTCATTGGTTGAGTCTTCCCCTTGTACAACACAGAAAGTGGCCATTCTCACAAATGCATCCATTGACACAGACAAGCAAGAACAACGTAGTTCTCCATTGCCAATGTTATCAAACCAAACAGCCTTCGATATCTCTGGAAGTCATGCAGCTTTTGAAGAGCCTCAAATCCACTCTCAAGATGGCCCCATCACAGCTCTGTCAGCCACAGGGGATGCAGGAGCTCCCATTCTCATTGCCACTCTCAACACACACACAGAGACACAAAGAGAGAACAGCTCTTGGGCTGAGAATCACACCACAGCCAAGGGGTCACCAGCTTTGCCAGGCTTCTCCTTGCCTCCCAGCTCAATGCCAAGCCCAGCCATGCACCACAGTGAGTATGCATCCAGCTGGGCATGCATGCATGGCAGTTTGACTGCATGAGAAGGAAAACTCACCCAGACTCCAGAAAGATGCACAATTATCTCAGTGATCTAGGATGAAGGTGGCTGAAATTAGTTTGTCTATGTCAGAATTATTTCCTTGCAGGAACTGGCACTTTTTTTCTAAATTAATATGTCATAATAATTTCACTTACAGGTGATAGCTTTATCGATGTTACACTTCCTCTTCCCAAAGCAGATGAAGCAAATCATACAGTGTTCTAAGTGTGGCTCATGGAAATATACACTATTTGCTCTGCCACTACTTGCTCTATAGCAGCAGCCCACAGCTACCTCAGAGACCTAGGATAGCACAGCACTGCCATCCTGTTACCCTTCATGGAGCATGGACTAAGCAGAGCTCTGCAAATTTTTCATGGGATTTCCAGGAGCTATGTGACAACCTATAAACCATTTTTTCAAGAGAGTAACTGGACTGGTAGGGAGGGCTTCATCTGCTTGGGTTTGAGCAGATGTAGTGTCTCTCTTTAGAGGATTTTTCTGCTGATTGGAGCTGAGTCATATTTCAAAGTTAGAAGTCAGATTTGATCCTTAAATTATGATTTTTTTAAAACTTTTTTATTTATTTACTTTTCTTTCTTTCTTTCTTTCTTTTTTTTTTTTTTTTTTTTTTTTGCTATAGGGATGCTACCATGTCTGCTTGTCACTGAAAATACTTTTTCTTTAGTGAATTAGCTACTGGTACCTATTTATGTTTTGTTACAGCTTATCCTTGTTCTTTCCATCATGCCTTCCACATCTCCCTGGCCCCAAACCATACTTCTCTGTTCTTTTCCCTTCCCTACAATCTCCTGTTCCTGGAGGCCTCCATTGACCCAGCCCCACTTCTGGTTTCTCTGTGTTCTTTTCTCCTTGGAAACTCTGTTTTTTGGCTATGCGGAGCCAACTCTGCTACTTCTCCAACTATTCTTGTGCCACCAGCACATCACCAGTCCTGATCACTGGTGCCACAGAGTCCACATATCCCATCCTGCTGTCTTGGACAGCAGCCATGCCAGTGTCTCTTTTCTTCTCTTGCCTTCACTCTTGTTGTATCCTTTGTTGCCCAGCACTGGCAAGACCAAGGTACAGAGCCAGGCATGTAACTTGTTTGGGAGCTGGCTGGCCAAATGGGGGAAAGAATAACTTTGAATTCAACATATTGATCTCAATTGAAAAGCTCCATCTACTGCTTAAGTCTTTTAGTCTTTCTTGTTCCTGGGGAGCAAGAGGAACACCACAGGGGTGTCCCACCAGCTGGAGGCAGGAAATTGAGAGGGCAAAGCCCCACATTTGGTGAAGTTTAACATAGAGCTCCTCCTTGTGGCAACATCTCTGACCTGGAAGATTAACAGCCAACCCTTCATAGTCTGTTCATGTCTTTAAAAAACCTATATATATATCTGTATATAGCCATTTGAAAATTGTTCAGAACATTTTCCCTTCTCTCTATTAGATAAAAGTGGTTTATCTCCTAAATACCTATGAAATACCTGCGCTTATGGCGCAGCACAATTCACAGCAGAAAGCAAACCCCAAGTCTTGCTTGTGGTGGTGGTTGTATGGGTTCCTTTGGAGATCAGAAGTATACTGGGACAAAGGAACCCTATTTTTGTGGCTTCTTTAAGGAGGCACGACTTTCCTCTCCTCTGCAATGCTTCACTTGATGACAATTTATTTTCTTCCAGTGCTTGTCCCAGCTCAAAAACTGTATCCAGTATGACTAGGACTGATTTTGATACAGTGTGATCCATACAGTCTATGGAGAACCCTGCTTTTCCATTATTGTTTCTTCAGAAAAATCAGTTAATATGGAGAGTAGAGCTCAGTGTAGGAGTCTGACAGTATCAAGGCTGGAAATTGATGTCTTATGCACTCTTGAAATCAGGACAGAAATATGTAAGGAGGAAAGCAAGATGGTACAAAAGAAAGTAAAACTGGTAACTTGATTCAGAAAGAATTTTAAGGTGAATCCTTAGCTAGATGGTTGTGTTCCTGGAGTCTTTGGTGAAAACTATCCCATATTCATAAATGACATTATTGTATTAGAACTCGCTAAATCTAAGAGTGATTTGTTAGCAGATGGAAGGCACTGTGAAGGTAATTGGGTGGTGATGGTCATGGGATTGGGTGATATCAGTCAGCTTTTTTGGTCAGCTAATAAAAGGATGCTAGAGGTATGAATCATGTCTTCAGAAGTGCTTTCTCTTCTGCCTGTGATCACCTTCAGTGTCTGTGGTAACAGTGCCAAAACCAGTGATATCAAAAAATGACCTAAAATATTTGAGACCATTTTAATGTGATTCAACACACACAGTTTCAGAGAGGAGATGTTTACTCTGTTGGATTAATCTTATTTTACACTGTCTAAAATGATGCAGTCTAATCCCAGGCAGCTGGCAAGCCTTCCTGTGAGGCTGGAGGGAAGAACTTGGAAGGGTTTGCCCTCCAGAGGGGCTGGTGTGTTCCCTTTACAAATAGAGAGAGCTGAGATAGGAGCTGAGGTTGGAAGAGAAGTTCAGTGCCCAAGCATTGCCATAGAGAAACATTCCAGAAGGCCCACAGCATGTGAGGTAGAACTGACAGCTCCACGTCATATGGGAAGTCTGTCCTTCTTGAGAGGCATCCAGAAGCCAGAAAAAGTAGACCCTACTGCTGGACACCTGTGTTGAGGCTATGTTTTAGATAGCTGGTCTTTGGCAGTTGTGTGTACTCATGTGGCCAGGCATGCTTGAGACTGTCAATAAACCATGGAATATGTAATACAATTGTCTTCTTTTTTACTCTGCAGCTGTCCAGAAACTTAATGGAATGGTGCGGATAACAAATGTGAAATACTCACCAGGCTTTAGCAATGCAAGCAGTGAAGAATATCAAAACTTTGCACAGCTCTTTGTTGATGAAGTAAGTGGCTAAGAAGGATATGACCTTCTACTGGTCACCATGTGGTAATCTTCCCATGAAGGGTGTATGCCACATAAGCATCCCTCAATGCACCTATGAGATCTGACTCCCATTGAGTGAGCCTGCAGCGGTGTTTTAGGCTGAGGTGAGAATCTGGGATTCTCTGAAGCCTCTGTTTCCTCTGCTTCCTGTGTCTGGTTATACAGGTTTATTTATTTCCTCCAGGGATACACTGAAATGTTAATGAATATTTGCACAGTGCTGCATTAACCTTGCCCTGTGCATCACTGTATTAATGAACGTTGTGATCATTATTACCCTTTGTCACAGGCTGACATTCCTTCCAATCATCCTTTGTTGTAGCCCTGTATCTGCAAAGGGTGTGGTTTCTTGTGAAGTCACCTCTGCCCTCGCCTCTAATTAGAGCATAGGACATCAAAGCACACAGCCATGTCAGTTCCTCCTTCAGCACACTCTTAATGCCTGGGTATTGCCTCTGACAGCATTGCTCTTATCATTTCTCTGTTAATTTTATCAGAAGTGTGTTCCTGCTGATGTTTGCTCAAACACATCTGTGCTCGGAAAACCTCTGGTTATGCTGGGTTGCTTTATTGCTTTCTTTCTCCTTTTTTCAGAGGACTGAAGCTGTGATAATAGATCCAATACTGACCATTGTTTGCCTCTTCAAACACTGCAGAGGTCTCCTCAGCCTCTCACTGTGGTCAGGGCTGCAGTCTGACAGCAAACACAGCTGTCTGCAGGACACTCACTGGCAACTCTTGGTAGTCAGGCAGAGGTCAGGCCAACATGAAGTTGGAGAATACTCTAAGGAGGAAAATGTGTGCTCTGTTTAGCTGTGCATGGTGTTTTCTCAGATATCATATAGGTTTCCCACTGGTTGTTACTGGTTTGCACCTTTCTGGATGTGTTAGCACACCACAGCTTTCTCTGTGTTGTTTCAGCCCCAAGCTGTCACATCAGAAAAGCAGCCACAGAGTGAAAGGGATGTGATTAACAAAGTGAAGAGGGAGCAGCTCTCCACTGACCTCACTTCCATTTAGCATCACTTGCTGCCTGAGGCTATTTTGCAATAGCACGTTATTAAAAAGGGCTAAAATGAATGTATTTTCTTTGTGAGCTGCTCATTCAGATGCCTTAATCCAGCAAATCATGGATCCAAGTTGGTATGGAGAATCTGTAACATGATTATATAAAGGAACCAGAGTAGGTTTTGTGTGGGTTTTACCCAGTTCTCAAAGTTCCAGTTGGAAAAAGAATACTTGTGATTATAAGGCACCCTCTCCTTTTTATAGCACTCCAATTCTGTGGACCAGCCACAGGTGAGCTGTGTTAGTGATGATTCCATCTACCCCTGAGCCACTGTCTATTGCTCTGACAACCTCAGAGGAGTTCAGGTTGGATATTAGGAAGGATTTCTTCTCAGAAGGAGTGCTAAGATACTGAAAAGGCTGCCCAGGGAGGTGGTGGAGTTCAAGAACTGTGTGGACATGGCACTGAGGGACAAGGTGGCTGTGTGGACAAGGCATGGTGGCTGATGATTGAACTAGGTGATCTTAGTGGTCTTTTCCAACCTTAGTGATGCTGCGATTCTATGAACTTTGTCAAAACCTGCCATGAGTGTTTTATTACAAATGTTGTTTGACACCAACGTAAGGGAAGTTCAGGAAAAAAAGGTCAGCATATTTCTTTCCCGGATTACAAGGGCCAGAAATTGATTCTTTTAAAGTAGGAAGGGAAAGTTTTAGAGATTTTAAAAGCACTCTCAAATTCCAGTTAAATAAATTTTGCTGAAGATTTTACTTAAACCTCTTTGGAGTTACCATCTACAATTGAGAGGATTTATAAGCCTTAATGTGTATAATGGTCTTCTGCGTAGAGCTGCCCTAGCACTTAAATGCCACGTGGTTAAACTGGCAGCACAACAAAAAGAAATGCTGTTCCTTAAATAATGTGTAGATGAAAGCAAGGTAATAACTTGATGTGACAATTTGCACTGTCATTATCCAGACTAGCTCCATCATCCTACTTGTACTGCACCTGAAGAACAACGTAGCTAAGGGTAAGAAAGTGCTTTAGTCTTTGCTACAGCCAAGAGGAAAATCATGAGAACTAAGGCTTGCCCCCAAGAAAATGAATGAGGAATACAGAAAGTCTGAATTGAGAATGCGTTCACTGATGGGCATTAAATTCCTGAATGCAAAAGCTTGATTCAAATTCTAGTGTCTTAAATACTGTCTGACACGCAGTGGGAAATAACTGGCAATGCCTTGTCAAGGTGACCTCTCATTTGGAACTGACACAGCCTTCATTTTATGTAGCTTAATGCATTTAAAATAATTGCATTCAAAGCTATCTGAGTGTGGAATGAAATTTGAAACAGGGATTAAGGCATCTACGCAATTAGAGTGTAGATGTCTTATTTTATTAGGGTCATTCCCTTCCCTTGGTGCTGGCATTTGTTCTACTGGTGTTGCCTTGCTCTCCTAGGGGTCTCTTCTGGCACACCTGTTTCTCCTGGTTTGTGTGTGCTACAGAAATAGTAGCAACAACAGATACAATATATTTCATTTTTCTAGTGAGAAAAACGGAGGTTTCTTCTAAAAAGTTCTCTCTTTTCAGTCTTTTCAAGCCCTGCTTCATCAACCATTATGTTGGTAGCCCAGGGTGTGGTACCTGTAGTGAAGTCCTGCAGTCTTCTGAATAAAGGGTTTTGCAGTGTCACCTAGTGGCTAAATACAAGTACAGATGAATATCACAGTGAAGCTTTTTGAGCTGAGTCCTCAGTAATGAAAAATGTGGATAAGGGTAGAAACAAACAAACAAAAAGCAAGCAACAAACCAAACATCCCAAACCTAAGTCACAGGGAAGCACCAATAAAATGAAAACTTCAGGAGAAAGCTGAGAAGAAAATAGAGGTGAGATTGGGAATGAACTAAGAATTCTCTCTGAAATCAGCGGATGTCCAGAAGTTCAGAAAAAAAAAATTAAAATACAAAAACTTAGGGCTTACCACCAACCATTCAGAATGGATATTAGCAGAAATTTCTTCTCAGAAAGAGTGGTGATGCAGTGGCACAGGCTGCCCAGGGAGGTGGTGCAGTCACCGTCCCTGGAGGTGTTCAAGAGCCGTGTGGATGGGCACTGAGGGACGTGGGCAGTGGGCATGGTGGGGGTAAGCTGGTGGTTGGGTTGGGAGATCTTAGAGGTCTTTCCAACCTTAATGATTCAATATGAAATTGTTGTGAAAGGGCAGAAAGGAGAAGGGACTGTGTCCTGAAGCCCTGTGGCCTAGGAGATCAGGGATTTTGGAGCTGCCCAGGCTTTCCCAATGAGGTTGCCCCTTGCATTCTCCCAGCTCCGCCTGCACACCCCCATGGGGCACTGCAAGCTTTGTTGCATAGGGCTTATTGGTATGTGGGAGCCCTCTTGTGGGTGCAAGCAGAGAGTTTGCTCCATCCAATGCAATTAATTCCAGCAACTCAAAAAAGGGCTACAGCATGCCTGCAGAGCCTGTTCTGCTTGGCTGGATAATACACAGTGGACAGATGCATCTGCTTTGATACATGGAGTTGTAGTCACCTGGAACAATCCAGGGGGAAAAACAACAACAACAACAACAAAAATGCACATGGGCTATATGCACAGGTGTGAGAGAAATGAGGATTCTGACAGTTCTCTTGTCAGCTCCCACAGCTGCCCCATTGACTCTCCCTAGGCTTTCTCTGGCAGCAATCATGGCCCATGCCCTGAGCATTGCTCCACTGACACCAGATCTGTTTGAACTCATGGCTGAGCTCCAGCCCTTCTGCTGCAGATATTTCCTGCAGGAGATGTATAGAGGAAGAAGGGGTTGGAGGTGATCACAGCACAGTCCCCACCCACCCCCTTAATGCTCTAGAAAGCTGAGCAAGGGAAGGAAGTGCCTGTTGTATCCTGAGGAGATGGTCTAAAAGTTGAGCAGGGATGTGAGCTGCCAGTTTACTGTTGCACTTCTGTTGGCAGTTTCTAAGCACGATTAAAATACTGACAGCTCAGGACCACCTGATTCAGGCTTGGAAGTGATGAGCCGCTCTTTCTTTTGCTGCACCTTTTAGTTGTAAGTGTGGAAATGATGCAGTAAGACTTCCCAGACGTGTGGGGAAAAGATGTTATGAAACAGAGGGGATCTGTGAGCATTCCCTAGACCTAATGGAAAAAGTCACAGTTTTGATGGGTGGTATCACACAGCCTGTGCCTACCCTGGCACCTGACCTTCAGGTGTGCACTGCACTCTGCATGCAATGTGTTTGGATGCTGGAGCCAGACAGGTGTGCAAGCCTCTGCGTGTGTGTTCTCTGTGTCCCCCTGGGGGACCTCTGCAGGTAGGAAGGGAGTCCTGTTCAGTCAGTCCTGTGAGGCTCCTTGTGTGGGCAGTCAGATTAAAACAATTAAGGGAGGACCTGTGGATGTTTTCCAGTTTCTCTGAGACAAGTCTGTCCTTCTGTGTAAAATGTTTTCTCAACATACTCTTTACAGCTGTACTCTTATTATCAGCCTTCTGTCTCATCTTGGGTTGGTCCTGCTAGACAATGCCATCTGCCCTGTGTCTGCTCTTCCTCTGACTGGTGCTGAGCCTGGAGATGGAGGACAATGATACTGCAAATGCCAGAATTGCTGTGTGTCTCTGAGCTCCTATATGTGCCTGACAGACTTGTCCCATTGCCGCTCTAATGCAGGAGGAGATGATCCTGTGGATGGCTGCCCTGCGTAGGCACCAAAAGGGGCAGTTCAGGTTGGATATTAGGAAGAATTTCTTTTCAGAAAGAAGGGTGAGGCACTGAAACGGGCTGCCCAGGGAGGTGGTGGAAGTACCTAAGTGATTTTACAATTCTGCATTCCTGCAATTTCTTTTCTCCTGTTATCAGAGGCCTTTGCAAGGAGTCGTGCCAAATGACAGATGAAGTATCTTAATCACTTCTTTAATGCTCACAGTTAAATATATGCCCTATCCTTCAGCTACTATAGAGTGAAAATATTATAAAACAAAGAGTAATTTTTAATGCTGTTTCCTCTCCAGAGTATGAAGCACAATCATAATGCATAATATTCTTTTCTGAGCAATGTACAATGCCTAAAATATAATTGCTTCTATCTACTCATTTTAATGTGTACTTTGTTTTCATTCCAGATACATAAATCTCTGCCCCTTGACGTCCTTCAGCAGATGGATGCTGCTCTGATTAAAGTGTTGATAACTGATATTACTAATGGGAGCACTGTGGTAAGTTTCCATTTACTGATTGCAGAAGATGTGGATATCGACTACATCATCACTGCTTTTCATGATGCAATTGAACGCAGCTCCTATTTCACAGTTGACAAGAACAGTCTCTCCATAAATGGTAAGCAGCTGCTTATAGCCCAGTTGTTCTTCAGAACTAGAAAAATCATAAAGCCTATTATTATTATGTTTTTTGATAGGTGAAAATATCTGTAAAACAAATGGATGAGAAACCATTCTCTCTTTTATATTGCTTCTGCTTATCCATCCAATAAGCTTCTTCAGAAAACATCAAAGGATAAGAAGAGAGGTTCACCTGATCAGAACAAACTCGTCTCTTTGTCTCTAGCTAGCAATAATTTTATAGAGAAGAAGATATGGAGTTATTAGAAACTGTAACAAACTGAGGGTTTTATTAGCCACCAGTGGAAACGTGTCATTGTACACAGACATAGTTAACTTCATTTAAAATTATTCTGAAACACATTACTCTCTGCACTGCACTGATAATTTTGAATAAGATAGAAATCCAAGGCACAAATAAATGAAGATTCCTGCACGGGGAGTATGCGTTTCCTTTGCTCACCTGTGGGCCGGGAGTTCAGATGAAAGTAAACAGTTTGTCAAGATGAGCACAATGGCTTATTGTTGAATCTCTTTTTCTTTGTGAGATCGAAGTCAGTAACAATAAACAGTAGTCTCCTGACTAACTACTGTTGAATCCTGTTCCACAAACTGATGCGTCATCTCTGAAAACAGTATCAAATTATATATCCTGAATGTGATTTGTCCAAATGTTATTGTTACAAGCTGCCAATTAAAATCTCAGGCAAAATGACATCAAAAGCAAGTACGTGGCCTGTTCTGTACATTCCTGCTGCCTGTTATCCTTGCAATTGTGAATCTGGGAAGTTGCACCTTAGGTTAATTTCTAAGATCGTGGCTAACTCATGGCGGTGCTTTGCGGGGTGCCTACTCCTTGAACCTGCTTCAGAAATACCACACTTCCATTTATACACTCTTCACCTTTGCCTTTTGCTTAAATATACCCAACAGATTATGATGAGTGCAAGAGCGAAGAAGATGACTGCTCCCCAGATGCATCATGTTATAACACACTTGGATTTTACCACTGCAGTTGCAATGATGGATTTGCTGATATGCATCCAGAAAGACCTGGAAGAAACTGTGCAGGCAATTTTTTCTTACTATCTAATGGCTAACTGAACTCTGAGCACTGTCTGTTGGATTAAGGTCATTCTTGCCACAGGCCCTGAAATTTTGCCAAGGTTGAATTCGATTTGTTGTATGCATGCTAATGGGGAAAGACTTGCAATGGAGTTTATGTATTTCGACTGCAATAATCCCCTGTTTGATTATGTTAATGTTTAATGCTATCTTTGTAAGAGTCTTCTATTAGTTCTGTTTTCTCATTTTTGCAATTAGAAGTATGTTATTTTAATTGGCAGTAACAGAGAAGGGCAGAAAAGGTAGAAGAAAGCAGTTGCACGGTGTGACCTATGTATTGCCTCGGGGATGAAAAGTTAGTACAGTATGACAAATGACTGTTTTGTATTAGTTGATTCATCTAGCTTCTTCTGTCTTTCCTTGAATCATTTGTTAGCTGACATATAATCAGTTTTTGAGCTTCTAAATCCTTTTAGGCTCCTTCCGTATTTTGTGCTTGTTTTTGTAACCACAGTGATAAGCTACTCATTGGCTGAAGAAATCACAAGGGTCTGTGAGCTGATACCAACTTTTGCTCTGTTTTGTTTAACTATCACATTTATTACGATAATGCTCTTTTGGGAAATTCAGCTTGGAAAGAACATAAACTTCACATTCAGCTTACATTCAAATCCACAACTTTTCAATTTGGGGCATTCCTAAAAACTGGGAAGCTCCAGAGGATGTGTGCATACATATACATCTACATTGCTTGGGAAAAAAAATGTTATTTGCATTTGCAACCAATTAAAAACTGATTAAGAGAATTTTTGTGCAATGAGACACATCCTGTTCCACTGCAAACTAAGTTTATTATATAGGTGCTCTAAGTCTTTTGGTGAAGTACTGGCACAGGTTGCCCTGAGAGGTGGTGGATGCCTCATCCCTGAAGACATCCAAGGTCAGGCTGGACAGGCCTCTGAGCAACCTGATGTAGCTGTAGGTGTCCCTGTTCATTGCAGGGGAGTTGGACCAGACAGCCTTTAAGGGTCCCTTCCAACTCATACCATTCTCTGATTCTAAGTAAGACACAAAGGTTGTTTCTAGTACCAAAGTGCCATGGGGTAACCCCAGAGTCTGTGCTGAAAGCAGTGTGTTTGACATAGATGGAAAACCCCTGCTTGCCTTCTTCCTAGAATCGTAATAGATTCCATCCAGTGTCTTCCTTAATTGCCAAGTGTCTCTCTCCAGGCAAATGTGTGCAAGATGGAACTGCTGCATGAAGTTTGTCCTGCATGTCCCTCATAAATGGTGTTTCCAAAGCACTCAGTATAATATTTTCTAGATAAAATTTAAACAAATTCTGCTCCTGTTTATACCCCACAGCCAGAGTGTGCTATGGAACTAGGGAAAAAGATTCCAACACTTGCTCAGATGCTTGCAATTGAGGATCTCCTGCAAGTCCTGATCATCCAAAACTGTGTATATGTTCTTTGCTCAAGCATACTAGTTATTGCAGCTCTCATGAGATACAACACTTTGGCTTTTCTCACAAGTGCTTTACATATTTCATGGGTTATTTCTTAAAAAACAAAAAAAACAAAACAAAAAAACAAACCACAGCTGTGGCAGTACTGGTTAAAATATAGCTGGTTAAAAATACAGCTACTTCTGTATTTCCTATCTTTCTGCCAGTAACTGTGAGTTTCCTCAAATAGGTTTGCTTTTATGTTATCAAATCTATCTGAATCTGTTAATTACTTTAGTACCTTTATTTCTGTTACTCTTCAGCATTTCCTACGAGCCAAGAGGGAACTGTGGTGGACAGGGAGCCTGTACCCAGTGCAGTTTTACCTGTGGCATCTTTGGAGACTTCAACTTACATTTCCTCCTTTGCTTCACTGAACTTCTCTGCTACTCAAATCAAAGATCTGGAGGACACCCCATTCTCCAGTGTGACGCTACCTCTTCTTACCATGGGTTCTGGGTCAGCTTCCAATGTTCCTCCTCAAGCATCTCCTACCCCCCTTGTTAAGCCTGCCCAGGAGGTTTCCATCAAAGATGCAGTAACAGTGTTCTGTGAAATTGAGAAGACCATTCTTGCCATCCAAAAAGGATTTTTACTTCAGGAATCCATCCCTGAGTCCTCTCTGTACCTGGGGGAGCCTCTTTGCAACGTGAGCATCAGCAATGGCACTCATGCTGTGCTGCAGGCTGGCTGGAGTGAATGTGGCACTGAAGTTGAGACCGTAAGTCCCTTAATCCAGGGAAAGCCAAGAAGGCCCAGAGCACTCACTTTCCCTCTCTGGAAGTGACAATGGCAGTTGCCTATCTAGGGGTACAGTCTGTTCAAGTGAAGTGTTGGGCAAAGAAATGTCTTTGGAAAAAGAAAACCCTTTAATGCAAGTAGAAAGTTGTCCATGTGTTTGGGGCAAAGGGGAAACAAGAAAGAGAAGAGCATGTCTGGGGTTCAGCAGGAAAGCTCATGAGCCTCTCCAAACCAAAATCCCCCTTTTCTATCTCTCTGGGCTTCCTCTGCAGCTGCCAGAATCTTCTTTTTTCTTAAGAGCAATTTCAGCAGCATACTTAGAAAATACCTCAGTTCCTCCCAGTAATTAGAAGCTGCCTAATGCCTCTATGGATCCCCAAACAAATTTTTTGCTCAGACCATGCCAAAGTACAGAAATTGCCTTGTGGAGCAGTGATCAAGTTATGCTTTCTTTTTTCCTGTGTTCCAGAATGTGACTAACACCATAGTGAAAACTGTGCTACGGAATGATGATTCTGCTCAGGGAGTAATCCACCACTTAAAAGTTGCCAGTCCTATTCACTGTGTGTTTCAAAACAATCTCTTGACTTCCTCTGGATACACTGCAGAAGGGTAAGGAGTATCTGTGCTTTGAAATGCTGGCGTGCTGCATGACCATTATCTGGCCAAGCCATAGATGAAAATAAAATTTTGGGAGCTGTCTCTGGGAGATGGGATTCCTGTGTTTTGCCTTCCTGGACAGTCACATGTAGCCATAAGTAGCAGTAGTATACTAAGATGGAACCAAATCTACTATTTATGCTCTCAGCAAAGGCAAAAGTTCAAGCTTTGCTCTGCTGGTTAATGTTCTCCCTTCATACAAATCCTTCTCCAGCTCCTTCTCTTTAAGCTGTCTATTTTTCTGATATCTTTCACACACTGTTCAAATTTGTTTCTTTCCTGCTGTGCTAAGCTTTTTCTGTCCTTATTTGGGCCTTATTTGGGCCTTGTTGCCCTTCAAGACTACTCAAATATCTATCTGCTCTATTTGTGTTGCCATGACATTCTACACTTAGAGTTCTTCCTCTTGCATTTACGTGCTTCCTAACACTCCAACAGAAAACTTGATGCATCTTCCCCCTTTTCTCTTGAACATTTCCCTAGTATCCTACATTGCAGATAACTTTTCACTACTTAAATGCTCAAGAGGTTGATGCACCATTTTATGACTTACTGAAGCAGTCAAACTTGTAGTCTTTAAAAAAAGTCAAATTGTTTTTTCAGAATTTATACTATTTTTGAGGATTTACATGGATCTGGACGCTTCAGAACAGAAATGCAGTTATTTATTGGAAACTCCCCAATACCAAAAAATTTCAGTATCTCTGCCAGTGATGATGTCCTGATTGAAGTGGGGATTCAGAGGGATGACAGCAAGCTGAAGGTGGTCCTCACTGACTGCTGGGCAACTCCAACCAACAATTCAGTGGATCCCCTCTCATTTTCTTTTATCAAGAACAGGTACAGAAAATGTCACTTGGAAATAATATGTGCCTACCTTGAATCTTCCAATGGCATTGACTGTGAATGTGTTTTATTTAAAATATCTTTTCTGTGTGTTTTCTTCATTCATATGCACTATCCCTTAATGTTCAACTGGTCAAACATTAGAACAAAGTACAAAGTTTTTTTAAAATGCAGTGTGGTCATTTTTAGAGTTTGGCTATCTTCCCTATAGTTTTGTAAAGGCATTGTACCTTTGACAGGAAGGAATAGGTGATTTTCATGGACAACAGTGAAGGAATATTTGAAATGTGTGCTTTACCCATATCTCTATGATTGAGATATTAACAAGATCTTATGTAACTCTCATCACTGAAAGTGTAGATTGATTGACACAAACAAGATTAATGCAGGCTCTGGTAAAGGAGAATGCTTGTTCCTGTCTGGATCCCCAAATTCACCTTGACATTATGTTCCCTATGTTCACTTTCCATCTGAAAACTCAGGATGGTCATTTTCCTTAGTAACAAAAAGTATTCCAAGTTGTTGTTTCACTTTGTGTTTGGTGAAGCCATCTTAAGTGCTCTCTGGCACTCTTTCTCTTCCATCCCCACAACTACTCTCATATCTCCTATTCTATTTGCTGTCTGTGATAGTAAAGCAGCAATAGTTCCTTATCCTTCCTATGCAATATCCATAACATGACTCAAGTTCTTTACAGGGAGAGTGGTGAGGTGCTGGCACAGGCTGCCCAGAGAGGTTGTGGATGCCCCATCCCTGGTGGTGTTCAAGGCCAGATTGGGTGGGGCCCTGGGCAACCTGGTCTAGTATTAAATGGGGAGGTTGGTGGCCGTGCATGTGGCAGGGGGTTGGAGATTTGTGATCCTTGAGGTCCCTTCCAACCCTGGCCATTCAGTGATTCTGTGACTTCTATAACTGCTATGTGTGATTTTCTTCTCCTTTTCAGCTGTCCTATTCCAAATACATACACCACGCTTCTAGAGAATGGAAATTCAAGCAAAGCACAGTTTAAGATGAAGATTTTTTCCTTTGTCAACAACTCTGTAGTTTACCTACATTGCAAAATTCGTATCTGCATGGAGACACGGGGGGCCACCTGCAGGACGGTAAGGTTTTGCTATATGCTGTTATTCTCTGATGTGCCTTGTGTGGTCCTTCTATGTAACTGAAGGAATCATGTTTCCAAACTGGGTTTAAAATACCTCCTTCATCCTTCACTGAGAGCATGGAGGAATGGGGAAGAAATACAGCCATATGGAAGTTTATCCCTTTCTTTCTATTTCTCATTCTTGTAGTTAGAAGCGTGGATTGTGCACAGCAGTGGGTGTTAAAAGGCTGGGGGGCTTGGGGACTGAACTTTTCACCTTATCCTAGGGGTGGCTGGAAGGCAATGAGCAGAAGTTACTGCGAGAGAGGCTGTTAAAAAATGTGTCAGATCACATAGGCATGTCACAAACAGTTACCACCCATATTGGCAGTTTCAGTGAGAATGTCTAAGCAAATGGATTTGGGATGCCTTTCTGTCCTTTCTTCTTCCCCTTGAGATTTGTTCCTCCAGGTCAGGGTTTAGGTGCCAGGAGAGGAAGCTCCACGGCATTAAGATTCTAGGGCTGTGAATCCAATAGATTTTAACAGGGCTTTTAGAAACTCTACTGCTTTTATGAGTAGTAAATCAAACAATGTTTTCATAAAAAGTTCATTTTCCAATCGTCTTCCTCCAGTGCTTCAAAACATTGTTTCCTTTTAATTCTGCATGAAGATTACACACTGCTTAATCTAAAAATGTGTTGCTACCATGAAAATGAAATAATAATAATCAGGCTTTGCTGATAGCTTTTTTTCCTCCCTTTTTATTTTTTCTTCCCCTTTATGCCCTTTACACGGGAGTTCTCCCTCCTGCCAACTTTCCTGTTTCTTTTTTTTTTTCTTTTTCTCCCACTGAGGATGTTTTCGTTAAGAGTTTGGTACTCCTCCATTGTTTAACACCTTCCTCTACTCTAAATAACTCAGCTTAAGCTCATTATAAAGTAAAAGATCTCTTCCTAAAAGATTAAAAATGGCAAGCTGAAGATACTAGTTTCCTTCCTCAAGCTATAAAGTTTCCCCCAGATTAAAAAAAAAAAAAAAGAAAAAAGATAAAAATAAAATAAGTAGGGTTGAGAAATCTGACAGATGGAAAGATGGCTCCAGGTTTCACAACTGATTTAGAGCATCACGTATCAGTATATGAGCAACCCTCAGGCTATGCCCCACTCTGGGGAGCTGGATCCCTCCCCACGTTCAGGGAAAGGTTGCACAAGCAGTGTCCTGCAGAGCTGAGGAAGGATGTGAAAGAAGGTGAGAGGCAGGGGAAGAAGAGGGATAGGCAGGACAGGATCTGACTGGGCTAGTATTGCTTCTGTGAGGAATCAAACAGTTGCATTTCTAGGAGCTGGTAGGTCTACTGATAGAGCAATTTAGCTTCTTGGGTTTGAGTTGAGTAACAGACTTACTTGCTCTGTGTTATCTTCTTATTCACTCTTTATTCCTTGTTTTCTTGGAGAAGAGAGTAAGATGCTCTAAAAGATTAGGGAGTATGGTAGTAAGAAATGAGTAGGAGACGTGACTTTGGATGGGAAGAAGAAAGCTGTGCTGCCACCAGCCATACACTTGGTGGAACAAGGCTGCTTCACCACCAGCAGGGACTGACACCAGGGATCAGCTGCGTGAGCGTATTGTCTAGCTGTGGATCTGTCTGAATGGGAAAGCTGTTCAAGGATAGACCAAAGTTACACCCACAGGGGTATTTTTTGGTAGGCTGTCCTGGCTATGGATACCTGCTGGCAGTGGATTATAGAGGTGCGTCAGCATAACCAGGTTGGTAACACTGGTGAGACATTCTTGTGCAGTCAAGCTTGGTGAGACACCAAACACCTCCCTGCTTTCTTTTGTTTCTCTGTACTTATATGCAGTTCTGGGAAAGCCACAGTATCTTCTGAATAACCTCAGCAGTCTGCTGTTCCCAGTACAGACCTTTAGATTGTGTCAGGACAGGACAGCAAACAAACTGAATGGCACTGCCAAGGATACGTGCAGAAGAGGAGCGTGCTGTGTGTTGTACACATAGAGTGAGAAGCTTTATTCCCCTGTAAGGTTTCTCCAAAACAGAGAATTAACAAAAAGAAAGAGACTGTCTATGAGAAATCTGTTCACAACCATGTCTTCCAGTGTATCTAACTGCAGATTTTAAACCAGTATTTCTGATGCCATTTCCTTTGAACTTTGATTTACTGGCTTCAGTGAAACAAAGCATAACATTAAGGAACACAAACTTCCGTTGGTCAGAATAGCCCTGGGCTTTTACATACTCTCCAAAAGGTTTTGTGTTATCCATTAGTCAGCCATATGACTTGCTGAATTGATTGTTGCAGAGATGCCATGCAGCTCGATCCCTGAAAACCGGTGAAATCGTCGCTACCCACAGAACATCCTGGGGTCCTCTGTGTAAATCTGCCGGTGAGTTACGAATAGATGTTTGCAAAAAGGCAGGCAGGGAGTAACCACCATCTTAAGACTCTTTTTCACTGCAAAGTAACCTGAAAGCCTATGAAACAAAATCCTCAACATATTTTTCTGAGGAACAGTTCTTGCTGAAGCTGTGTGACAGCGTGAAAAAGTGTGTGCCTTCTGGCAAAGAGACTATCAAATTGTCAAGGGAATTAAAAGGAGAGGAAAAAAGTGTAGCTATTTCACAGGACAGCAAGCACAACAGCCATGCAATCAAGCAGCAATTAAACTTGCAGAGTGCAAAAGTGGTTTGTGACTTAGATTGCAATCAGTTTTTCTAGTGTTTACATTGTACTTAGGTCACAATTATATTGAGCTCTGAATTCCTAAATCAAAGGATGTCGGACATTGTATTGCTGTTCTTCCTTAAACTTCCTGATGTTGACTTCATTATTACTGCGAGGGAAGGCGGAGAGCCTTGCCAATGCACGGCACTTTAGTCAACCTGGAAGAGTGGTGCAGCACAGGTTAACAGATGGTCAATGCCAGCTCTGCATACAAGCAATTTGTTATGCTTCTGCCTTTTCTGCATTTATCCTGAGTTGTTCTAAAGGGCAACCGCTGCTGTTAACATTTGCAATTATTTGGCCTCCTCCAGCCATTTGTATTCATAATGTATTGGCATAAAGCACTCACTGAGAGTATTTGTACACAACAACACCATAGTTTTAACACATGGCTACTGGGAATAGACAGAAGTCATCCTCCATTCTCACTGATTGCCTGTTTTGCAATCGCTGACTGTGGGCTGGTAATGGATTTGGGGTATTTTTTCTCCAGTACTGTGATGGTTGCAATATTTGTTTGGAATTTGAAAGAGACTCTGATTCAGCACATTTTATTTTTCTTCCCCATGTATAGGTAGGAGTCTGTTAGAATAGACCTTCAGTGTTCATTTCTCAATTAGTTCTTCTTTTAAAACTTATCAATGAATACAGCTTTCTTTGTAAAGCACTTGCATCGTGTAGGGCTCACTCCCACTTGCACTGGAGACACTGAAACACTTATAATACAGCAAAACAGCCATTGCACCTGTGGAGATGGGAGCTTTGTTTGGGTTCCATGTTATCAGTGCCTAGGCAAAGCTGTTGCAGTGTGGTGCTACAAGACATTGTCTTATATTTCCATATTGGATATTCACATTTCATTTTAAATATGAGGCTAGACATACAGGCTGAAAGAGCTGGGGCTGTTCAGCCTGGAGAAGGCTCTGAAGTGACCTCATAGTGGCCCTTCAGTATCTAAATGGGAGCTAAAGGAAAGAGGGGGACAGAGTCTTTAGCAGGGTCTGTTGTGATGGAATAAGGGAAAATGGTTTCAAGCTTGAAGAGGGTAGATTTAGGTTAGATATTAGGCAAAAGTCTTTTACAATGATGTGTGATGAGGTACTGGAACAGGCTGCCCAGAGATCTGATGGATGCCTTGACCCCTGGGGACTTTCAAGGCAAGGCTGGATCAAGTCCCTTAGCAATCTGATTTAGCTGTGGATGTTCCTGTTCATTGCAGAGGAGTTGGACTAGATGGCCTTTAAAGGTCCCTTCCAACTCTAGAGATTCCATGATTCTACAGACAATGATTTCCAGCGCTGTGTTGAAGTGGAATATGAGCTATTGTGGCAGGTAATCTGCTGTAGTGAAATATGAAATAATTTATAAGTGCTCTACCTATACTACTTGCCACATAGCAAAGGCCACTGATGCAGGAAGTCCTGTTTTGTCTGTGTTGGGCTACAGGGTACCATTTCCACTGCCTGTCTTTTTTGTTTTTTACGTACCAAAATTCTAACTAAAAATAAATGTATTGTGCAATACTGCTTTGGCCTGTCTTAGAATGATGTCCTGGATATTCTGTCACTTGGACTGTTATCCTGTGCCTTAGATCCTGTTTCTAATTACTGACACGTATGTATCCCTCCTTGTCTTCTGCACACCCTATGTACGGTGCAGGTGCGTGGATAGATGAGAGTTATCCTGGAAGCATATGCAAGCAGATATTTTTGTACATACATCAAACACAATAGTGAATTAGAATCATATAATAGTATAGACACAAACATAAATAGAGGTACAGTGTTACAGGAGAGGGGAATTGCTTGCAAATTTGGACAATGATGAGGAAGTGCTTATATGCGAACCAGGTAAACATGTGCCGATATTGTAGAGACCCTTGGGCTTCTCAGATGGCACTAAATGTCCATGCTACAGAGTTGAGTGTCTCCTTCAGTGTGGCTCCATTGGCTGCAGTGGCCAGATCTCTGCTGCCTAGAAACCCTGCACACATGGATAACCTTTCCTTAAATATTTTGTGTTTGAAGAAGGATTACATAGGAGGCAAAGGCAAATCAACATTTTTAATAACTATAGATGGATGCGGGCAGGATTAAGATGGAAGAAGACTTCATCTCTGGGGACATTCAAAAGTAAGATAGCATATCAAAGTCACCAATCCTCATTCTTTAACTCTTACTTTTTCAGAATATTGTAGAGTCAAATTCCCAACACATACCAGACTAATGTCTGTAGGGACACTACATAGACAAAAAGAGAACTTTGACTTCTCCATGAGAATCACCTTCCTTAAAATGTTGTATCAATGTGGTATCACAGTTCTATTGGCTAATCTGTAGGCAAGGTTATACTGGTTGACTGGCTTTGTACCCCAGAAAAAGACTTAAGAATTTCAAAGCTTTTGTCTTTCACTTTTTTTTTTTATTTTATTTTTTTTTTAGCATCTGATTCAAAGAGAGAGAATGAGCCTGGTGTGGGAGTTGGATATATCATCCTTATTGTTATTGCTGTGTTTGGCTTTGTGGTGGCAGTTGTGAGCCTTGTCATTTTCCAGTGCAAGCGAAAGATGGGAAGATACAACTTCAGAATCAAATCTGACAACTTCAGCTACCAAGTGTTCTATGATTAGTGACTTCCACGTTACCTGATGTAAGTATTGAATCATGATAAGTTACTTTCTTTAACTGTTTAGTTCTTCATGAAATGGTTAGATACTTGCAGGTGAACATCCTCTGTGTAAGGGTATTAAACCTCCTAACCTGTTTGCTGTGGGTGAAGATCATAGAAATATGAAATTCTTACAATTCTTGCCTTTTTTCAGATGCTGCAGAATGTGGAGGAGGATGATAGCCTCCTTTTCCTTCATGCCTTCAGTCTCAGGCACTTTGTCACTTTGAAAGTGCACAATTGACCACTTCCACAGAAAGTATACCTTTTTGAGATTTAGACCACAGATTAGTATAATAGAAGAGGGAAACTGCCCCTCTAAGTCATAGAATCATAGAACCATAGAATGGCTTGGGTTGGACAGGACCCCAAAAATCATCAAGTTCCAAACCCCTGCCACAGGCAGGGCTACTGCAGAAACTAATTTGATTCAGAAGTTGTCCCTTTTTGAAAATGTTTGGGTTTAACTTTATTTCTCAAGCTATTTAAAAAAAAAAAATAATGGTGGAATATTAGACATAAAAAAACTGGAATGTTGATAATGCTCAATTGTTCTTGCAAGAGTCTGCAGAGACTGTATAGACAGCTCTGAGGAGTGTTCATCACTGTAACAAGTTCTGCTTCTGCAATTTTGGAATTTAATGCTTTTCCAGATTCAGGAACAGATTCAGTACAGGATTCAGCACTATTTTATCTGTAAAATCTAGATGCTCACACCTGTTTGTATGTTTGTGCGTCAGGGGGAAGTTCTTTACAGAGAGAGTGGTGAGGTGCTGGCACAGGCTGCCCAGAGAGGTTGTGGATGCCCCGTCCCTGGAGGTGTTCAAGGCCAGATTGGATGGGGCCCTAGGCAGTCTGGTCTAGCATTAGATGGGATGGTTGGTGGCCCTGCGTGTGGCAGGGGGGTTGGAGATTCATGATCCTTGAGGTCCCTTCCAACCCTGGCAATTCTGTGATTCTGTGCCTTTAAGAACAGAAAAGAGAGGTGTTGAAAAATAATACCTAACATTGCTTCATAATTCATGGCTGTTTGCTGTGGATCCAATTGCATTTTATTCTTGGGCAGGGGCTTATCTGACGTTGTTATCACAGTTAGGAACTCCTTCCTGATGGAGGTTTCATACACAAGAACGCAGCTGCCATGACCACAGCAAATTCGCTAGATTCATCATGATGGTATTTGCAGATAATGTAATTTGCTTCACTGAGTGCAGAGTTTCTCACCTAGAAGACAAAGAACAGGGAAGACTGTACCCTAACTATCTGCAACAGTCACTATAAGCTCAATTTCCCCTAGACTTATGTTACAAAGTCCATGTTCCATAGTCAAATGCAGCAGCTTCTGTGAGACCTCTGTAGGTGATGGTGATACTCTGATTGCTTCCCAAAGTCTGGGCAGTCTGTCCAGTCTGGAGCTCACTGGGAAGGTAACTTTTCTTCCAGCAGCTGTACAGTTCCATCAATGATACAGGTCCCATAACCCAGTATAATAACATATCTAAGACTATTAAATTAAAAGGTGCATTTAAAGACTCTGAGTCTTTACTCATTCTGCTCTCTTGAGTGGTCGTGAATAATTGCAACACTTGATATTAATGGCAATTACAGAGTTGCATAATGACATTGTAGCATAAAGGATATTTTCAGGATTATATTTATATATATTATATTTATATATAATAAGCATGTTGGAGTCTCAAACAATGCCTCCTTTTAGATGCTGAAACAACTCAGCTCTTTTTCCCTATACATTTCCCTTTCATTGCATTTCTTATGATTTTTTTCTTTTTCTTTTCTAGTTGGATTGTGCTTCATCACAGAGAATTGCAGCTTTTCTTTATTCTGCATTTGGCTTTCGTTACGCTTCATGATGGTGGCCACCAATGATTCCAACACTGGCTCTTAACATCACAAGTAAAAGACTTCCATATCCCTCGTTTTGTTTTGTTTTGGTAGCAACTTGGCCTTTTCCTAATGTTCAAAGAGCTATTTGTGTTTGCAGCTCCAAGTTGAAGTCAACTTCTTTGGCAGTTTTACATGGAAAAAAGTATAGAAGAAAAAGGAAAGTCCTCATGGTTCATGGTTCTCTGTTCATGTTTCGAGACTGGGTTGGCCCACTGTGCCACACTGCAGTTTTCCCCTCTTAGCATAATTTGTACCATTACACAAGTTATATGTTTCTCTAAATATTTCAGGAAGTAAATCAGAAAAATGTTAGAGATTTCATTTTCATTTTGTTATTCACTGTATACTTAAGGTGAGGTTTAAACTTTGAGATGCAGCAACGCTGAAGACCTAATTGTGCTACGCCTTAAGTATACAGAAGCTGGAGAACAAGTACTTGATTTATCACCAAATAAAGAAAATGCACAATGAGTCTGTGACTCAACCTGCATGGCGTATTCTTCGGCATGAGTTTTGAGGTTTGACTGTAAATTCTTTAATTGAGAAGGGCTTGGTGAAAACATAAAAGAAGTAAGTTTTGCTACTAATCCATAGTTTTCCATATAATTCCATTGTTACCTACCTGCTCTGTTTAATTAGACCAGAGTGATTTTGCAGTTGAGGTACAGTGTGCTGCCCAGCAGAGTGAGAGCAGAGCACTCCAACTACACACAGTATGTATAAATTCGACCCATATTTTGGCTGCACTGCAAGACCCTACCATTACTACAGCAGCAGAGGTTTAGTTTTTGTGCTTCAGTGTATGCCACAACAATCTGTTCAGCTGGATAAACTGGAACAAAAATATTTTTGACACACGAAGTAGCCCTTGCAGGACTTTTCAGTAAGTGTTTTGGAAGATGGAGAGTGTGGTAACCCATCCCTACCACTGCCGGGTTCCAACTGCTGCACACACCTCCTGGCCAGTGGTGGAGGCTGCTGGGTTGGCATCACAGTAATGCAGACATTTTCAGTGAACAAGATAATTCCCTATTAATTGAAATGAACACTATTGTACACAGCTCTCTAGTGGAAATTGGCCATTAGTTTGAACTCACAACTACTCATATCAGCCACAGCATTCAGGTGCTGGTACAGAATAGCATTGAAAATCTGCTTTTCTAGCCCCTCTATCCAACTGCTGTTAGGTACTAAGACTGCTGGGTAAAAGATTTGGCCTGTGTTTTGCAAGAGGACAGACTGATTGATCTTAGAGGTTATACACAGCTTAAAGATTCATAAATTAATTTTAGATATATCTTTTCTATTCTGTTTTGATTCAAGTGGATCTGTAAGAAGTAAAAAACCTTTGACTTGTCTTTTTGTTGCTGAAATATCAGTTCTCAGATCCTGATTAAAAAAATCAATTTGGTTACAATTCATTAATGAAACTGCAACTTACCTTTGTAATTTTAAAGTCTGATAAACACAATCATTAACTTTTTATGATGTAGGTGTCTCCTCACTTTTGCTGTTTGCTGTCAAATATAGGTTTGTTTTCTGTACACAGTGAAAGTTCAATCTATTTTACTAAAAATATCTTTATAGTCTGTGGTGTGTGCACTCTTCTTGTGGCAGGGCTAGAGATTTGCCTGTTGATTTCAGCAAAGCTATACCTCTGATGGAAGCTGAGCAGTTGCTTCTGTTTGATGCCATGCAGGCCCAGCAGAAACTGATATTGTGACTATCTGAATAGCTGTGTTGTAGTGTCTTAATAAAAGCACTCTCATACCTTATTCTTGGGTTTTGTACTGTAATTTTTTCCTCTAATGTATTAGTCGCAGGTATTAAGGTACGTACTGTGTGGATGCAGCATCTTCTGAAGAGCTATTCAAGTGTCAGTACAATATTCAGACCACTCAAAACACAACACGTGTCCTTATCAACTGGTCTGCATCTACCGAGAACGAAATGCATACACTTATGCTTATTAAGGGTCTATTTCTTGAAGGTTGCAAAGAAGAAACATATTTTCAGTTCCATGCTTTGCAATGAAGATGATGAGGAGTATTCATCATTCACAGCCCAATAACAGAAATCTAATAATGCGCTGATACAGTTTGAAACTACTGTCTCTGAGGATTCTAGAAAAGCAGGGAAGAGCACCAGCACTTTTTCTCTCATCTGTGTGTAGGTGTTGAACAGCTGCTGAACATTTTCTTTATTCATCAATTTTTTTCTGTCTGCTTTCTTCCAGCAGTCATTATTTTCTTGTTGCTGTGTCCCCTTGTGTCTCCTTTTCACGCTGAGGCACAGAACAGATTGTTTGGTGGAGGTAGTACATACAAGGTGCAGTCTGGTCCCTCTGTCCTTACTTATTTCATCTCGTCTGCTGCTTAGACAAGGCCTGAGTGCTTTGGGGGGCTCATTTAAGACACTGTGGTCAGTCCTTCACACCAGTGATCGGGTGGTTTTACTACATAAGCAGCTCTGCAACCAAGAACTCTTCTGGTAGAGTAGCACTGACCATCCCCCCTTTCCAGTCTCCTGCTGCCCATCTTTTGTTAATATTTCTCTAGATAATTATTTGAGATAGAGGTTAAAAAGGGTATAAAAATAAAATCTGAAGATTTAGCTTTGACCTCTTACATTGTTTCCTAAGAGCCACTTTAGACTAGTGGTATGCATGCCTGTTGTCCCCATTGTTCCTTGAGAACACTACAATGCTGACACCTGATGCAAAACATGCAACATTATTCTTTTCTCTGATATTATAAAGTTGCCAAACTTTGGTCCCACTGGGTTTGGAAAAAAGCTGAGGTAACTGGAAAACTTCCTTGTCCATTAAAACATAAAAGAGTGGACTTTTTAATGCTTGTTCGGAAAGTTTTCTTGTAGGCTGAGGAAGGAAACAAGTTAGAGGAGCTGACAATATTTAATTGCAATTGGACTAAAAATACGATGTTAGCTACAGTCTAATGGAAAAGTCTAGAGCACAGAACCGCCTAATGCCTGCTTTGGTCTGCTCAGCACTCTCTTGGGGCCTGGATTGCAGGCTTGTAGCAAATATACAGCTGAGTAGTATCCTCATCATAGAGGTGCTACCTTTCAAAGCTGCTCAATTTTTTGGCAGACTTTTCCTCTCCCTTTGCTCTCTCCCAGTGCTGGCAGATGACTTCAGGCTAGGGCTTTAATGGCTTTTTTTTTTTTTTCCCAACAAAAGGGATTCTTTCTCCTCTGAAATTCACAGAAAGATAAGTTTTAGAGACTTAATACAAATGGAGTCACAATGATATGTATGCTGTAAGCAATCACAACTGCAACTATAAAAGGCAAAATGAAAAAAACTTGAACATTTGGAGATGGCATAGAGAAAAGCAGTAATGTGCCAAAACAATGAAGTTCCAATGTAGTTCCTGTGACAAAGTGTCAGTAATAAATCACTGGTGTAGTGCTTGTAGTGGATCCAGAAATGCCGCTTATACTGTTCTCTTTAAAACTGCTGGTGCTCAGCCCTACCTGTAACCAAAGCTATAAAAGTATTGGGACAGTTAGGGTAAATGTGCTCTGCTGCCTAGTAACTGGTTTTGTTAACTAGAAGGAATGAAAACAGGTAGTAAACGTATCGACCCACCTTTGTTCTTGTTTGGGTGTGTGACAGACTGGATTTCGACTGATTAGGAATTGTATTGCAATTGTATCCAAAGTACCAAAAAATCTTGCTCATTTCACAATTCTGATGGTGCCCTCTACATGCCAAAAAAAAAAAAGCCTTTCTAACAGAGACAGTTGGGTAAAAATTTTCCCTTGGGTCAAACTTTTCCAGTATCACCATATCCTTGGGAATGTGCTAGCAGCTCACAGCAATATTGGCAGCGCGAGTTCTTCATAGCTTACGCTCAGTAGTGTTTAAACTCTTCTAATCCACTCAGAAAGTGTCCGGCTTTGCCCCTCACACTGCCTAGAGCTTTGATATGAAATGCTCACATCAATGGGAGGCAAAACGGTGCTTACATTTATTAGCTGCTTTGGCATCTGGCGATTTGAAAGGATGAAGGAGGTGCTTCACCGCAGTATTTTCAACAAGTCAACAGCTATTACCAGCACATATAGATAGAAGGGTCTTGTGTTTGTTCTAGTGCCAACTCTGAGAGGCTCTCTCACTACTGAGTGTTACATATGAATAGCCTTATCCAACTTAAATTTTTACAGAACAGCTTTTGCACAGCACAAAGCCAAACCAAATCCCACAGCTCTCATCTTTTTCTATAAGGCAAAAGTCAGGAGTAACAATTGAGCAAGATGTGCTTGCCTTCTTAAGCTGTTTCGCTTATGTGCTAGAAGATGCTCAGCTAATATAGTTTGAGGCTGCATGACACAGCCCGTTTAAAAATCACTTCACTTTTTCTCATGGTATTATAGATAGCACTACCTGTTTCATGAGTTTGCCAGCATCAATTTGACTCTGCTCTCCTCAGTTTGGCTTCAGCTGTGACATCTTATTCCTAAACAGAGGAAGAAACATCTGCTAAACTGAAGATGCTGAACCATTAACTATCCAAAGTAGTTTGAAACTTTGATATTTAATACCGAAAACCGAAACTTTGTAGGAAAAGTTAATTTTCCCTTTCTAACACTATCACCTTTAGCATCACACTTAACAAACAGTGGAGCTGAGTAGGGAAGAATTCTCACACTGCTAAGAATGGGGCTGTCTGCTGTGTCTTTGTATGGCTTGGAAAAATGGGCCCACTCCTAATGAGAAATTTGCTAATCAATCCTAAAGGATATGGAAGAATGTTGTAAATTGCCTTTAACACTATTGCTGACAGGGATGTTGTGAGCATTCTCAAAAGCTTTGTATTAACTCAGACCCCAGGAAATGCTCAGCCCCTGCATGCAAATTCCTTTATAGTTCATAGGTGCTTTGTACAGCACTCAATGGATGCTAGACATAGATACTAAGAAATGGGTTATCATCACATTCTTTGCCAATGAACAAAATTTTTTTTTTTTTTTGTACTGTGAACATATTTAATATTTCTAGTATAAACTACTCCAAATATTATCTTTTTTGCAAATTTTAAAGCTTAATGACTTGGCATATCTTGGCAGCATGTTTATTGCTGCAATGCATACGCCGTATTCTCTTGTGTCACAGATATATGTGTATTCTAGATACGTGCCTTTAGCTGTCAAAGGGATTTATGGAACCATGCACAGAAACTGTATCATCAGTAGACTATCCATGTGCAATACAGGAGTTGCACACAAATCAAATAAAGAGCTTTCTCTCCAGCTGCCTCTTCTGTCTCATCTTTAAGGTCTGTGCTGGTGGTTTAGACCTTAGAAAGGAGCTCATTCCTTCACACCTTTCTAGATTTCTTCATGTAGCAACAGATATCATAGTTTAGTTGTTTGCTATTTGTTGCTCTTGTGTGCTATTGTCTTATAAATACCCAGTGCCTATTATATTTTTCTATTGCTTTTTTTTTTTTTTTTCCTGCCTTTGGCCAACAGCAGATTCTATATAATACCATACAGATCCAAGCCTTCTTTACAGAGCTGGGTACTGAGTCATTTCTATGCTCATTCTTACATAAATAGTTTCTGTAATACAGACTCTGTTCTACATCTTTAAGCCACCCAAATAACTCTTCCCTTACTGCAGCCAGTAGCACAATTTGAGCATCTATGGTCGTCTGGGGTGGTGTTGGAGAGGGAATGCATTACTGTTGCACACAACAGTTGTATTTGTATGACCTCCAGTAGAAACAAAGGGCCACATTTTGGTGGGCATGGGTAGTGTGGGCCTTCCTTCAGATAGCTTTGTATGTGCTGTGTTGTCAGATGTATCTCCTGCTCATCTGCCTGTGCCCTCTCTGTTTGGAAAGCATGCCCTGGATTAAAGAGGGCTTGAGGGCTGATGAATCTCTGGATTTTGGTATCCACACATGTATATGAGCATGTATTATAATTTATACAATAAATAATAATAAAACATTTATTTGTCACTGACCTTTAGACATGACAGAATTAGTCAATTTTATAGTTCCACTTTTCCACTGATAAATAAACAAGCAGCAAAGCTGTTAACTGTCTATGTTTTCACAAGAAATTGCCCTGGTTAAGAGAACAAGTGGAGCAGAAGTATTAGCCAGCATCAAGATTAGGTGAGTTGTTAGCTCTGTCCTATGCCTGCTGTTTTTTTTTTTTTTCCAGTTTTGTTCAGCTAGAAGGTAAGGGGGAACTATATCTCTTGATTAAAACTTGCATTTATACTTGTATCTCTGAGGTATCCTGCAATGTGGTTGCACCACTACGGATTTATTTATTTATTTATTTTTAAATTCCTGGTTCAAAGATGTTCCCTTCAACCAACATCAGTTTGGCTGAAAATATCTTGAAAAACTACACTAGTGAGCTACTGGCAAGGCTGGAGTTTTTGAGGTAAATTTGCTGTACCTGCCAAATGGACCCACCCATGGTGGCAAATGACCACAGTCTGGTTAAATTCCACAAGAAATGCCCAGTGGTATTGTTCTTCCACAGAAAGAAACTTGGAGAAGCAAAGGTTTTCCTTACTTGGAGGAAGGAGGAGCAACTTTGGGGAGTTTCAGATGTTTGGGCAGCCAACCAAAATGAGCCAAATCTTAGTCTTTGTGGCAGAAGAATAGCTTCTTCATAGGATCCTGGGAGAGCATGTGCATGAATGAATAATTTATCAAAGATAAAACCACCCTAAGAGAGAAAGCATGTTTTTCGAAACAGAAAATAAGCTTTTATGCCCCTCCCTGTACTTCTGGAGTACCAGCAGGATTAGTAAATGCTAATTCCAAGCAGCATGAGTCAAATACGGTTTGGGCAATTGTTGGTTCCTGGTGCTAGTACAGAGGAAACAAGTTAAAATGAGAAGCCTGTCTATAGTTATAGGCAGATAATCATGCTGTAAAGGAAAAATTTGTAAGTAGAAACACAAATAGTCGTGGACTAAGCAGTGCCAGTGTGGATTAATCTGTCTATTTTAAAATACCAAATCAAATAGACAGTTTCAGAACAAATGAAGAAATATGAGTACATATTTATAAGTTCAATCCATGCATGTACTGACTAATCCAGAAAAATAGACCACTTTTTTTTTTTTTTTTTTTTTTGCTGGGTCATACCTAATCTTTGTGCTCTTGACAGCTCTTCTTATTTGCTCTCTGTGGGAATAGGCATGACTTCCAGTCTCATGTTGGTCACAGGTAAACATGGGGGAAGAGGGAAAGAGGAAGGACATGGGTACAAATCTCATAAAAACTTGTTTTTAGAGAGTGATGGTGCCTGGGAAACAGTAGAGGTCTGATAGTCGTTTCTGACTAGCAATCACACATCTCCCAAAACTTTTGACAGTGAATACACCTCCTTGGGCTCCCTGCTGTCTCCAAACACGAAAATGCCCTTTTCTATAGACTAATATTGCCACATTTGTTTATTTTGAAGTAGTGATAGTAGATGTCCCCCATAGAGGATGCATTCATACCAGAATTAGTGAGCTGCATAGCGAAGGGCAGTAGCTTTTCCAACTTAAGACACCATCATGTTAATCTAACCACACTTGCATTATAGACTCGAAGAAGAATATATCTCTCTTGGTTAAAAAAGGAATACATTAATCTGACATCATTTGCCAGTACAAGCACAAAGCACAGATAAGGCCAACATCTTTAGCAACACAGAAAGACACAGTTTCCATCTCTCCTTGTCTGTGGCACGCAAGCCAAAGCACTGCCTGGAGAGCTACGGGGAAAGCAACCTGGATTCATGTGTGAATGTGTTATTCCTGGACAGCCTTAATCCAGGGGGACTTTCTCCATTAATCATAGAATTATAGAATAGCTGAGGTTGGAAAAGACCTTAAAGATCAAATCCAACTGCAACCTAACCATACTACCCTAACTCTAACAACCCTCTGCTAAATCATGTCCCTAAGCACCACATCCAAAGGGTTTTTAAACACATCCAGGAATGGTGACTCAACCACCTCCCTGGGGAGCCTATTCCAGAGCTTAGCAACCCTTTCTGTAAAGAAGTGTTTCCTGATATCCAATTAAACCTCCTCTGACACAACTTGAGGCCATTTCTCCTCATCCTGTGAGAAGTGAGAAGAGACCAACCCCAATCTTGCTGCAGTCAGGTATTTGAAGAAAGCAATAAGGTCTCCCCTCAGCCTCCTCTTCCCCAGACTGAACAGCCCCAGTTCCTTCAGCCTCTCCTCACAGGCCATATTCTCCAAGCCCTTCACAAGCCTTGTTGCCCTTCTGTGGACCTGCTCCAACACCTCTATGTCCTTTCTGTACTGAGGTGCCCAAAACTGAACACAATACTCAAGGTGAGGCCTCATGTCCCCAGGATTAAGGTGCATCTGACCTTGGACTCTTATTTCTTGCTTTTTTTGAAAAGGAGCCTTACATATATGTTTTGGAGTTTTGGCAGCTCAAAGCTGCTTATCTGGGACAGCCCAGACTCCCTCTTTACCTGCCTTCTGTATGTAATTCATTGAGGTAGAGCAGTAACAACAGCATTCTACAATCCACTGCTCTCAAAAGCAATATTATAGAAGACAGAGGTGTAGTCCAGGCACAAAGTATTTAGGCAACTCTTCTTCTAAAGAATCCACATTTAAAAGATTGGTGATACATGAGGGTAAAGGGGATAAAATATTGATCAAGTTGCTCCAGAACACTGAAACTAGATGAATGTTCAGCAAAGGTGTCTCCAAACCTGTAGCACACTGTAGTGGAAGTTTTGCTCCTATCTCCAGTGAGGCTTTTGTTCAATACGAGAGGTTGCTACACAGGTCTGAGACTAATAAGGCAAGTGCTGAAGCTTGTGTATGAGCGTGTCAGCTCAGGTCACTGGCTTACAGACTTCCATTTCAGAGGGTTGCAGAGCTCACTCCTAAACGCTCAGCCCACTGAGAGCCTTTTTCAGCCTGGCCTTGTGGAGGCCGGCTGTGCTACTTACTTAAGCCAATGTTTTTTCCCAGCTTTCTGTGAGACCTGCTGGTTCTGGGAGCTAATCTGGTTACCTGACTCCTGAAACCAACTGTGACAGTGACTCAGAGCACAATTTCCTGCCTACATGTGTAGCAATGAGAAGTGCCTTTGCAGAGCAAGCTTTTCGAGAGGGGAAGGATGTCTTTAAATGTCTGAACATAGGAGTACAAAATCAAGTGTTTATAATATGACTAGAGCTAAGACACTTAGCACTCAGCATAACTTCAGGGTGTTTTTCCTATCAGGGTGCTTTTAGCCTGTTGACTTGTTTCTCGTAGTGTTTAGGAAGGGATGGAGGCAGACTGTCTTGCTCTCTCTCTTCCACTCACTAGAGAGCACAGGTCATCCTGGACATGCTTTGACTGTACTGAAGATCTACCCCCTTGTGCTTGGAGGAGCTGGGATGTGAGTGAGCCTTGGTTTCTTCCCGAACTTCCTCTTAGGCAATGTAGTCTCAGGCCTCTCCTCATGTATCTGGTGCCAGCAGAGTGCAGATCGCTGCAGCATTCCACCATAGTAATGATGGATGATGAAAAAAGCCCTTAACAATCCTGGTGTCACACTGTGCTATTAGGCACTTACACACACCTCAGCCCCAGGAGCAAGCACAAAAGAATGTTCTGAAGGAAAAAAAACACAGAGCCACAATGATAAGATGAGAACTTGCACTTTCTTTTTTTTCCTTATTGAACAAATGCAGATTCTAACAACTGTAGGTTCATTTTATATAGTTGAATAGGTGGAGTTTGGTTTATAAAAATATTCTCACTAAACCAACAGAAAACAAAGTTAAACAAGAAACCCATAAGGCTGTATGTTTCAAGGTTACTTGTATCATTGTATTTGTTTAAGCATTCTGGCTGTGTACTTTTCTTTACGCTTGTATATAAATCTTTCCCCATAAATCTTACTCACGCGCTGTTTAAGTCATCAACAGGGTGACTGGAGGCTGGAAGGCACTTCTCATCTCACTATTAGCACCACAGGGTGCATTCTGGATCACACAACAGAGGAAAGGTCCCTTCCTTGGCTGTTTCTCATTCCCTTCGCCTCACCCACCAGTGTGCCTTTCCTTCCCCTTGTTACCCAACAGAGCTGAACAGAGAGCTCTCAGCCAGCAGCCAGAGGCAAGACTGGTTCGGAATCATCTGGTTTGTTCAGCCTGGTTTCGATTCTTGAGGCTGAGTTCACACTTCCTTTCATCTCTTCAACCGTAACTAGAAGAAAGGGTTGACACCATGAATGCAAACAGCCATGAAGATCCTCATGCAAGTTTCTGTTGTGTGACCAAAGGACAGTGCTCCTCAAACATCCAGGGCCTGTGGTGTTGCCCTGGCTCAGGATGCACAAACCAGTGAAGTGATTCTCAGTTATCATTTTCGGAACTTCAAAAGTGGTTCTTCACGGAAAGCTTGTCAGGAAAGACAACTTCCAAGCTTTATTTCCAGACAAAATCAGGAAAGAAGTAAGAGGGGCCTGCCATCAGTATCTGTATTTTTTTTCTACTTTCCTTGGTGGAAAATGCCAGAAAGTTGCTAAATGAAGAGAAAGATAATAGCAATCCAAGATTGAATAAGTGTTTTCTGAGGGCCAGGAGATCTTATTTTAATCCCATGTTATCATTACCTTTCAGAAAACAGCTGAAAGCGAACTGATGGCAGACATGTAGGTGAATGGGCTCTCTGCGCAGAGGCAGAGCATGCATGGGGGCTGCTAGCTTTGTTCTGATGTCATCTGGCATAATCTGATAATCGCATCAGTAAGAAATGGTGGGGTCCTGACTGAAATGTCCAGTGAAGAATTCTTGTCTGCTATTAGTGTAACCAGATGCATGAAGAGCCAAGGTTGATACCAATTCTAGCAGAAATGCCAGCCTGGTCTTACATAAAATGCCAGAGAGGAACAGATTCTTGTAATAGGATGTTTATGCTGGCAGTCATGTAAAGAAATGCGCAAAACTTTAAGTCATTCAGCCGTTTCACACTATGAGTGTAACACAGACATCACAAGGAAGTGGCAAGACTTTCTTTTCAAAACCTAACAAGGGGCTTAAAATGTTATTCCTAAAGTTTCTCTGACTCCGTTCACCTACCACACAGTAAGAGTTTCTACATACACTTCTCACCAGCTTACTCTGTTTGCATTCATGTCAGTGAAATAAACCAAGGGGATATGTACCTGTACTTTATTTAACCACATATATTTAAGTGATTTAAGTTTTCTTGAGGGGAACAGAAAGTGTCCCAAGTGTTTGAAATTCCAGCATACCAGTCCTCCACCTCTGTGCCGTACCAGTTGCTTTGCTGCACCCATTCACTTGAACAGTATCTCTGGGAGAAGAGATCCCAGGCTCTAGACTTTGAGCAGCAGTATTCATAGTCCTCAGGGACTCCTTTGTGTAAGTACTTTGAACAAGGCACGTAAGCACAGAGTTTCTCTATTAATAAAATCAGGAAAATGATACTCAGCAAAACCCTCGAGGCAGATATGCTGTAAAATATACAATCATGTATAAATCATGTTCATAAAATGTTCTGAAAATCCCTAGTAGCAGTTACTATGGAGATGCTTAGGCACTGAAGCCAAGCAACTTTGCCTGTGTCAGTAAAGGCTTAGAAGACTTGGAATTTTCTCTGCTTAGTTTGAATATTTTTAATGATTTTAATATTGTTTTATTTGCCGAGAGTACTCTTGTTGTGTGCTCTCTACCCTTGAGTTGTTTTCAGCTTTGTGTTGTGAAACTGTAATCCAGCCATCACTTATGTACCTGCTTAGTTGTAACTGTGTGCATGTGGCCTTTCCTCCTTGCTTAAACACTTCAGTGATCCTCACTATCAACAGCACGTTGCCATGCAGGATGTCTGGGTCCTTAAAGGATTGGCATTGTCAACAAACTGGTAGGACTTTTCAAAGTCACAGTGAGTGCAATGAGCACTGGGTATTCAGTATTTCTATTAAATGACCACCAATTCCAAAAGTAGCAAAATGCATAGATGCATCTGCTCAAAATAACATCACTTTACTATGTCTATAGTTTCTGGAAAAATCCTTGCTAGATAAAGTTGGTAGCTTATTCTTTATGTATTTTGAAGGTTAGGGCCAGGTAGGGTTGGTGGAGAAGGTCTCCAAAATTTAGAAGAAAGGCTAAACATGTAGTCAGTTAACAACACTCCAAAGGGCAAATCAGACTCTGTTAAAGAAATTGAGGAAAGAAAACAGTATTCTCAGAAGAACAAATGCAAAGAAATGCATTATGCAAAGAAATAACATCAGGAGATAAATCTGAGCTCTTGCTTTCACATTCGAGACTACAGAGGAAGACAACAAAATCTTTGAATACATTAAATTATGAAACTGAACAAAACCCAAGAATACCTGCACCATCCTTCTCCCATTAACTTGGGTATGCCCCCAAAGAGTGATTTGTATTCCAGCTAAGCCCTTGCTGTTGCTCTATCTGATGTTGGAACAGGCAGGGCTAGCAAAAGCCAAGCTGCCCTTGCCCTAATGTTATATTAACCTAGAAAGGAGATTGAAGTCTTTCTCATTTTTTCATATCCATACTACTTTGAGGATGATCATTATGTTGTCACTTACCTGATCTGTACCCTTATTTGCTGCCTGTATGCATGAAGGAATTCTCACCCTCTCTTTCTGGTTTTGACATCTAGATCTTGCATGTGTCAGTGAGACAATGGAAAAGGCATGATTGGAGCCTTTCACTGCAAAAATAAGATAAAAACTTTCACAAATATCTTCTCTATACAAGAGGAGGTAATGTTCTCAACATTTAATTTTATGCTTCTAAACAAAGGTGAACCAGTTGGAACTTTCATCTTTCACAGTACTCACCTGTTATTTCACTCCTTGATTCTCTCTAAGGCAAGGATGTGTGAGAGGGGTGAGGTCCAAGCAGCATAATTTTGAGCCAGCTAATTTCCCTGGCCTTGGTGTTTAGGAGCAGTTTGAAACTCTTCTGTTTAGGAATATTTGAGTTGTTGATTATCTTTTACCGTCTTTTTCATTTCCCATTATCTCAGGAAAGAAAAGACTTTTCTTTAAAACCTTGACCTAGTGCCTTCTGTCTATTTTCATGAAGCTAATTAACAGCTCTTTAGGAAGAGGGCTATGGAAGACTGGAATCCTCGGTTTAGCTGTGGAGGCATTCTGTCTGTTGTTTTGTAACAGAGCTAATGCTTTATATGGAAAAGCATATCAGTACAAAAAAGGTGTGTAAGCAGGCAACGTAAAAATGGAGCAAGGCTTTCGTGCGTCGTTATTGCCCATAGCATGTAAAGGAAGATAAGTTAGAAGTGTCCCTGGCAAAAAGTGCTATTCCACTGAAAGGTCTTTAACATCTTTTGCTGACTTGAGAATAGAACTTTTGAGAAAAAAATTGTTTCTGTGGGATTACCTGGGAGAAGTTACCACAACACTTCTCTTGAAAATAGCGTTAAGCAGGTTTTATTTAGCCTTCACCATGTTGCATTTTAGATCACATTTCAATTTAATACAGATGGAAAATCAAAGGGTTTAAATTCAGATAAGAGTAAAAATAAGGCCATTCAGTCTTACTGCAATTGAAAGTTTAATTAAGACTGAAAATTATTTTTACAAATTCTGGGGAATGGTGACATTTCTGTCCTGAGTCAAGGTGAAGTAAAAGTTCAAAGCCAGAGCCCAAAGAAGTTAAAAAGATTGTGTGGCTGATTTCTGGGTACTATGGCTGGTAAGTGGAGAAATTGAGTTATAAAATACTTTTCTCTAATTCATGAAATGTTATCTGTAGCAAAAAGATGCTTATCAAATGAGTTCTTGGTTCCAATATGTAGTAGGTGAGATAAAAGTATTGATCACTTATGTAGATAAAGAGTATTGCAGTTCTGGTTTTGGGCCAGATGGAACAATCATAGTGAGCTCAAAAATTTTTGGACACATTTTGCCAGTTTTGCACCAGGAACTGTTTCACAGAAGATGCTGAAGCTGTGATATGGCAGTGCAGTCATGTCAATTTAATACCTGGGATCTGCCAAGAAGGGTGGTCACACCCTCTTGATCCACTGTGTCTTACGTGCCCATCTCTTGTTTCAAATCCCACGATTCTCTGGCCTCATATAGAGTCAGCTCATGTGTAGATCCTGTTAAAATGAATCCTTAAAAAAAGATAAAAAGCTTTGAAAAGAATTTTCTGATACATCAACCAACTCAGCCAACTTCCTTTTATGGCTGTATTATTCAAACGGTGCCAAACCAGACAGCAAGGGAGCAGGACAGCCCTTTTCAGCAGCAGTTCAGCAGCTCAGCTATAATAATAAACCGCATGTTGAACATAAGAAATCTCCTATATGCTAATTTTAGCAGTATAAAACAACTGCCCCTCAGTGAGTGGGCACCTGTAAGCTTAGGGTGTCTATATGCTCCTACATGGAAGTGCAGCTGTCTTTTCTTCTAAGAATAGCAATATGAACAGCCCACATTATGAAAGTGAGTTTTCATCTTGCAGTGAATGGATGGTTGTGATGGACCTGGGAAATGAATTAATTGCACAGAGCTTCAGTCAGGTTCTCCTGCAGTTCTCCCTGGCAGCTATATATCTGCATATACAGGAGGTTTAACATACTCTATAAAGTCACAAATGTTATACTACAAAATGTACATTTCCTACACATAGGGAACTTCTTGGTGTTGCTAGGAAGTTCTATTTAGGAAAAAAGGAAGAAAGAAAGAAAATGTGTCATTCTCCTAATCCTAAAATATGTAGAGGGAAACAAACATCAAAACATTGAGTATCAGTAGTCAGACAGCAGCCTGCTCTCTCTGTGTCTAACATAATCCTTCTGTTAGTTTCTGAGAACAGAATTAGATATCCTGCAGAAAGCCTCAAAGGCAGTATGATCTTCCTTGGAAAGTTGCTGTTTTAGTTTTGCATGCCAGCTCTATGTAATGAACTTACATGGTTATTGTTGGCAATAATCCCTGGCTGAGCAACGTCTTTTGAATTCTACCCTGGAAACCACAGCTAATTTCTTAATTCTCATCTGTGGTTTATGATTAACACGGATATTTGTTCTCTGGCAGTAGGCTATTGGATGTATTTCTGAAGCAGATGCTGTGTGAGTGATGCTGCATGGTAGAGAACTGGACTTTCTTGTTTAGAGTCAATTTCTTTTCTTCCTTTTCCTGGTCAAACTGAAAGAGACAATTTTTCTACACAGCATTATGCAGTACTGTGTTACAGATCCTTTGATATACCTATGACCAAATGTTCTGCTTTTTAAAGCCTCAAAATCCCACAGAAACAAAAGTCTTCAGTATTCATATTTCTTCCATTTTAAATTTCTGATCACTAGAATAACAGTAAAAAGTATCTCAACACGAACATCAGTTTTGCAAATCCAGGAGGCAAATAAAATACATATCATGCCTTTGTTTGTTACCTTGTTGTTTCAATCTTGATTTTTTTTTTTTTTTTCAAACCAAGACCACGCCTGCATTTTGGATAGTTGGGTATGGAGAGATGAAAGTCAAAAGAGTTCAGGACTCCTGGGAACTGTTTCTCTGAATTAGGTCTTCTGGGTTTTTGTTGTGATTTTACAGTCAGGAGCCAGAAATATGCTTTTGCATAAGGCCCACTTCTCCTGTTTCCTTCTCCTGAGCATTTCAGATATGGTAGCATAGTTTGACGTAATTTGGCCTGAGAACTCATAAATAGCTTTTGTAAGCAGTAGAAAATATGTTTCATATCACAGAATTCTGGGCAAGCAAGTTTATGAGGGGTATATTTTGCTCTTCCTTCAGTAGGGACAGAAGACTCTAGTTGGCAAGGGAATTGACGCTCAAACATTGTTAGTAGATGAGTAGGACCTGCATATGCCGTGAGAGAAGATTAGCTCTAAATTAGTGATTGCTTACAAAACATCTGACTATGTCAGGAGTTCCTACAACAAACAAAGCATGAAACGGAAATCTGCTACTCTACCTCACATGAAAGAACAACATGTACAACAAAGTACCATTTACTTGGTTCATTTCAAGGACTGTTTGCCTTGGTCTCACTTCCTTGTCAAAGGAAAACCAAAACAAAATGAAGTTAAGAAAACACACACGCTTAGCAAAATCTAAAAATCGAAGACTTACGTTGTTACAAACGTGTTAGGACTTGAAAACTTGAGAAGTCCTCAAACAGGTAATGGTCCTGTTTCCTCAGTTCTATGACACTAACTATATAACATAGGGTATTCTTGATGGGAAGCCAGAGTGACTGTCCTGATAACAGTGAAACAGATTGATTTCCTCATTCTTTCCTTAAAAAAAAACAACATATATATATATATATATATATATATATATATATATAAGGTGAATATGTTGGAGAATTAGTGTCCTAACTTGTGTGACTAGGAAAACAGGACCCATTTAGTTTTAAAGAAGCAAAAGAAAAAAATAGAATGAAAACCACCCAGGGAGATGTAGGAGAAAAGAAAGACACAATAATACTGCTTACAATTGAGGAGAGGAGATTGCAGATTAAAGCCAACTAATGTGAATACGTGTAATACATGTATTAGGCAGATAATGCAGAACTTCAGTTTCACAGCTCTGGCTGTACCAACAGTGGCAGCATCCCCCAGAGACACAGGTATTAACTCCCTCTGAGCTGCAGAGTAAGAGGGAACCCTTCACACTGCGAAGAGCCACAAGTGCTCTGAGTGTTTAGCAGCATTCCTCTAAGTACGTTGAGGCTGAAAACAAACATGAGCCAGGAAAAGATATTAAAAATACTAGATAACATAAATGTTTAAGTCTTTGATGAGTCTCTAGGCATGGAAAAGTGGGGGGTTTCTATTACTAATAGTCACTGAAGTGAAGGGAGATGGGTGTAGTCTCATCAGGATGAAGATGGAGCTCAGGGCAGGTGACCAGCAGACCAGATACACCTGTGTATCATTAGGAGAAAAATTTGGACAAATGCAGCTAAGAATGAGTGGGTAGGTTATTTGGTATTTTCCACCTAGCTCAAAGAGGTGAACTAGCAGAGATGCACAGTTGCTCCAGCCTGTCTAGAGTGTCAAAGAACAAAAGGCTGGTGCATTTGTAGTAATTTGGTATCCAATAAAAATCCAAGTTATTACCTCAATAACTACTTCTACAATATTTCAAAATATGGAAAATATTTGTAGAGGGAAGTTGTATCTCCAGATTAGAGTTAGGTTTTTGGGCTCAAGGCAACACAGGACTGTATCATAGTCATGCAGTCTCAGGTTGTTAAAGTGTCCTGCTAATCAAATATTGAACAGTGTTTGGGTGTGATGCCCATGAATTCCATAAGTCTTTCCTTTAGATGCGCTGGACTTTGAATCACATTCCGACTGTGTTCTACTATAGAAACGCAAGCATACTTCAAGTGAAAACTTTGGAATTTATGATACTAGAAGTCAGGTGTGAGAATTTCATTACATTGGCTGTGATCCCACCTGTGTGAAGGATTAACTGCAGCTGAGACGTAACAATGAAGCCTCACCCTCTTGGAATTACTGACGCCTTCAATCCAAAATGTCAGTTTCACAAATGGGGAGAGTACTGTAAGGAGGTGAAAACTCATCATGGAGATTTGGAATTACCTCTGGCATTTCATTTTCTCTCTTTTTCTGTGTAAGTTAAAATCTATTTGACTATTTGCATTTGCAGTATTTTTTAGAGGATGTCCAGGAGATAGATTTGAAACAATAATTTGGTAGAGGGCTGGCTAAAAATCAATATAAAATAAATATATACTGTTTGTAGATAAAATTTATTTATCTTAAATGTGTATATTTCAGTAGGCATTTTAGTAGCACATAAGCTGCAAATGAATAAATGAGTGAGAGAAAAACATGTGGATCTAAAAATGGAATGTGTGGTGTATGAGCAGATTTTATGATATTTCTTGGCCTTGAATCTTAAATTCTATAATTGTGAGATCAATGAATGCTCTATTTTGCCAATTATTTTCTCCTGAGAGACTCTGTAGATTGAGAAAGATAAGAAAATATGGATGGGTTATATTAATTACACTGTTTTCCAAATGTACTGCAAGAGAAGCTTGAAATAATATCTAGAAATTCAAAGGTTTCTCTTATTTATTCCTACTGTCTAGTTCTTTGACATTCAGTGCAGATGAGTATACATTTCTTCCATGTTTTTTCCTATTTTCTCTTAAGAGTCAAAAGAATACATAAAGAGAATCATAGAGTTTGAGCTGTTTTGGGATGCAGAAAAATTACTGATCTGTAGGAGGAATTTTGCAGAATGCGTATATGTTATGTGCTGTTATGCCTATGTCAAATTATATGATGAATGCAACTTTGATTTTAGAGATACATAGAGCCAAAACAACTTAAATTTTGCTAGAGTTATTCCAGTGAACCCGTGTGAGGATACTTGAAGCTTTACACAGCTGAAAATAAAGAGCTAGGATAACAGCAAAGTGTTGTTAAGGAACAGTATTAAAACAAAACGGCAGATGATGTGTTTCTAGAAGGAACAAAAGCAACACTTAAAACCGAAATAAAACTAGTGGGGCACGTAAATGAAATGGATTTGAATTAGTCTGTACACAATCAGAACTGAAACAGGACTTGTTTTTTCTTTAAGGAGTATAAAAATATTACTTTTCAGATTACAAACAGAAGTAGCGATTATTGTTTCATAATTAGAGATACAAGAAAACACAGGAAATAAATGAATTTTGTTTCAAGATAATCAGTTATTTGGGTTATAAAAAAACACAACCTCATCTTCCTTGCCTGAAGCCAACTGTGCAATGACGATGTATATATCTCACAAAACAGAGGAATTTAAATAATGAATACAAAGGACTAAAAAAGAGAAAATTTTGCAAAAATAATGGCAGTCTTTGGAAAACAGCAATAAAAACACTACAAAATTACAGTGTAATGACATATCCAAAAAATGTAGTTAGAGAGATTAAAGACATTAAAACAAAAAACAACATAAACAGGAGGCAGATCAATATAAAATATTGGTATAAATGTAAAAAAAAAAATGATGTATAAGGCTAAAAGGACAACAAAATTAGATACATTAAAAGGGAGATAAAAGAGAAATCCGGGTCACTGGAGAAGAATTAAAAGAATTAAAAAAAAAAAAAAAGAAAAAAAAAGAACAAACACTGAAGATAAAAAATAACTTAAAACATCAGTGTCCAAACTTTAGGTTTGCCAGCATTGCATTGAGTGAAGAGGAGCTGCCCTGGGCTGCATATACGACATATAAAATAGTTGATGTATCTAAGTAACAACCCTTTTATTTTTAACATAAAAAAAGTATTAAAAAAAAAAAAAAAAAAAAAAAAAAAAAAAAAAAAAAGGAAGCAACCGGAATTGGAAACTTGTGGGTATTTGATATATTTTTGGTGAAACTAATGCATCCGACTGGTTAGATGAAAGTGGTTGTGATTCTTGGAAAATTTCTCAGGTACGACACTAAACAGAGAGGGGGGATCTGTCAGCACCCAGACCACCACGGCCGCTTCCACAACACTGAAGCCTGACACCAGTTCCACAAGCATTGCCACGGCGAGTGGCAGTGTTGGCTCTGGGTCTCCAATGCCCAGCTCGGCAGCTGCCAGTGACTCTTCTTCGCTGGCGGGCTCCTCACCTGGGCCATCCAGCAGCACGCCAAGCAGCAGCAGTGAAAACACTGAGGCTGGGCTGACCAAGACATCGCAGCCTTCAACGGCAGAACCATCCTCTGCTCCAGCGTCCTCTGCTGGTACTGCGGGTGCTGGGACTGCAGGGCAACCACCGGGGCAGGCCACAGCTCCGATCACGTCCACATCACGGTCCACAGAGAGCCCGTTGTCTTCCCCAGCTCCGACGTCAGCTCTGAGCAAAGCCACCACTCAAGCTAGCACAGGTGCAATTCCAACTGCAACCCAGCTGAGCGGCACGACGGCTGGCCTGCAGGACCAGACATCCAGGTTCCTCTTTACAACATCTTTGACGGCTGTGTCCGTGGCCACGACGGACGGCAGAGGAGCGCAGACGGAGTTCAACCCCACAATGCTGTCTGCGACGGTGAGCTCACCGGGGGGATCTGGCGGCAGCCAGACCACCACGGCCGCATCCACAACACTGAAGCCTGACACCAGTTCCACAAGCATTGCCACGGCGAGTGGCAGTGTTGGCTCTGGGTCTCCAATGCCCAGCTCGGCAGCTGCCAGTGACTCTTCTTCGCTGGCGGGCTCCTCACCTGGGCCATCCAGCAGCACGCCAAGCAGCAGCAGTGAAAACACTGAGGCTGGGCTGACCAAGACATCGCAGCCTTCAACGGCAGAACCATCCTCTGCTCCAGCGTCCTCTGCTGGTACTGCGGGTGCTGGGACTGCAGCGCAACCACCGGGGCAGGCCACAGCTCCGATCACGTCCACATCACGGTCCACAGAGAGCCCGTTGTCTTCCCCAGCTCCGACGTCAGCTCTGAGCAAAGCCACCACTCAAGCTAGCACAGGTGCAATTCCAACTGCAACCCAGCTGAGCGGCACGACGGCTGGCCTGCAGGACCAGACATCCAGGTTCCTCTTTACAACATCTTTGACGGCTGTGTCCGTGGCCACGACGGACGGCAGAGGAGCGCAGACGGAGTTCAACCCCACAATGCTGTCTGCGACGGTGAGCTCACCGGGGGGATCTGGCGGCAGCCAGACCACCACGGCCGCTTCCACAACACTGAAGCCTGACACCAGTTCCACAAGCATTGCCACGGCGAGTGGCAGTGTTGGCTCTGGGTCTCCAATGCCCAGCTCGGCAGCTGCCAGTGACTCTTCTTCGCTGGCGGGCTCCTCACCTGGGCCATCCAGCAGCACGCCAAGCAGCAGCAGTGAAAACACTGAGGCTGGGCTGACCAAGACATCGCAGCCTTCAACGGCAGAACCATCCTCTGCTCCAGCGTCCTCTGCTGGTACTGCGGGTGCTGGGACTGCAGGGCAACCACCGGGGCAGGCCACAGCTCCGATCACGTCCACATCACGGTCCACAGAGAGCCCGTTGTCTTCCCCAGCTCCGACGTCAGCTCTGAGCAAAGCCACCACTCAAGCTAGCACAGGTGCAATTCCAACTGCAACCCAGCTGAGCGGCACGACGGCTGGCCTGCAGGACCAGACATCCAGGTTCCTCTTTACAACATCTTTGACGGCTGTGTCCGTGGCCACGACGGACGGCAGAGGAGCGCAGACGGAGTTCAACCCCACAATGCTGTCTGCGACGGTGAGCTCACCGGGGGGATCTGGCGGCAGCCAGACCACCACGGCCGCTTCCACAACACTGAAGCCTGACACCAGTTCCACAAGCATTGCCACGGCGAGTGGCAGTGTTGGCTCTGGGTCTCCAATGCCCAGCTCGGCAGCTGCCAGTGACTCTTCTTCGCTGGCGGGCTCCTCACCTGGGCCATCCAGCAGCACGCCAAGCAGCAGCAGTGAAAACACTGAGGCTGGGCTGACCAAGACATCGCAGCCTTCAACGGCAGAACCATCCTCTGCTCCAGCGTCCTCTGCTGGTACTGCGGGTGCTGGGACTGCAGCGCAACCACCGGGGCAGGCCACAGCTCCGATCACGTCCACATCACGGTCCACAGAGAGCCCGTTGTCTTCCCCAGCTCCGACGTCAGCTCTGAGCAAAGCCACCACTCAAGCTAGCACAGGTGCAATTCCAACTGCAACCCAGCTGAGCGGCACGACGGCTGGCCTGCAGGACCAGACATCCAGGTTCCTCTTTACAACATCTTTGACGGCTGTGTCCGTGGCCACGACGGACGGCAGAGGAGCGCAGACGGAGTTCAACCCCACAATGCTGTCTGCGACGGTGAGCTCACCGGGGGGATCTGGCGGCAGCCAGACCACCACGGCCGCTTCCACAACACTGAAGCCTGACACCAGTTCCACAAGCATTGCCACGGCGAGTGGCAGTGTTGGCTCTGGGTCTCCAATGCCCAGCTCGGCAGCTGCCAGTGACTCTTCTTCGCTGGCGGGCTCCTCACCTGGGCCATCCAGCAGCACGCCAAGCAGCAGCAGTGAAAACACTGAGGCTGGGCTGACCAAGACATCGCAGCCTTCAACGGCAGAACCATCCTCTGCTCCAGCGTCCTCTGCTGGTACTGCGGGTGCTGGGACTGCAGCGCAACCACCGGGGCAGGCCACAGCTCCGATCACGTCTACATCACGGTCCACAGAGAGCCCGTTGTCTTCCCCAGCTCCGACGTCAGCTCTGAGCAAAGCCACCACTCAAGCTAGCACAGGTGCAATTCCAACTGCAACCCAGCTGAGCGGCACGACGGCTGGCCTGCAGGACCAGACATCCAGGTTCCTCTTTACAACATCTTTGACGGCTGTGTCCGTGGCCACGACGGACGGCAGAGGAGCGCAGACGGAGTTCAACCCCACAATGCTGTCTGCGACGGTGAGCTCACCGGGGGGATCTGGCGGCAGCCAGACCACCACGGCCGCTTCCACAACACTGAAGCCTGACACCAGTTCCACAAGCATTGCCACGGCGAGTGGCAGTGTTGGCTCTGGGTCTCCAATGCCCAGCTCGGCAGCTGCCAGTGACTCTTCTTCGCTGGCGGGCTCCTCACCTGGGCCATCCAGCAGCACGCCAAGCAGCAGCAGTGAAAACACTGAGGCTGGGCTGACCAAGACATCGCAGCCTTCAACGGCAGAACCATCCTCTGCTCCAGCGTCCTCTGCTGGTACTGCGGGTGCTGGGACTGCAGCGCAACCACCGGGGCAGGCCACAGCTCCGATCACGTCCACATCACGGTCCACAGAGAGCCCGTTGTCTTCCCCAGCTCCGACGTCAGCTCTGAGCAAAGCCACCACTCAAGCTAGCACAGGTGCAATTCCAACTGCAACCCAGCTGAGCGGCACGACGGCTGGCCTGCAGGACCAGACATCCAGGTTCCTCTTTACAACATCTTTGACGGCTGTGTCCGTGGCCACGACGGACGGCAGAGGAGCGCAGACGGAGTTCAACCCCACAATGCTGTCTGCGACGGTGAGCTCACCGGGGGGATCTGGCGGCAGCCAGACCACCACGGCCGCATCCACAACACTGAAGCCTGACACCAGTTCCACAAGCATTGCCACGGCGAGTGGCAGTGTTGGCTCTGGGTCTCCAATGCCCTGCTCGGCAGCTGCCAGTGACTCTTCTTCGCTGGCGGGCTCCTCACCTGGGCCATCCAGCAGCACGCCAAGCAGCAGCAGTGAAAACACTGAGGCTGGGCTGACCAAGACATCGCAGCCTTCAACGGCAGAACCATCCTCTGCTCCAGCGTCCTCTGCTGGTACTGCGGGTGCTGGGACTGCAGCGCAACCACCGGGGCAGGCCACAGCTCCGATCACGTCCACATCACGGTCCACAGAGAGCCCGTTGTCTTCCCCAGCTCCGACGTCAGCTCTGAGCAAAGCCACCACTCAAGCTAGCACAGGTGCAATTCCAACTGCAACCCAGCTGAGCGGCACGACGGCTGGCCTGCAGGACCAGACATCCAGGTTCCTCTTTACAACATCTTTGACGGCTGTGTCCGTGGCCACGACGGACGGCAGAGGAGCGCAGACGGAGTTCAACCCCACAATGCTGTCTGCGACGGTGAGCTCACCGGGGGGATCTGGCGGCAGCCAGACCACCACGGCCGCATCCACAACACTGAAGCCTGACACCAGTTCCACAAGCATTGCCACGGCGAGTGGCAGTGTTGGCTCTGGGTCTCCAATGCCCAGCTCGGCAGCTGCCAGTGACTCTTCTTCGCTGGCGGGCTCCTCACCTGGGCCATCCAGCAGCACGCCAAGCAGCAGCAGTGAAAACACTGAGGCTGGGCTGACCAAGACATCGCAGCCTTCAACGGCAGAACCATCCTCTGCTCCAGCGTCCTCTGCTGGTACTGCGGGTGCTGGGACTGCAGCGCAACCACCGGGGCAGGCCACAGCTCCGATCACGTCCACATCACGGTCCACAGAGAGCCCGTTGTCTTCCCCAGCTCCGACGTCAGCTCTGAGCAAAGCCACCACTCAAGCTAGCACAGGTGCAATTCCAACTGCAACCCAGCTGAGCGGCACGATGGCTGGCCTGCAGGACCAGACATCCAGGTTCCTCTTTACAACATCTTTGACGGCTGTGTCCGTGGCCACGACGGACGGCAGAGGAGCGCAGACGGAGTTCAACCCCACAATGCTGTCTGCGACGGTGAGCTCACCGGGGGGATCTGGCGGCAGCCAGACCACCACGGCCGCTTCCACAACACTGAAGCCTGACACCAGTTCCACAAGCATTGCCACGGCGAGTGGCAGTGTTGGCTCTGGGTCTCCAATGCCCAGCTCGGCAGCTGCCAGTGACTCTTCTTCGCTGGCGGGCTCCTCACCTGGGCCATCCAGCAGCACGCCAAGCAGCAGCAGTGAAAACACTGAGGCTGGGCTGACCAAGACATCGCAGCCTTCAACGGCAGAACCATCCTCTGCTCCAGCGTCCTCTGCTGGTACTGCGGGTGCTGGGACTGCAGCGCAACCACCGGGGCAGGCCACAGCTCCGATCACGTCCACATCACGGTCCACAGAGAGCCCGTTGTCTTCCCCAGCTCCGACGTCAGCTCTGAGCAAAGCCACCACTCAAGCTAGCACAGGTGCAATTCCAACTGCAACCCAGCTGAGCGGCACGACGGCTGGCCTGCAGGACCAGACATCCAGGTTCCTCTTTACAACATCTTTGACGGCTGTGTCCGTGGCCACGACGGACGGCAGAGGAGCGCAGACGGAGTTCAACCCCACAATGCTGTCTGCGACGGTGAGCTCACCGGGGGGATCTGGCGGCAGCCAGACCACCACGGCCGCTTCCACAACACTGAAGCCTGACACCAGTTCCACAAGCATTGCCACGGCGAGTGGCAGTGTTGGCTCTGGGTCTCCAATGCCCAGCTCGGCAGCTGCCAGTGACTCTTCTTCGCTGGCGGGCTCCTCACCTGGGCCATCCAGCAGCACGCCAAGCAGCAGCAGTGAAAACACTGAGGCTGGGCTGACCAAGACATCGCAGCCTTCAACGGCAGAACCATCCTCTGCTCCAGCGTCCTCTGCTGGTACTGCGGGTGCTGGGACTGCAGCGCAACCACCGGGGCAGGCCACAGCTCCGATCACGTCCACATCACGGTCCACAGAGAGCCCGTTGTCTTCCCCAGCTCCGACGTCAGCTCTGAGCAAAGCCACCACTCAAGCTAGCACAGGTGCAATTCCAACTGCAACCCAGCTGAGCGGCACGACGGCTGGCCTGCAGGACCAGACATCCAGGTTCCTCTTTACAACATCTTTGACGGCTGTGTCCGTGGCCACGACGGACGGCAGAGGAGCGCAGACGGAGTTCAACCCCACAATGCTGTCTGCGACGGTGAGCTCACCGGGGGGATCTGGCGGCAGCCAGACCACCACGGCCGCTTCCACAACACTGAAGCCTGACACCAGTTCCACAAGCATTGCCACGGCGAGTGGCAGTGTTGGCTCTGGGTCTCCAATGCCCAGCTCGGCAGCTGCCAGTGACTCTTCTTCGCTGGCGGGCTCCTCACCTGGGCCATCCAGCAGCACGCCAAGCAGCAGCAGTGAAAACACTGAGGCTGGGCTGACCAAGACATCGCAGCCTTCAACGGCAGAACCATCCTCTGCTCCAGCGTCCTCTGCTGGTACTGCGGGTGCTGGGACTGCAGCGCAACCACCGGGGCAGGCCACAGCTCCGATCACGTCCACATCACGGTCCACAGAGAGCCCGTTGTCTTCCCCAGCTCCGACGTCAGCTCTGAGCAAAGCCACCACTCAAGCTAGCACAGGTGCAATTCCAACTGCAACCCAGCTGAGCGGCACGACGGCTGGCCTGCAGGACCAGACATCCAGGTTCCTCTTTACAACATCTTTGACGGCTGTGTCCGTGGCCACGACGGACGGCAGAGGAGCGCAGACGGAGTTCAACCCCACAATGCTGTCTGCGACGGTGAGCTCACCGGGGGGATCTGGCGGCAGCCAGACCACCACGGCCGCATCCACAACACTGAAGCCTGACACCAGTTCCACAAGCATTGCCACGGCGAGTGGCAGTGTTGGCTCTGGGTCTCCAATGCCCAGCTCGGCAGCTGCCAGTGACTCTTCTTCGCTGGCGGGCTCCTCACCTGGGCCATCCAGCAGCACGCCAAGCAGCAGCAGTGAAAACACTGAGGCTGGGCTGACCAAGACATCGCAGCCTTCAACGGCAGAACCATCCTCTGCTCCAGCGTCCTCTGCTGGTACTGCGGGTGCTGGGACTGCAGCGCAACCACCGGGGCAGGCCACAGCTCCGATCACGTCCACATCACGGTCCACAGAGAGCCCGTTGTCTTCCCCAGCTCCGACGTCAGCTCTGAGCAAAGCCACCACTCAAGCTAGCACAGGTGCAATTCCAACTGCAACCCAGCTGAGCGGCACGACGGCTGGCCTGCAGGACCAGACATCCAGGTTCCTCTTTACAACATCTTTGACGGCTGTGTCCGTGGCCACGACGGACGGCAGAGGAGCGCAGACGGAGTTCAACCCCACAATGCTGTCTGCGACGGTGAGCTCACCGGGGGGATCTGGCGGCAGCCAGACCACCACGGCCGCTTCCACAACACTGAAGCCTGACACCAGTTCCACAAGCATTGCCACGGCGAGTGGCAGTGTTGGCTCTGGGTCTCCAATGCCCAGCTCGGCAGCTGCCAGTGACTCTTCTTCGCTGGCGGGCTCCTCACCTGGGCCATCCAGCAGCACGCCAAGCAGCAGCAGTGAAAACACTGAGGCTGGGCTGACCAAGACATCGCAGCCTTCAACGGCAGAACCATCCTCTGCTCCAGCGTCCTCTGCTGGTACTGCGGGTGCTGGGACTGCAGCGCAACCACCGGGGCAGGCCACAGCTCCGATCACGTCCACATCACGGTCCACAGAGAGCCCGTTGTCTTCCCCAGCTCCGACGTCAGCTCTGAGCAAAGCCACCACTCAAGCTAGCACAGGTGCAATTCCAACTGCAACCCAGCTGAGCGGCACGACGGCTGGCCTGCAGGACCAGACATCCAGGTTCCTCTTTACAACATCTTTGACGGCTGTGTCCGTGGCCACGACGGACGGCAGAGGAGCGCAGACGGAGTTCAACCCCACAATGCTGTCTGCGACGGTGAGCTCACCGGGGGGATCTGGCGGCAGCCAGACCACCACGGCCGCTTCCACAACACTGAAGCCTGACACCAGTTCCACAAGCATTGCCACGGCGAGTGGCAGTGTTGGCTCTGGGTCTCCAATGCCCAGCTCGGCAGCTGCCAGTGACTCTTCTTCGCTGGCGGGCTCCTCACCTGGGCCATCCAGCAGCACGCCAAGCAGCAGCAGTGAAAACACTGAGGCTGGGCTGACCAAGACATCGCAGCCTTCAACGGCAGAACCATCCTCTGCTCCAGCGTCCTCTGCTGGTACTGCGGGTGCTGGGACTGCAGCGCAACCACCGGGGCAGGCCACAGCTCCGATCACGTCTACATCACGGTCCACAGAGAGCCCGTTGTCTTCCCCAGCTCCGACGTCAGCTCTGAGCAAAGCCACCACTCAAGCTAGCACAGGTGCAATTCCAACTGCAACCCAGCTGAGCGGCACGACGGCTGGCCTGCAGGACCAGACATCCAGGTTCCTCTTTACAACATCTTTGACGGCTGTGTCCGTGGCCACGACGGACGGCAGAGGAGCGCAGACGGAGTTCAACCCCACAATGCTGTCTGCGACGGTGAGCTCACCGGGGGGATCTGGCGGCAGCCAGACCACCACGGCCGCTTCCACAACACTGAAGCCTGACACCAGTTCCACAAGCATTGCCACGGCGAGTGGCAGTGTTGGCTCTGGGTCTCCAATGCCCAGCTCGGCAGCTGCCAGTGACTCTTCTTCGCTGGCGGGCTCCTCACCTGGGCCATCCAGCAGCACGCCAAGCAGCAGCAGTGAAAACACTGAGGCTGGGCTGACCAAGACATCGCAGCCTTCAACGGCAGAACCATCCTCTGCTCCAGAGTCCTCTGCTGGTACTGCGGGTGCTGGGACTGCAGGGCAACCACCGGGGCAGGCCACAGCTCCGATCACGTCCACATCACGGTCCACAGAGAGCCCGTTGTCTTCCCCAGCTCCGACGTCAGCTCTGAGCAAAGCCACCACTCAAGCTAGCACAGGTGCAATTCCAACTGCAACCCAGCTGAGCGGCACGACGGCTGGCCTGCAGGACCAGACATCCAGGTTCCTCTTTACAACATCTTTGACGGCTGTGTCCGTGGCCACGACGGACGGCAGAGGAGCGCAGACGGAGTTCAACCCCACAATGCTGTCTGCGACGGTGAGCTCACCGGGGGGATCTGGCGGCAGCCAGACCACCACGGCCGCTTCCACAACACTGAAGCCTGACACCAGTTCCACAAGCATTGCCACGGCGAGTGGCAGTGTTGGCTCTGGGTCTCCAATGCCCAGCTCGGCAGCTGCCAGTGACTCTTCTTCGCTGGCGGGCTCCTCACCTGGGCCATCCAGCAGCACGCCAAGCAGCAGCAGTGAAAACACTGAGGCTGGGCTGACCAAGACATCGCAGCCTTCAACGGCAGAACCATCCTCTGCTCCAGCGTCCTCTGCTGGTACTGCGGGTGCTGGGACTGCAGCGCAACCACCGGGGCAGGCCACAGCTCCGATCACGTCTACATCACGGTCCACAGAGAGCCCGTTGTCTTCCCCAGCTCCGACGTCAGCTCTGAGCAAAGCCACCACTCAAGCTAGCACAGGTGCAATTCCAACTGCAACCCAGCTGAGCGGCACGACGGCTGGCCTGCAGGACCAGACATCCAGGTTCCTCTTTACAACATCTTTGACGGCTGTGTCCGTGGCCACGACGGACGGCAGAGGAGCGCAGACGGAGTTCAACCCCACAATGCTGTCTGCGACGGTGAGCTCACCGGGGGGATCTGGCGGCAGCCAGACCACCACGGCCGCTTCCACAACACTGAAGCCTGACACCAGTTCCACAAGCATTGCCACGGCGAGTGGCAGTGTTGGCTCTGGGTCTCCAATGCCCAGCTCGGCAGCTGCCAGTGACTCTTCTTCGCTGGCGGGCTCCTCACCTGGGCCATCCAGCAGCACGCCAAGCAGCAGCAGTGAAAACACTGAGGCTGGGCTGACCAAGACATCGCAGCCTTCAACGGCAGAACCATCCTCTGCTCCAGCGTCCTCTGCTGGTACTGCGGGTGCTGGGACTGCAGGGCAACCACCGGGGCAGGCCACAGCTCCGATCACGTCCACATCACGGTCCACAGAGAGCCCGTTGTCTTCCCCAGCTCCGACGTCAGCTCTGAGCAAAGCCACCACTCAAGCTAGCACAGGTGCAATTCCAACTGCAACCCAGCTGAGCGGCACGACGGCTGGCCTGCAGGACCAGACATCCAGGTTCCTCTTTACAACATCTTTGACGGCTGTGTCCGTGGCCACGACGGACGGCAGAGGAGCGCAGACGGAGTTCAACCCCACAATGCTGTCTGCGACGGTGAGCTCACCGGGGGGATCTGGCGGCAGCCAGACCACCACGGCCGCTTCCACAACACTGAAGCCTGACACCAGTTCCACAAGCATTGCCACGGCGAGTGGCAGTGTTGGCTCTGGGTCTCCAATGCCCAGCTCGGCAGCTGCCAGTGACTCTTCTTCGCTGGCGGGCTCCTCACCTGGGCCATCCAGCAGCACGCCAAGCAGCAGCAGTGAAAACACTGAGGCTGGGCTGACCAAGACATCGCAGCCTTCAACGGCAGAACCATCCTCTGCTCCAGCGTCCTCTGCTGGTACTGCGGGTGCTGGGACTGCAGCGCAACCACCGGGGCAGGCCACAGCTCCGATCACGTCCACATCACGGTCCACAGAGAGCCCGTTGTCTTCCCCAGCTCCGACGTCAGCTCTGAGCAAAGCCACCACTCAAGCTAGCACAGGTGCAATTCCAACTGCAACCCAGCTGAGCGGCACGACGGCTGGCCTGCAGGACCAGACATCCAGGTTCCTCTTTACAACATCTTTGACGGCTGTGTCCGTGGCCACGACGGACGGCAGAGGAGCGCAGACGGAGTTCAACCCCACAATGCTGTCTGCGACGGTGAGCTCACCGGGGGGATCTGGCGGCAGCCAGACCACCACGGCCGCATCCACAACACTGAAGCCTGACACCAGTTCCACAAGCATTGCCACGGCGAGTGGCAGTGTTGGCTCTGGGTCTCCAATGCCCAGCTCGGCAGCTGCCAGTGACTCTTCTTCGCTGGCGGGCTCCTCACCTGGGCCATCCAGCAGCACGCCAAGCAGCAGCAGTGAAAACACTGAGGCTGGGCTGACCAAGACATCGCAGCCTTCAACGGCAGAACCATCCTCTGCTCCAGCGTCCTCTGCTGGTACTGCGGGTGCTGGGACTGCAGCGCAACCACCGGGGCAGGCCACAGCTCCGATCACGTCCACATCACGGTCCACAGAGAGCCCGTTGTCTTCCCCAGCTCCGACGTCAGCTCTGAGCAAAGCCACCACTCAAGCTAGCACAGGTGCAATTCCAACTGCAACCCAGCTGAGCGGCACGATGGCTGGCCTGCAGGACCAGACATCCAGGTTCCTCTTTACAACATCTTTGACGGCTGTGTCCGTGGCCACGACGGACGGCAGAGGAGCGCAGACGGAGTTCAACCCCACAATGCTGTCTGCGACGGTGAGCTCACCGGGGGGATCTGGCGGCAGCCAGACCACCACGGCCGCTTCCACAACACTGAAGCCTGACACCAGTTCCACAAGCATTGCCACGGCGAGTGGCAGTGTTGGCTCTGGGTCTCCAATGCCCAGCTCGGCAGCTGCCAGTGACTCTTCTTCGCTGGCGGGCTCCTCACCTGGGCCATCCAGCAGCACGCCAAGCAGCAGCAGTGAAAACACTGAGGCTGGGCTGACCAAGACATCGCAGCCTTCAACGGCAGAACCATCCTCTGCTCCAGCGTCCTCTGCTGGTACTGCGGGTGCTGGGACTGCAGCGCAACCACCGGGGCAGGCCACAGCTCCGATCACGTCCACATCACGGTCCACAGAGAGCCCGTTGTCTTCCCCAGCTCCGACGTCAGCTCTGAGCAAAGCCACCACTCAAGCTAGCACAGGTGCAATTCCAACTGCAACCCAGCTGAGCGGCACGACGGCTGGCCTGCAGGACCAGACATCCAGGTTCCTCTTTACAACATCTTTGACGGCTGTGTCCGTGGCCACGACGGACGGCAGAGGAGCGCAGACGGAGTTCAACCCCACAATGCTGTCTGCGACGGTGAGCTCACCGGGGGGATCTGGCGGCAGCCAGACCACCACGGCCGCTTCCACAACACTGAAGCCTGACACCAGTTCCACAAGCATTGCCACGGCGAGTGGCAGTGTTGGCTCTGGGTCTCCAATGCCCAGCTCGGCAGCTGCCAGTGACTCTTCTTCGCTGGCGGGCTCCTCACCTGGGCCATCCAGCAGCACGCCAAGCAGCAGCAGTGAAAACACTGAGGCTGGGCTGACCAAGACATCGCAGCCTTCAACGGCAGAACCATCCTCTGCTCCAGCGTCCTCCGCTGGTACTGCGGGTGCTGGGACTGCAGCGCAACCACCGGGGCAGGCCACAGCTCCGATCACGTCCACATCACGGTCCACAGAGAGCCCGTTGTCTTCCCCAGCTCCGACGTCAGCTCTGAGCAAAGCCACCACTCAAGCTAGCACAGGTGCAATTCCAACTGCAACCCAGCTGAGCGGCACGACGGCTGGCCTGCAGGACCAGACATCCAGGTTCCTCTTTACAACATCTTTGACGGCTGTGTCCGTGGCCACGACGGACGGCAGAGGAGCGCAGACGGAGTTCAACCCCACAATGCTGTCTGCGACGGTGAGCTCACCGGGGGGATCTGGCGGCAGCCAGACCACCACGGCCGCTTCCACAACACTGAAGCCTGACACCAGTTCCACAAGCATTGCCACGGCGAGTGGCAGTGTTGGCTCTGGGTCTCCAATGCCCAGCTCGGCAGCTGCCAGTGACTCTTCTTCGCTGGCGGGCTCCTCACCTGGGCCATCCAGCAGCACGCCAAGCAGCAGCAGTGAAAACACTGAGGCTGGGCTGACCAAGACATCGCAGCCTTCAACGGCAGAACCATCCTCTGCTCCAGCGTCCTCTGCTGGTACTGCGGGTGCTGGGACTGCAGCGCAACCACCGGGGCAGGCCACAGCTCCGATCACGTCCACATCACGGTCCACAGAGAGCCCGTTGTCTTCCCCAGCTCCGACGTCAGCTCTGAGCAAAGCCACCACTCAAGCTAGCACAGGTGCAATTCCAACTGCAACCCAGCTGAGCGGCACGACGGCTGGCCTGCAGGACCAGACATCCAGGTTCCTCTTTACAACATCTTTGACGGCTGTGTCCGTGGCCACGACGGACGGCAGAGGAGCGCAGACGGAGTTCAACCCCACAATGCTGTCTGCGACGGTGAGCTCACCGGGGGGATCTGGCGGCAGCCAGACCACCACGGCCGCATCCACAACACTGAAGCCTGACACCAGTTCCACAAGCATTGCCACGGCGAGTGGCAGTGTTGGCTCTGGGTCTCCAATGCCCAGCTCGGCAGCTGCCAGTGACTCTTCTTCGCTGGCGGGCTCCTCACCTGGGCCATCCAGCAGCACGCCAAGCAGCAGCAGTGAAAACACTGAGGCTGGGCTGACCAAGACATCGCAGCCTTCAACGGCAGAACCATCCTCTGCTCCAGCGTCCTCTGCTGGTACTGCGGGTGCTGGGACTGCAGCGCAACCACCGGGGCAGGCCACAGCTCCGATCACGTCCACATCACGGTCCACAGAGAGCCCGTTGTCTTCCCCAGCTCCGACGTCAGCTCTGAGCAAAGCCACCACTCAAGCTAGCACAGGTGCAATTCCAACTGCAACCCAGCTGAGCGGCACGACGGCTGGCCTGCAGGACCAGACATCCAGGTTCCTCTTTACAACATCTTTGACGGCTGTGTCCGTGGCCACGACGGACGGCAGAGGAGCGCAGACGGAGTTCAACCCCACAATGCTGTCTGCGACGGTGAGCTCACCGGGGGGATCTGGCGGCAGCCAGACCACCACGGCCGCTTCCACAACACTGAAGCCTGACACCAGTTCCACAAGCATTGCCACGGCGAGTGGCAGTGTTGGCTCTGGGTCTCCAATGCCCAGCTCGGCAGCTGCCAGTGACTCTTCTTCACTGGCGGGCTCCTCACCTGGGCCATCCAGCAGCACGCCAAGCAGCAGCAGTGAAAACACTGAGGCTGGGCTGACCAAGACATCGCAGCCTTCAACGGCAGAACCATCCTCTGCTCCAGCGTCCTCTGCTGGTACTTCGGGTGCTGGGACTGCAGCGCAACCACCGGGGCAGGCCACAGCTCCGATCACGTCCACATCACGGTCCACAGAGAGCCCGTTGTCTTCCCCAGCTCCGACGTCAGCTCTGAGCAAAGCCACCACTCAAGCTAGCACAGGTGCAATTCCAACTGCAACCCAGCTGAGCGGCACGACGGCTGGCCTGCAGGACCAGACATCCAGGTTCCTCTTTACAACATCTCTGACGGCTGTGTCCGTGGCCACGACGGACGGCAGAGGAGCGCAGACGGAGTTCAACCCCACAATGCTGTCTGCGACGGTGAGCTCACCGGGGGGATCTGGCGGCAGCCAGACCACCACGGCCGCTTCCACAACACTGAAGCCTGACACCAGTTCCACAAGCATTGCCACGGCGAGTGGCAGTGTTGGCTCTGGGTCTCCAATGCCCAGCTCGGCAGCTGCCAGTGACTCTTCTTCGCTGGCGGGCTCCTCACCTGGGCCATCCAGCAGCACGCCAAGCAGCAGCAGTGAAAACACTGAGGCTGGGCTGACCAAGACATCGCAGCCTTCAACGGCAGAACCATCCTCTGCTCCAGCGTCCTCTGCTGGTACTGCGGGTGCTGGGACTGCAGCGCAACCACCGGGGCAGGCCACAGCTCCGATCACGTCCACATCACGGTCCACAGAGAGCCCGTTGTCTTCCCCAGCTCCGACGTCAGCTCTGAGCAAAGCCACCACTCAAGCTAGCACAGGTGCAATTCCAACTGCAACCCAGCTGAGCGGCACGACGGCTGGCCTGCAGGACCAGACATCCAGGTTCCTCTTTACAACATCTTTGACGGCTGTGTCCGTGGCCACGACGGACGGCAGAGGAGCGCAGACGGAGTTCAACCCCACAATGCTGTCTGCGACGGTGAGCTCACCGGGGGGATCTGGCGGCAGCCAGACCACCACGGCCGCTTCCACAACACTGAAGCCTGACACCAGTTCCACAAGCATTGCCACGGCGAGTGGCAGTGTTGGCTCTGGGTCTCCAATGCCCAGCTCGGCAGCTGCCAGTGACTCTTCTTCGCTGGCGGGCTCCTCACCTGGGCCATCCAGCAGCACGCCAAGCAGCAGCAGTGAAAACACTGAGGCTGGGCTGACCAAGACATCGCAGCCTTCAACGGCAGAACCATCCTCTGCTCCAGCGTCCTCTGCTGGTACTGCGGGTGCTGGGACTGCAGCGCAACCACCGGGGCAGGCCACAGCTCCGATCACGTCCACATCACGGTCCACAGAGAGCCCGTTGTCTTCCCCAGCTCCGACGTCAGCTCTGAGCAAAGCCACCACTCAAGCTAGCACAGGTGCAATTCCAACTGCAACCCAGCTGAGCGGCACGACGGCTGGCCTGCAGGACCAGACATCCAGGTTCCTCTTTACAACATCTTTGACGGCTGTGTCCGTGGCCACGACGGACGGCAGAGGAGCGCAGACGGAGTTCAACCCCACAATGCTGTCTGCGACGGTGAGCTCACCGGGGGGATCTGGCGGCAGCCAGACCACCACGGCCGCTTCCACAACACTGAAGCCTGACACCAGTTCCACAAGCATTGCCACGGCGAGTGGCAGTGTTGGCTCTGGGTCTCCAATGCCCAGCTCGGCAGCTGCCAGTGACTCTTCTTCGCTGGCGGGCTCCTCACCTGGGCCATCCAGCAGCACGCCAAGCAGCAGCAGTGAAAACACTGAGGCTGGGCTGACCAAGACATCGCAGCCTTCAACGGCAGAACCATCCTCTGCTCCAGCGTCCTCTGCTGGTACTGCGGGTGCTGGGACTGCAGCGCAACCACCGGGGCAGGCCACAGCTCCGATCACGTCCACATCACGGTCCACAGAGAGCCCGTTGTCTTCCCCAGCTCCGACGTCAGCTCTGAGCAAAGCCACCACTCAAGCTAGCACAGGTGCAATTCCAACTGCAACCCAGCTGAGCGGCACGACGGCTGGCCTGCAGGACCAGACATCCAGGTTCCTCTTTACAACATCTTTGACGGCTGTGTCCGTGGCCACGACGGACGGCAGAGGAGCGCAGACGGAGTTCAACCCCACAATGCTGTCTGCGACGGTGAGCTCACCGGGGGGATCTGGCGGCAGCCAGACCACCACGGCCGCATCCACAACACTGAAGCCTGACACCAGTTCCACAAGCATTGCCACGGCGAGTGGCAGTGTTGGCTCTGGGTCTCCAATGCCCAGCTCGGCAGCTGCCAGTGACTCTTCTTCGCTGGCGGGCTCCTCACCTGGGCCATCCAGCAGCACGCCAAGCAGCAGCAGTGAAAACACTGAGGCTGGGCTGACCAAGACATCGCAGCCTTCAACGGCAGAACCATCCTCTGCTCCAGCGTCCTCTCCTGGTACTGCGGGTGCTGGGACTGCAGCGCAACCACCGGGGCAGGCCACAGCTCCGATCACGTCCACATCACGGTCCACAGAGAGCCCGTTGTCTTCCCCAGCTCCGACGTCAGCTCTGAGCAAAGCCACCACTCAAGCTAGCACAGGTGCAATTCCAACTGCAACCCAGCTGAGCGGCACGATGGCTGGCCTGCAGGACCAGACATCCAGGTTCCTCTTTACAACATCTTTGACGGCTGTGTCCGTGGCCACGACGGACGGCAGAGGAGCGCAGACGGAGTTCAACCCCACAATGCTGTCTGCGACGGTGAGCTCACCGGGGGGATCTGGCGGCAGCCAGACCACCACGGCCGCTTCCACAACACTGAAGCCTGACACCAGTTCCACAAGCATTGCCACGGCGAGTGGCAGTGTTGGCTCTGGGTCTCCAATGCCCAGCTCGGCAGCTGCCAGTGACTCTTCTTCGCTGGCGGGCTCCTCACCTGGGCCATCCAGCAGCACGCCAAGCAGCAGCAGTGAAAACACTGAGGCTGGGCTGACCAAGACATCGCAGCCTTCAACGGCAGAACCATCCTCTGCTCCAGCGTCCTCTGCTGGTACTGCGGGTGCTGGGACTGCAGGGCAACCACCGGGCCAGGCCACAGCTCCGATCACGTCCACATCACGGTCCACAGAGAGCCCGTTGTCTTCCCCAGCTCCGACGTCAGCTCTGAGCAAAGCCACCACTCAAGCTAGCACAGGTGCAATTCCAACTGCAACCCAGCTGAGCGGCACGACGGCTGGCCTGCAGGACCAGACATCCAGGTTCCTCTTTACAACATCTTTGACGGCTGTGTCCGTGGCCACGACGGACGGCAGAGGAGCGCAGACGGAGTTCAACCCCACAATGCTGTCTGCGACGGTGAGCTCACCGGGGGGATCTGGCGGCAGCCAGACCACCACGGCCGCTTCCACAACACTGAAGCCTGACACCAGTTCCACAAGCATTGCCACGGCGAGTGGCAGTGTTGGCTCTGGGTCTCCAATGCCCAGCTCGGCAGCTGCCAGTGACTCTTCTTCGCTGGCGGGCTCCTCACCTGGGCCATCCAGCAGCACGCCAAGCAGCAGCAGTGAAAACACTGAGGCTGGGCTGACCAAGACATCGCAGCCTTCAACGGCAGAACCATCCTCTGCTCCAGCGTCCTCTGCTGGTACTGCGGGTGCTGGGACTGCAGCGCAACCACCGGGGCAGGCCACAGCTCCGATCACGTCCACATCACGGTCCACAGAGAGCCCGTTGTCTTCCCCAGCTCCGACGTCAGCTCTGAGCAAAGCCACCACTCAAGCTAGCACAGGTGCAATTCCAACTGCAACCCAGCTGAGCGGCACGACGGCTGGCCTGCAGGACCAGACATCCAGGTTCCTCTTTACAACATCTTTGACGGCTGTGTCCGTGGCCACGACGGACGGCAGAGGAGCGCAGACGGAGTTCAACCCCACAATGCTGTCTGCGACGGTGAGCTCACCGGGGGGATCTGGCGGCAGCCAGACCACCACGGCCGCTTCCACAACACTGAAGCCTGACACCAGTTCCACAAGCATTGCCACGGCGAGTGGCAGTGTTGGCTCTGGGTCTCCAATGCCCAGCTCGGCAGCTGCCAGTGACTCTTCTTCGCTGGCGGGCTCCTCACCTGGGCCATCCAGCAGCACGCCAAGCAGCAGCAGTGAAAACACTGAGGCTGGGCTGACCAAGACATCGCAGCCTTCAACGGCAGAACCATCCTCTGCTCCAGCGTCCTCTGCTGGTACTTCGGGTGCTGGGACTGCAGCGCAACCACCGGGGCAGGCCACAGCTCCGATCACGTCCACATCACGGTCCACAGAGAGCCCGTTGTCTTCCCCAGCTCCGACGTCAGCTCTGAGCAAAGCCACCACTCAAGCTAGCACAGGTGCAATTCCAACTGCAACCCAGCTGAGCGGCACGACGGCTGGCCTGCAGGACCAGACATCCAGGTTCCTCTTTACAACATCTCTGACGGCTGTGTCCGTGGCCATGACGGACGGCAGAGGAGCGCAGACGGAGTTCAACCCCACAATGCTGTCTGCGACGGTGAGCTCACCGGGGGGATCTGGCGGCAGCCAGACCACCACGGCCGCTTCCACAACACTGAAGCCTGACACCAGTTCCACAAGCATTGCCACGGCGAGTGGCAGTGTTGGCTCTGGGTCTCCAATGCCCAGCTCGGCAGCTGCCAGTGACTCTTCTTCGCTGGCGGGCTCCTCACCTGGGCCATCCAGCAGCACGCCAAGCAGCAGCAGTGAAAACACTGAGGCTGGGCTGACCAAGACATCGCAGCCTTCAACGGCAGAACCATCCTCTGCTCCAGCGTCCTCTGCTGGTACTTCGGGTGCTGGGACTGCAGCGCAACCACCGGGGCAGGCCACAGCTCCGATCACGTCCACATCACGGTCCACAGAGAGCCCGTTGTCTTCCCCAGCTCCGACGTCAGCTCTGAGCAAAGCCACCACTCAAGCTAGCACAGGTGCAATTCCAACTGCAACCCAGCTGAGCGGCACGACGGCTGGCCTGCAGGACCAGACATCCAGGTTCCTCTTTACAACATCTCTGACGGCTGTGTCCGTGGCCATGACGGACGGCAGAGGAGCGCAGACGGAGTTCAACCCCACAATGCTGTCTGCGACGGTGAGCTCACCGGGGGGATCTGGCGGCAGCCAGACCACCACGGCCGCTTCCACAACACTGAAGCCTGACACCAGTTCCACAAGCATTGCCACGGCGAGTGGCAGTGTTGGCTCTGGGTCTCCAATGCCCAGCTCGGCAGCTGCCAGTGACTCTTCTTCGCTGGCGGGCTCCTCACCTGGGCCATCCAGCAGCACGCCAAGCAGCAGCAGTGAAAACACTGAGGCTGGGCTGACCAAGACATCGCAGCCTTCAACGGCAGAACCATCCTCTGCTCCAGCGTCCTCTGCTGGTACTGCGGGTGCTGGGACTGCAGCGCAACCACCGGGGCAGGCCACAGCTCCGATCACGTCCACATCACGGTCCACAGAGAGCCCGTTGTCTTCCCCAGCTCCGACGTCAGCTCTGAGCAAAGCCACCACTCAAGCTAGCACAGGTGCAATTCCAACTGCAACCCAGCTGAGCGGCACGACGGCTGGCCTGCAGGACCAGACATCCAGGTTCCTCTTTACGACATCTTTGACGGCTGTGTCCGTGGCCACGACGGACGGCAGAGGAGCGCAGACGGAGTTCAACCCCACAATGCTGTCTGCGACGGTGAGCTCACCGGGGGGATCTGGCGGCAGCCAGACAACCACGGCCGCTTCCACAACACTGAAGCCTGACACCAGTTCCACAAGCATTGCCACGGCGAGTGGCAGTGTTGGCTCTGGGTCTCCAATGCCCAGCTCGGCAGCTGCCAGTGACTCTTCTTCGCTGGCGCGCTCCTCACCTGGGCCATCCAGCAGCACGCCAAGCAGCAGCAGTGAAAACACTGAGGCTGGGCTGACCAAGACATCGCAGCCTTCAACGGCAGAACCATCCTCTGCTCCAGCGTCCTCTCCTGGTACTGCGGGTGCTGGGACTGCAGCGCAACCACCGGGGCAGGCCACAGCTCCGATCACGTCCACATCACGGTCCACAGAGAGCCCGTTGTCTTCCCCAGCTCCGACGTCAGCTCTGAGCAAAGCCACCACTCAAGCTAGCACAGGTGCAATTCCAACTGCAACCCAGCTGAGCGGCACGACGGCTGGCCTGCAGGACCAGACATCCAGGTTCCTCTTTACAACATCTTTGACGGCTGTGTCCGTGGCCACGACGGACGGCAGAGGAGCGCAGACGGAGTTCAACCCCACAATGCTGTCTGCGATGGTGAGCTCACCGGGGGGATCTGGCGGCAGCCAGACCACCACGGCCGCTTCCACAACACTGAAGCCTGACACCAGTTCCACAAGCATTGCCACGGCGAGTGGCAGTGTTGGCTCTGGGTCTCCAATGCCCAGCTCGGCAGCTGCCAGTGACTCTTCTTCGCTGGCGGGCTCCTCACCTGGGCCATCCAGCAGCACGCCAAGCAGCAGCAGTGAAAACACTGAGGCTGGGCTGACCAAGACATCGCAGCCTTCAACGGCAGAACCATCCTCTGGTCCAGCGTCCTCTGCTGGTACTGCGGGTGCTGGGACTGCAGCGCAACCACCGGGGCAGGCCACAGCTCCGATCACGTCCACATCACGGTCCACAGAGAGCCCGTTGTCTTCCCCAGCTCCGACGTCAGCTCTGAGCAAAGCCACCACTCAAGCTAGCACAGGTGCAATTCCAACTGCAACCCAGCTGAGCGGCACGACGGCTGGCCTGCAGGACCAGACATCCAGGTTCCTCTTTACGACATCTTTGACGGCTGTGTCCGTGGCCACGACGGACGGCAGAGGAGCGCAGACGGAGTTCAACCCCACAATGCTGTCTGCGACGGTGAGCTCACCGGGGGGATCTGGCGGCAGCCAGACAACCACGGCCGCTTCCACAACACTGAAGCCTGACACCAGTTCCACAAGCATTGCCACGGCGAGTGGCAGTGTTGGCTCTGGGTCTCCAATGCCCAGCTCGGCAGCTGCCAGTGACTCTTCTTCGCTGGCGGGCTCCTCACCTGGGCCATCCAGCAGCACGCCAAGCAGCAGCAGTGAAAACACTGAGGCTGGGCTGACCAAGACATCGCAGCCTTCAACGGCAGAACCATCCTCTGCTCCAGCGTCCTCTGCTGGTACTGCGGGTGCTGGGACTGCAGGGCAACCACCGGGCCAGGCCACAGCTCCGATCACGTCCACATCACGGTCCACAGAGAGCCCGTTGTCTTCCCCAGCTCCGACGTCAGCTCTGAGCAAAGCCACCACTCAAGCTAGCACAGGTGCAATTCCAACTGCAACCCAGCTGAGCGGCACGACGGCTGGCCTGCAGGACCAGACATCCAGGTTTCTCTTTACAACATCTTTGACGGCTGTGTCCGTGGCCACGACGGACGGCAGAGGAGCGCAGACGGAGTTCAACCCCACAATGCTGTCTGCGACGGTGAGCTCACCGGGGGGATCTGGCGGCAGCCAGACCACCACGGCCGCTTCCACAACACTGAAGCCTGACACCAGTTCCACAAGCATTGCCACGGCGAGTGGCAGTGTTGGCTCTGGGTCTCCAATGCCCAGCTCGGCAGCTGCCAGTGACTCTTCTTCGCTGGCGGGCTCCTCACCTGGGCCATCCAGCAGCACGCCAAGCAGCAGCAGTGAAAACACTGAGGCTGGGCTGACCAAGACATCGCAGCCTTCAACGGCAGAACCATCCTCTGCTCCAGCGTCCTCTGCTGGTACTGCGGGTGCTGGGACTGCAGCGCAACCACCGGGGCAGGCCACAGCTCCGATCACGTCCACATCACGGTCCACAGAGAGCCCGTTGTCTTCCCCAGCTCCGACGTCAGCTCTGAGCAAAGCCACCACTCAAGCTAGCACAGGTGCAATTCCAACTGCAACCCAGCTGAGCGGCACGACGGCTGGCCTGCAGGACCAGACATCCAGGTTCCTCTTTACAACATCTTTGACGGCTGTGTCCGTGGCCACGACGGACGGCAGAGGAGCGCAGACGGAGTTCAACCCCACAATGCTGTCTGCGACGGTGAGCTCACCGGGGGGATCTGGCGGCAGCCAGACCACCACGGCCGCTTCCACAACACTGAAGCCTGACACCAGTTCCACAAGCATTGCCACGGCGAGTGGCAGTGTTGGCTCTGGGTCTCCAATGCCCAGCTCGGCAGCTGCCAGTGACTCTTCTTCGCTGGCGGGCTCCTCACCTGGGCCATCCAGCAGCACGCCAAGCAGCAGCAGTGAAAACACTGAGGCTGGGCTGACCAAGACATCGCAGCCTTCAACGGCAGAACCATCCTCTGGTCCAGCGTCCTCTGCTGGTACTGCGGGTGCTGGGACTGCAGCGCAACCACCGGGGCAGGCCACAGCTCCGATCACGTCCACATCACGGTCCACAGAGAGCCCGTTGTCTTCCCCAGCTCCGACGTCAGCTCTGAGCAAAGCCACCACTCAAGCTAGCACAGGTGCAATTCCAACTGCAACCCAGCTGAGCGGCACGACGGCTGGCCTGCAGGACCAGACATCCAGGTTCCTCTTTACAACATCTTTGACGGCTGTGTCCGTGGCCACGACGGACGGCAGAGGAGTGCAGACGGAGTTCAACCCCACAATGCTGTCTGCGACGGTGAGCTCACCGGGGGGATCTGGCGGCAGCCAGACCACCACGGCCGCTTCCACAACACTGAAGCCTGACACCAGTTCCACAAGCATTGCCACGGCGAGTGGCAGTGTTGGCTCTGGGTCTCCAATGCCCAGCTCGGCAGCTGCCAGTGACTCTTCTTCGCTGGCGGGCTCCTCACCTGGGCCATCCAGCAGCACGCCAAGCAGCAGCAGTGAAAACACTGAGGCTGGGCTGACCAAGACATCGCAGCCTTCAACGGCAGAACCATCCTCTGGTCCAGCGTCCTCTGCTGGTACTGCGGGTGCTGGGACTGCAGCGCAACCACCGGGGCAGGCCACAGCTCCGATCACGTCCACATCACGGTCCACAGAGAGCCCGTTGTCTTCCCCAGCTCCGACGTCAGCTCTGAGCAAAGCCACCACTCAAGCTAGCACAGGTGCAATTCCAACTGCAACCCAGCTGAGCGGCACGACGGCTGGCCTGCAGGACCAGACATCCAGGTTCCTCTTTACAACATCTTTGACGGCTGTGTCCGTGGCCACGACGGACGGCAGAGGAGCGCAGACGGAGTTCAACCCCACAATGCTGTCTGCGACGGTGAGCTCACCGGGGGGATCTGGCGGCAGCCAGACCACCACGGCCGCTTCCACAACACTGAAGCCTGACACCAGTTCCACAAGTATTGCCACGGCGAGTGGCAGTGTTGGCTCTGGGTCTCCAATGCCCAGCTCGGCAGCTGCCAGTGACTCTTCTTCGCTGGCGGGCTCCTCACCTGGGCCATCCAGCAGCACGCCAAGCAGCAGCAGTGAAAACACTGAGGCTGGGCTGACCAAGACATCGCAGCCTTCAACGGCAGAACCATCCTCTGCTCCAGCGTCCTCTGCTGGTACTGCGGGTGCTGGGACTGCAGCGCAACCACCGGGGCAGGCCACAGCTCCGATCACGTCCACATCACGGTCCACAGAGAGCCCGTTGTCTTCCCCAGCTCCGACGTCAGCTCTGAGCAAAGCCACCACTCAAGCTAGCACAGGTGCAATTCCAACTGCAACCCAGCTGAGCGGCACGACGGCTGGCCTGCAGGACCAGACATCCAGGTTCCTCTTTACAACATCTTTGACGGCTGTGTCCGTGGCCACGACGGACGGCAGAGGAGCGCAGACGGAGTTCAACCCCACAATGCTGTCTGCGACGGTGAGCTCACCGGGGGGATCTGGCGGCAGCCAGACCACCACGGCCGCTTCCACAACACTGAAGCCTGACACCAGTTCCACAAGCATTGCCACGGCGAGTGGCAGTGTTGGCTCTGGGTCTCCAATGCCCAGCTCGGCAGCTGCCAGTGACTCTTCTTCGCTGGTGGGCTCCTCACCTGGGCCATCCAGCAGCACGCCAAGCAGCAGCAGTGAAAACACTGAGGCTGGGCTGACCAAGACATCGCAGCCTTCAACGGCAGAACCATCCTCTGCTCCAGCGTCCTCTGCTGGTACTGCGGGTGCTGGGACTGCAGCGCAACCACCGGGGCAGGCCACAGCTCCGATCACGTCCACATCACGGTCCACAGAGAGCCCGTTGTCTTCCCCAGCTCCGACGTCAGCTCTGAGCAAAGCCACCACTCAAGCTAGCACAGGTGCAATTCCAACTGCAACCCAGCTGAGCGGCACGACGGCTGGCCTGCAGGACCAGACATCCAGGTTCCTCTTTACAACATCTTTGACGGCTGTGTCCGTGGCCACGACGGACGGCAGAGGAGCGCAGACGGAGTTCAACCCCACAATGCTGTCTGCGACGGTGAGCTCACCGGGGGGATCTGGCGGCAGCCAGACCACCACGGCCGCTTCCACAACACTGAAGCCTGACACCAGTTCCACAAGCATTGCCACGGCGAGTGGTAGTGCTGTCTCCGTTTCCCTGACCCCCATCTTGTCGTCATCTTTGTCTGCAATAACATTGGAACCTTCATCTCTCTCAAGTTTTATTGCATCCACATCTTTCAAGGCATCCTCACCTGTACTTTGCTGTGAGTGGTATTTTTTCTATGTATTCTATATATATATATATACATAATTTTTTTAATTTGCCTTTTTTTTTTTTTAATAGTTTCTATATATTTTTTGTTTGTATCTCTTTTAATTTTGTATTTTTTTTTTGCTATTTTTTTTTTTCTCTGGTTTTCCATCATATCTTATATATTTCTTTCTTATATTCCCTCTCTTATTTCTTCTAAGTTAGTCTTTTTTTTGTTGACCCTACACCTAATGCGGTGATATAAATTAGCTAATCATTATGATTCTTTTCTACCCAGTGTAGTCTATGATTTTTGTTTTTTATTTGGATCTGAAATTATTGCTAATTTTTACTTTTTTTTTTTAATTGAATTTTCTCATTCTTAGAAATCTAGTGATATACTTTTGTGCTTTTCTTGTTTATATTTTGTTCTTTGTTTTTTTGTTTTTTATATTAGCCTATTTTTTTAATGTTTACCTGTTTTTACCCTGTGTAATTTATCTACGTTGTTTTAATTTATGTTCTTTATTTTTTCAGGTAAAAATGCGGGATGAAATAATATAATTCTGCGCTTTTTTCCTTCACAAATTTAGAATAAATGATGTTTCTGTTTTTATCATTTTCATCTTTTGAGGGAAGTAATAACTTTCCTGTTTTAAAACAATGTTTTTCATGCTACCCATATTTATTGTTGTATTGCTGTCATTGGATTCAATAGTAGATGGCCATGTGCATGTTAACGTAGAACCTGGAATTTCACATGTTTATAAAAACATTGCAGAGATTTAATTTTTTTTCCTTAGGCAAGGCGTTTTGCATTAGTATTTTATTCTTTTCAACTCACCTATTGCAACAACATGTCTTACAGGGATTTGTTTTTCTTTTTTAGCTCCGATTACTCTGTCCATACAGCTGGAGAATGTGACCAGTAGAACAATACAGTTCAGCTGGAAACCTCAAGGTGGCAGAAGAGACAGTCCTTATCGTGTGCAGCTCTGGGACGGATCTAGAGAAATGGAGTATAGAAACTTAAATGAGACTAGTACTGCATTTGAACGTCTGGTCTCTGATCATGAATACCAAATATCTGTGAATGTTTTAACTTGCTCTAAGAATGTCAGTACATCGATGACCATTCGGACAGGTATTTCCTTTGAAATCTTTCCATTTTTTCATTAGCACACTAACATACACGTGGCCTGACAGTGAAGGCCGTTTCATTGAGTACTGTCCTGGACATGAATAAATTATAAACTGAAATGTACCGGAAAACTGAGCCCAAAACTCCAGACACTAAAAGCTAACCTTCACATTTTTCATCAACTAATGTCCTAATCTTCCCCTTACTATTCTGCCAAATTCAAGATTTTGCTGAACTAGAACCAATGTTCAACACGCCCATCTCTCACAGCTCCATACTCTTCGGTTCCCGGGCCTGCCCTGCTCTTCACATGCAACTTGTGCTCTTTTGAGTTCCCAGTTACATGGCAGACAGCAGGTTTAAACCCATAATCTTCCTGTAATCTTACAGGCTACGCTAAGGAAATCCTGGAGTCCTGCAGCTTCTACTTTTCCCTTTGCAAATCCCAGCTTCTTCTTCAGCAAGCAGCTGCCTATGCTTACAAACGATGGCAGTAAAATCTACCAGTTATCCGAACTATTGAAATACCTGGAGTCTTCCTCTGCCTTCCTATTGCATAGCATGATTTCTGATTTTAGGAGTGACTGTGTCTGGTACATGGAACAACATATTGGAAGGAGCAGTCAATGCAGTGGTGGTCAAGGGCAGGTCTCTTCATGGTGTTCAAGTTGCCTTGATGTGAGGCACGTAGCTCAGTGATATTCTTCTTGTGTAACACCTTGTCCTCTTCTCTCAATGACACATTCAAATAAAAGTTGAGGGATAGACTGGTCAGTGAGTGGTACAACGTACTTATGCATTATGCTATGGCCATCTGGGGTGCAGGGAGTTAACCTGCCTATATTCATCTCTGGTTCACTCTTGCCCTTAGAGGATTTTAGCTGAAGAGCCATTTTTAAACAGTAACTTTGCTTTTGCTGGTAGTTCTGTCTTTTATATCTCCACAGCTGCTCAAGTCTTCAATGGAATGACTAGGATTACCAGTGAAGACTTCGTACCTGAATATCTGAACAAATCAAGTACAGAATTTAAGAAATTTGAAGCTAAGTTCATTGAGGAGGTATTTTGCTTAGGAACTGTAACCCAAGATTTATTTTCTCTTGTACTCTTTTTAATGTTATTTTCTCTTGTACTCTTTTTAATGTTAATAAGCATGAGGATCCAGGTATGAATAATCTTTAGTGAGGTTTTGAAAAGAATATAATGGTTATAAACAAAGCAGCACTTATTGAGACCTTAATTCTCATTTATGCTGTGGTCTTCTGAAGCCATAAATTAAAAGTAATTCTACCTGGCTGATACATGTACTCCCATTCTATAATAGATGCTTCAAAATGAATTAGAGCAGCTTATTGCTATAACAATTCTTGGGGTTAAAGGAGAAAAAAGATAATAACTTAAACTTTTTACTTTGCAGATTAAAAAATATCTGCCACCAATGATCCTGAAATTAATAGAGGAAGGAAAAATGCGTATTGTAATTAATAGCCTCAGGAATGGCAGTGTGATTGCATTCTTCAGCATTGTGTTGGATGGAGGAGAAAATTTAACAAAGACAGAGATTTCAGATGCTTTTACGGAGGCCCTTAACATGAGTACAGTACTGAAAGCTGATCTTAAAAAGACTGTTATAGAAGGTATGAATTCATCAATTTAGTAGTGTGCCTTTCACTGATGGTAGAATCCAGTGAAATGGGATTTAAGTGGCATGAAGCAATTGCAAATAGTATTCTGTTCATTTTTTTTTTTTTTTCAGTGCTCATTTAAAATATTCTTCTTTTTCCATTTTGTTTAACCACACTGCAGCAAGGAATAGTTGTCAGCCAGGATTAAATGACTGCTCACAAAATGCTACCTGCACTGCTGAAGGAGCAACTTATTCCTGTCAATGCAATGAAGGATTCACAGATAACAGTCCCCCAGTTCCAGGGAGAGTTTGCCAACTAAAGCAGAATCCACCTTCACGTAACTGTTTTATGTCTTTAAACTGTTTTATGTCTGTCAGCTTTAAAAATGTGCATACAGCCTCCAAATTTCTGTTTTACAGAACTGATAACTACAGTCCCTCCAGAAAGTGCTATGGGTAGATCTACAGGAACCACAACTAGTTCTGTTTTTGCTACCAAGTTTACCTCAGGATCTTGCAGTGAGTAAATATTTAATATTGAACACTAGAATACATTTTTTTTCTGAGATTAGTTATTAAAATCGGTTATAATAGTTTTGTTCATCAGTCATATTGGCTATGAAGTAAAATTTCAAGACACAGCTTCTTAAAGAATAGGCTGAGAGAACCATTGGAAGCTGATACAGAAATATCAGTCAAAGAAGTTTCTACATCTTGGTAAAGTCATCCTGGACACTGTGGTGTTCGTCATGGACAAAAATGCCTACTTCCAAGGATAAACCACAGTGATAGACCATTTTTGTAATGTTATTATGAATCACAATTATTAAATGCCTGCTTACTGCTCTGAACTTCGGGTGTCCTGCCAAATTTTTAGTAACCGATCCTCCTGATTATATCAAATGTCAATATCAGTCAGATAGCAGCCCAACTCAGTACACTCATCAATCAGAGCAACTGCTTTGCCTGTGATGAGAGAGACTAGAAACAAGCGAGATTACACCCATTTATGTTTTTGAGCCACCAAATAATGTACATTTCTTGTATGAGGACTGCTCCAAAAGTAACACCTCCTATTTTACTAAGTTGGCCCACAACATCAGGGGTGGATGTTGATGATATGGCAGTAGATGTTGAACTTTCCTGCCAACATTCTGTTCCACTTTCATATCACATCTGCCATGTGACAGATGGCAGAAGAAGGGCAGTCTGACAAAATGAGTGTTGGTTTATTTCAAGCTATTCGGTTAAATATTAAATGTTTAGAATTGCATAAATGAGCAGAATCCCCTCAAGTGCATGAATCATTTTTACTTTGCAGTGCCAGTGTTCATTAAAGTTGAGAATGTGACTGGGGAGGCAATACAACTTAGCTGGACCTCAGAGGATGGCAAGAGAGACAGTCTCTACACAGTCTTCCTCATGGATGGAATCCGAGAAATAAATAAAACCACTACAAATCAAGCAACAATAATGTTTAAATATCTGCTTCCTGGTCACGTATACACAATATCTGTGGAAATATTATCTTGTGCTGAGAATAGCAGGACTTCAGTGAGTGTCCGAACAGGTATTTCCTTGATCATACTGTCATTTATTTTTAATGAATATATTCTTAGAATGTCTTTTTGCGATGTGATTTGAATTTGATTTCAAATACTACTAATATTGTAAGTTTTCTTTATTTATCTGACTCATCTCCTTGGAAGGGACTGCTTGGATTAAACAGGAGTTTGCAAGAGTAATTGCTTATTCTGTAAAATTTCTGATGAACCAGATAATTCTTCTTTCTCTTGAAAGTCTCAATCGCTCTTAATTTCTTCAAAATAGGAGCTTGAAAGTGGACAACTAGGATTACACACAATAATCCAGGCAAGGTTGTACCACTGTGCTTACAATATCATTAATATTATCATCTTTGCTGGAAATGTATTGAGCAATGCATTAGATACACATGCTTTTTTTCATAGTTGCATAACAGCTTTGATCAGCTTAGGCAATGGGCCACTTTTCAGTGTCTGAAAGCCCAAGTTAGAGAAAAATTTTCTGTTATTAATCCTCAAATGCCCAACCTTCAGTGGATATTTTCCAGTTTTCAGGAAATGCCATCCTACTGCTCTTACTTCGGTGTTAGCTTCACCCAATTCTTTCTGTACAGTACCTCAGTACTCCTATGTACTAATGACATTTGCTAACTTTATGACATTAGAAAGTTTTGTGAGAAAACTCCTATATTTTCCAGCAAGATTTATTTTTATTTATTAAATGCCAATCAAGTTCTCAGTGGTTCTCAAGAAACATCACAAATTATACTCCTTCAATGCAAGGTTTTGTCTTTTGAAGCTACTTGTTTCCATCTTCCCATTAGCCTATTCCTTTAAACACCTTTTTTTTCCTCTAAAAATATTACTTAGCACTTTATTGGAAAAGATTGGAAGAGATCTTAATCAAGTTGTCAAAGGATTAAGTTACGTTAGCACAATTTACTTTTGATAAAATTATATTGCACTTTATCATGTTTTCTCAGTGCCTGAGAAAATTCTCATTATTTCTTTTAATATCCTTTGAAGTATCTATTTTTTCTTTATGTGATTCTTATTTTCTTCCATCATTTCTTGCCCTCTCTATATAACTCTCTTTGTTGCAAGTGTCTTTTCCATTCTCTCGTGGATTGTATGACTACTTTCAAAACCTTTCTAGGACTATTATTCTAGTAGTTAAATGTGGAGTTCTCTTTTATGCACTTCCCCTACATACCTATCACCTGCCTCTTTTTTGATACACTCAGTTTTCATAATCTGCAGTTCTAAATTCTCAGCACTAATCACCTGTGCACAAAGGCAGTTCTCTTGATTTTGTTATTTATTTTGCAGATACTGTTTCCTGTTTCAACAGAACTGATTTTTGCCTATCACAGAATCATGGTTGTCCAGACTTAAAATATATTATATGCTCAAGTAAGTTTTATATAATTTTATTCTTTATTTGTTCATGAATATAGAGTATCATTTCACAATATAAATCCTTCATGAGTATTTTGTCATCTGCTTTCTTATGCCAATTCACATAGCACCTGAAGTTCACATTTCTTTGGTAAGGAAACTGACTTAATGTCAGTCTGAATCTCTATTTTTAGACAGGACTTTTCTGTGTAAAGTGTACTTCTTTCAACTTAGGGCTTATCCACCTACTCATGAGGATTGAAGCATACTCAGTGTTTTGCAGAATCTAATATGCTGATCTTACTTCTGCTGAGATCAATGGGAAAATGACTGTTGAATGAGGGAGTGGGATACGCCCTGAATAATATAGGAATGATTAACAACATAACACAGCTTCCCTGACCAATTCGAGGCCTCCAAGCCCAACCTGTGCCCTGTGCCCAAGGTGTGAGCCCTCATCGCCTGGATGCGGCACAACAAGTTTCTGCTCTTGTCTGCACAATCCATGTGAGGATTGTGATGGCGGGCAAATTTGAAGAGGAAGATGAGACAACTCTGAAGGTTCAGGAGCCAGTAAACACTTGTTTTATAGACTTCTTTCTTACTGTTTGATTAGTTCCTGTTTCTATCAATTAGTATTACAAACTGATAACATGAGAAAACAAAGTCCATAATGCAACTGTAAAGTGGTGTCCCAGGATTCACCTACTGTTTTCTTTCTCTTCTTTTTTCCAGGCTACCAATCCTTTGCCTGCAGAGCTTTGTTAAGAAAAGAGACATTTAACAATTCCCTTTATGACACCAATAGTAGAGGCTACAAAGCAATGTCTGAAAGTATCAAAACAGAAGTAAGTTGCTGTAATATTGTTTGTTACCACAAATAAGCTGAGAGAATTTTTGAAATTAGCAATATTGGTCACTTATATTCTTTGTTAAATCAAGATTTGTGAGAGGAGAAAAAGATAATACCTCCTCAGTAAACTTGCATATGAATCACTTGCTCAAAAAGAACTGTATTGGCCAAAGGAGACAAATCATGCCATCTGCCGAGGAGGGGTACATTGCCTACCTAGTCTTCAAATGTGCAGTATTTAGTGAAAGATGATTTAAAATTCTTTTCTACAACATAAGGAACTTTCTATTTCCTTAATTTTGCTCTGCTATACTAAACGTGCCTGTGGAGAAGGGAAAAAAAGATAGTTCAGCATACACCTAGGAAATATGGGACCTTCACCAGTGGGTACTGTTAGACCAGATCATTGTGAATTTTCTTTAGAGTAGCGGCTGGTGAACTGGAGGAGGGAATGAGGAGACCGTATCACAGAGAAACTGAAGAGAGAAAGTGGAAGTTTAGAGATGGTGATGACTCTAGTAAAGCTGACATGCAGAAGCAGCAGACTTAGCCATCTTTAAGGGAATGTTAAAGAAAAGGACTAGTCAATTTACATACCACCCGGGAATCCTGATATATGTGAATTCACTGGAAAGGTACCACTGTTCTAAGATTGGAATAGACTGCTTTTGTGTAACTAACAGAGAAAAATATTTTTAGTGTGATTTTTACTTTTTACCTAAGAATCCCTATGGATTTCATAAGCAGTGATTACTTTGTTCTCACAACACCAACTCAGAAGTGATTCTGTCTTATTAATTTTAGTGTCTCCAATTCATGGGTAGAGAATTGACTTCAGTCAATTTAACAGGCTTCTGCTAACCTGACTGAATGAAGAAAAATCTCTTTGTTGCCTTTTAATAAACTTTCACTTATCCTGGCATATTGCACTTTTCTTATTGTTTCTACACTTTTTCTTTAAAATTTGATAATACCAAAGAAATTGTATTGTCATGACTGAACATGTTGTCAGTTTCAACGTTGCCTGTTTTTTTTTTTTTTTTTTTTTAAATACAATTTGAATATTGAACTATTTATTTTAAATTCCACGATGATCCCACACTGTAATTATAGTTCTGATTTTTTTTAACATTCATCTGCATAGTCCAGGTTTCCTTTCTAAAACTTTCCTCACAGTGGGCAAAAGAAAAACATAATCTTAGTGTAATTTGTAGGGATGTGTAGTCTGAGATGGGGGTTGTTCCAAGGCGAAGAATAGAAATAGATTACTTTAGTTGGGTAGTAATTTAGAATAGGGCAAAATTTCTAACAGCAAGCTCTGCCCTGGTACCATCTGCATGACAATCATGCTCAAGGTTGAGCTGTTTGAAAAAAAAATACAACAAGGGCAACTAACAATAATTTTAGAAACCTTACACATAGTTTTAAGTACTTTTTTTTTTTTTTCAGTTGGGTTTGTAGTTTATGGAGAAGGACAACTAATTCCAATGAAATACTGATTAACTAAACAGATTACTGCTGTGAAAGTCAAAGTCTGATTTCATATTTTCAATGCAGACTGCATTCTGCTCCAGAATTATCCTTCCATAAGTATTTTACTGGTCTTGACAAAAAATGACTGTCATTATTCTGTTTGTTATTCCAAAGAGACAACACTGAAAGGAGGAGAAATTCAGAAAGTAAATATCCTGATGCAGTAATTCCTGATGTATCTCAGTTGACTGACACAGTGAGACAAACATAAATTTCTGTTTCTACAGATTGTTTCAGAAATGCGCATCAAATTGAAAGATGATCATTTTGATATTATGGTGCTTGGATTCAGACCCGGGAGTGTGATTGTTGATTTTATTTCTGTACTACAAAAACAAGAGCCTGTTGATGTGGATATTGTGCAGGAATACCTAAGCCAAATATTAAAGAGCAAGTTTGGTGATCAAACTGAAGTAACAGTACAATGTAAGTGATGCTAAACACATCTTTTCTGTAATGGTGTGGGGATTAGGGATCAGATCTTCTTCTATGTAAAAAAGCAGATAAATTAACTTCTTTTTGAGAGATTTGCATATCTATTCAAAGAGAAAGCATATTCCAACTATCATGTAGATTACAGATCTACTTTAAATAGCTTAGCCATTTCCATAAGAATGGATTATCTTTACACAGAAGGAGGGTTAGGTAGCATGTAGCCATTTTTACATGCTCCACACAGATCCTGAAAGAGATGTGCCATTTGTGAAGAAGGGAATGAGAATCCATATTTCTTCTGTAGTGGCACCTATAATACTCTTCCCTTGGTACAGATGTACTGAAATGGTTCTTCTTGTCTAATGGACAACTCTCAAAAACCTTTGACACCTGCTTTCCTGGTTAGATGTAGTGTGGATTTAGTAACACAAAGTATTGCAGAGCTGCTGAGAGGCAGAGAGGGAAAGCAGAAATTGTGCAAAGGGATATTCATCCAAAATATGGTATCTGTCATGCTCACTCTATTGGTAAAGCACTTTTTGCATTGACCTGCTGTGAGCTGAGGGGGTTTCATGCAACACAAATGCTCTCTCAGACCTAGTTAATGTTTTTTATAAAAGGCTGGCTAACACTATCCTTTAGTCTATGTGCCCTTCCACCAAGTGCATCTTTACTACAGAGATGCGATATGTTTACACATGTTACAGCCCCCTCACTGCCTTCATCTGGAGCAATCCATGGACTAGCAGTCTAGGTCTCAAATAATTTTACAAAGTTGCTTGTGCAAGTATAAGGAGTGAGGGTTAAAATATGTACATTTTACCCCAGTTTTTCACACCTTGGAGTAACTTTTTCTGAGGTGCAAACTGGAGTTATCCCAGAGCCATCCAGACATTTTCCACCAAACAAAACCTCAAATCTGTTGATGACAGGTGCCACCAAGAGATCTCAAGAATCTTCAGAAGGAGATGGGTCCATAAAATTTCATACTTAAAAAAGCTCTACTTCAAACAAAAACATTTTTACATTATTCAGAGGTTTCAGAGCTGTCCAGAAATAAAATGCAGATGTCACTTTGAGCTCCAAGCTTTCCTACTCCTCCTTTTTTAATAATTTCTAACTAATATCTCTAAAATGTGTTTTAAATTCCAGCTCTGTCTACTGGACAACTTCTTCCCTCAACTGAAAGAAGTTCTTCCTGGAAAGTGGCAGTGATTGTCCTTGGAGTTTTATTTGGAGTTGCATTAGTGCTATTTTTTCTGCTAATGTTGGTTTATATTTGGAAGAAGAAAAGATCAGGTAAATACCCGGTTGAACCTACAGGACTCCTGGGAAATTTTGTCTACAAGCACTTGTAATGTAAGCCATCATTTTGACTTACACATTTTGAGTACAGGGGAAAATTAATATATTTGTCTTAAAATCCTTTTGTCTTTGTTAATCATTTATGTTAAACTAAGATAACCCAACCTTCTCCTTCCCAATGTCTTTTGTTGAGCTCATGAATTATTTTCTAATGAATTATCCTTTCAACATTACTCTTGGATGAGGAACTTTGGATTTTCCTCATAGGAAGTGGGGAAGACTAAGGTACTGAGAAACTCCTGTTTATACTACCCACTGTAAGCAGTGCAATGACTCCTAGCCATTGGATTAGCCATAAAGAGAGACAAAATTAGAACTGTTCAATACTCTTTTATGTTTAGATGACACAGCAAACTGACTGATCTTCGTACCTATAGCAGGACACTTGACCACAAATCTGAGCCCAGGTGATTTATATAATGTGAGATTTTTATCACTATATGAAGATGCCTTTTTGTCTCCAGTGACTGTAAAATGGGCCTAGGTCAGTGCATGTTGTATCATATACAGCTTGATTTAGAGCCTGGAGGAAAGTGAGATAAATCTGGGCAGTATGGACTTGCCACAGATGTCTCTGGTGGAACAGGAAAATTATCTAAAGGCTTCTGAATTCAAGACTTGATTCCTTAACTCTTGGGCTATGAAGAAACATATGCCTTCATGTGACAAATGGATAGCATGCTAGATAGAAATGTCATTTAATAGGAAATCAGTAATTGAATAGCTTGACATGTTACTAGAAGATGGGAGAAGGGATAAAAAACTTCATCTGAACTGAAGTAATTTGTCATTTTAATTTATGCCTGTGAAAGAAAGCTGGGCAAGAGTGTGTCATATAATGCTGTTTTGCCTTGCTCCTGATAATCACAAATCAGAGTCTGCTGAAAGAAGCCCAGTGGATCCCGTGGCTCTGCACAATACCCTGTGTTCCAGGAAAATGGAAAGAAACAGCCTTTATTTATTTTCACCACTCTTAGCTGCAGTCCCAATGAGGTTACTGTCTGCTTCTCCTGTGGTGTATTTTTCTCCTTGGAAAGTGCTGAACAAATAATAAAAGGCAGTATATTTCTGTACATATTTTCAGTAGGAGTTATTTATTTAATCTCAGAGCAGTTCTCCCTGTGTCTGTGTATTTTGTCTGTATGCCAATGCTCAGCACTGAAGTACTGAAGCACTGAATACCTCATGATGTTCTGAGACCCTAGCTCCAGCCCTCTGAGCAGTTCATGCCCTTTGTCTCTGCTGACTGCGTTATGGTTAGTTAGCAAGGGTTAGAGTAGGGAAGCGTCCAGAATCGTAGCATGTTACAGGACATCAGCACTGAAAAGAGCCTCTGTGTGCAGTCAGGTTTTATATCCTGGATGAATCTTGCCAAGGACCTGGGTAAGCAGAAAGGTGGAGCTGTCTAAGTGCTGGCCTCAACACATGTAGGCTGCTTTAGTTCAGGTTGTAATATTGTCCTGGTGGAAATCACAGCCAGCAATGATCTCTGCCCTGGGCTTAGAGGCAGTGTTGGTGTGAGGCCAATGGCTTGTGCTGGTTGCATGGGCACCTCAGTGTGATTAATATTTATTAAAAATTATTTCTTGTATGTTTTGAATACAGCTGGTTTATGCTGTTATTTTTCCCTGAGTGGGAAAACAACATCTAACAATGCATTCTGTCAGTACATATAAGTTTTCTGGTGAGCTGTGTTGAAAATACCAATGAGTTCTTTTGCTTATTTTAATACTTTTTCATTCTTTTTGAGGAGTCTACTTTGAACAGCAATATCTTATTGTTTGTAAAGCTTTCTGATGTCCTTGCAAATAATGTTGAACTAAAGAGCATGTACAGCAGGGTTGTACATGGAATTCTGGGAACAGTCCTTGTGAAATGCTTTTTTTCTCTGAAGAAATATGGTATTTTAAATGACTTTTTTTCCCGAAAGTTTTACAAATAAAATTTCTATTTTTACAATTTCGTATTCTGAAGGCATCTGTTGTTTTTGCTGTGTAAAGTGGAGTCTCTTCAAGGTGCACAAGGGGAAGATGGCTCCTTCCATCAACAACAAAGCTACCTTGGTCTAGTATATGATTTAAGAGCTGCACAATTTAAACTAGGTTAAACACGAAAAGTTAGATCTACTGCACCTAACATTTTTTTTCATGTTCCAAAAATACCCTATACTACCATGTTATCTAGACACTGAGAATTCTCTGAAAATAAGAGCCAGAGCACTCCCTTCGCCAGGGTATTTCTTCCTCATTTTCAAGTGGCAGTCAGACTGGCTTGTGTACATTTTCTGCTCTGAAATGTGGGGCCAGAATGCGGGACAGAGATGGCTGAGGGTAAGATATCCAAAGTTACCTATATAGCTGGCTTTTGTTTATGTCTCCAGGGTGAGACTCTTGTCTAACCTGCTGTAAGGTCTATCACACAGGAGGAGAGAAGAATGCTTTCAAACAAATAAACTCTGCAGAAGGCTCTGGGCCATCTCATCTGTGGTACTAACAGCATTTCCAGTCATAGGATGTTCTCTATAAAACAGTAAAAAATAGAGGTATGATACTGAAGTTCCTAAATATGGAAGGTAACAAACTAAGCACTAAGTGAGACTTCTGTAGGACAGCATGACGCATGTGTTAGTCTGAAAGTAGAACACTGACCCAACACGCACCATATCTTAATGTTTCACACCGTTTTTGTGTCTGTGTGGGGAAATATAGAAAGTGTAGATAATGCATATTTCACTCAGGTGAACCTCTGCAAGATATATCCTCTGAAGTTTGCAGAGTGGTATTCAAATTAGAGTATCACAGAAGGTTTACTGCAAATGTTGAAATTTTACGTTATTTTCCAACAATTACAAGGTCTGGATGTTTCTTTTTCTGGCAGCATTTGCCTTCTGGCCTCTAAAAAGGCTCATAACTTGATATTATTCCCATGAGTGGGGATATAGAATAAGAATCGAGAAATATTTCAGCGTGCTGTTTAAGATTTGCTTTGTTGGCTTAGAAGACAAGGCCCACCTAACCTAGCATTCCAACTCCAACAGCTTGAAGATAAAAGACGAGCTATCTATTTTGTGAGCCTCATTCTGTGTTGGGTGATATTAGTCTCCACTGTTCAAATTTTAGCTACCTTTAAGTGCTAGTCACCAAATCTGCTATTTCCATTTCATATGTTGTGATCAAAGCCAAGGCTTTAGGATTGTGTATAATCCTTATGATTGATGTTGTAGTAAGAACTTGAAGAACTTGCTGACATTTCTTTTAAAATGTTAAAATGTGAAAATAATCTAGCAAAAGAAATATTCCAGTTGATAATCCAGATTCCCATTTCTTGTGTCCAAGCATAGGACTCTCAGCAAAAGAAGAATGCGAAGCTGTTGGAGTGGGTTCAGAGGAAGGCCATCAAGATGATCAGAAGGCTGGAGCACTCCTCGTGAAAATAGGCTCAGGGAGCTGGGCTTGTTTAGCTTGGAGAAGAGAAGGATCCAGACAGAGGCCTTCAAATCTTGAAGGGAGCTTATAAGTAGGAGGGTGTGATAGTGATAGGACAAAGGGAAATGGCTGTAAACTAAATAGGGGAGATTTAGGTTAAATGTCAGGGGGAAATTCTTTCCCCAGAGGTTGGTGAGGCGCTGGCACAGCTGCCCAGAGAAGCTGTGGTGCCCCATCCCTGGGGGCACCAAAGGCCAGGTTGGATGGGGCGCTGGGCAGCCTGAGCTGGTGGGGGGCAGCCCTGCCCATAGCAAGGGTTGGGGTGGGTGGGCTTTGGGGTCCCTTCCAATCCAAACCATTCTGTGATTCTTACTCTGTAAGAATTTAGTGATCCCAGATCATCAAATTCTGGAGACCCAAACTGATAATGTATCTGTTCAGCTACCACTGACTGGATCAAACTGGTGCATCTGCCTGCTGGAAACATGATTTCTACTTCATAAACAGAGTCAAACAGTGCTGCTGCTAAACAGAGGTTGTGCTTAAACATTTTTACTGTCTAAACAAGTCTGTTTGTTGATTGTCTCCAAGTGTTAATTGGTTCTTGAAGGACTCAGCTTTCAAACATTTAAGAAATAAATAGGCTGTACTCAGTTTGTGGTTAGAAAGCTTGTAGTGAGAGGCTGGAATGTGGCCAGCTCACATCCAGTCAGCTGTGTCATGCCCCCAGCTAAAAGTTTGCCTTGAACTGCTAAAGCTGTTCTTTGCTCTCTCCCATCTCTTTTCAGTCATTCTTGCTGTCTGTGGAGACCTGAAATTATGCTAGAACATGAAGCAATAATAGATGCTTGAGCCCAGAGAAATGAAAGCTTTCACTACTTGCTTGAAAATGTCCTTTTCTAAGCTCCTCACAATCCTGCACTAGCATCAACATGAGCACAGGTTAGATGGGACTCTAGAAGAGTCAGGATGCCTTTAGGAAGACTTGGTTCTTTCATGGGATCAGTTTGTTGTCTTTGTGACTACTGAGGTCACTTAAGCCAAGTCCAGTCTAGTTTTCTGTGGTTCACTTCTAGTTGTTCTAGTGAATCGGGGCAGGCATGTGATCCTGTGGCACATGTGCACAGTCAAGCAAACAATTAAAGAAGAAAAAAAAAAAAAGAATCTCTGGGGTTAATTTAAAAAAAAGAGAGGAGGAACCAACTTCAAAGCTACTTTAGTGGCAATTCTTCCCTTTCTTCTAGCTTCATAAAGAAGGTTTTTGTTTGGTTCATTGGTTGTTTTTTTTGTTTGTTTGTTTGAGATTAGATGCATATAACATTATCTCTGAGCTTCTAAATGTCTGATTAATACATTGATTAGACATGGACAGAAAACTATTCATGAAAATACCAAATCAAGGTGCTGCACTGTGCAGCAGTACCCAGCAGATGGTGCTCCCTGTACCCATACCAGCTGCCTCACGAAGCATTTGCATTAAAAACTTCAAAAATTCCTAAATTATTGGTTCAGTTTCAGCGGCAGGGCAGCCTGGAAGCTGACTCCCCTTTTAATGGCCTTTGTAATGCACTTTAGTCCTGTCTCAAAGCCACCCAAAGTGTTTCTTTTCCAGCACGTGTTACTCATAGCAGGATTACAGTCACAGAAGCAAGGGATGAAAGTGTCTGTGGGAATCTCAGTGTGATCCTGCCTGTCTCTTCAAGTGCCTAAATACCAGTATAAAGCATGGCCCTGAAATCCACAAAAACATTTAAATAAAAAGGTTTTGATTTGCTTTCCCCATTCACCCCTCTTTCTTTTGTATGCTCTGGATTGGTTCAGAGAAGCACGTTGGCAGCAGATGAAGGAATTGCTTACAGCTTGAGCCAGGGGACTGATGCATTTGTTGGACTTAGACACTGCTGTTGTGGTGTTGTCACTGTGGTATTGTATTGACACAAGCTCCTAAACTTTAATTCATCTCACTGCACCACCACGCATCCTGTTCTGCTGATTAAAAGGTTAACTGTACATCAAGAATGTTCAAAATGTTAATTTGTTTTCTGTTCTTACATTCGGAAGCCGCATACAGTAGTATGGATTCTTAGTCTGTATTGATACTTCTTATGGAGATTTTTACTGAGTCAGCATCTAAAGTAAATCATTATTAAAAAAATATAATTTTATGAGCATGGCCAAATTATCTGAGTAAAAAACACCCTATAAATCAAAAATGTAATTAAATATTAGCTCTCAGCTAATTAAAAAGTCTGATATTCCAAGTGTCATTTTCCTTAGCTATTACTAAGGTCATTTCACTTGCCTAATCATTTCTCTAGTCTGGGGAAGTGGATGGCTGCAGAGTGTCAGCTATCAGAGGATTCACTTGGCACTGAACATTGCATAGAAGAACCTGAATCATAGAATCACAGAATATCTCAAGTTAGAAGGGACCCATAAGGACATCTAGTCCAACTGCTGGGTCCACATAGGACCATTTAAAAATCAGATGTTATGTCTGAGAGCATTAGAATTGTTCAAACGCTTATTTAAGACTGACAGGTTTGGTGCTATGACTACTGCCCTGGGGAGGCTGTTGCTTTGGTTTTCAAATCCTAATTAGTGTACAATGAAAATATCCTTTTCCTTCTATTCTGCTGCATGGTGCCTAAATCTGCAGGGTACAGCTCCTGCCACCTGGTAAGGCTGTCCCCAAGGACAGAGCTCTCCCTGTGAGACCACAGCTCTGTCTATTCCTGAAGATGCAGCTGTATTTGCTGCTCAATACTGTGACAGGTATGAGGGCATTTGTAGTTAGGAGAGGAAAATGAGCATCCCTGGAACAGGATTCATCTGCCTTTGTTTTACATGTCTATTTTAGATGAGGTGAAGCCAATAAGAAATACTTCTATGTGTTGGGAGGAAGTGTTGATGCCTGCAGGTAGGAAGGCTCTGCAGAGGGATCTGGATAGGCTGGGGCCAATTGTATGAGCTTCAGCATGTCCAAATGCCAGGTCTTGCACTTCGGTCACAACAATCCATTGCAACGCTACAGGCTTGGGGCAGAATAGCTGGAAAGCTGCACAGAGGAAAAGAACTTTGGAGTGTTGGTCAATGCTTGGCTGGACACAAGCCACCAGTGCGCCCAGGAGGCCATGAAAGGCAACAGTGTCCTGGCTTGTATAGAAATGGTGTAGCTAGCAGGAGCAGGGAGGCTATCATCCCCCTGTACTCAGTTCTGGTGAGACCACACCTCGAGTGTTGTGTTCACTTTTGGGCCCCTCATTACAAGAAACACATTTAGGCCCCGGAGTGTGCTCAGAGAAGGACAACAAAGCTGTGAAGGTTCTGGAGCACAAGTCTGATGGGGAGCAGCTGAGGGAACTGGGCTTGCTCAGTCTGGAGAAAAGAAGGCTCAGGGGAGACCTTATTGCTCTCCACAACCACCTGAAAGAAAATTGTGGCAAGGTGGGGGCTGGCCTCTTCTCTCCAGTAACAGCAATAGGATGAAAGGGAATGGACTCAAGTTACACCAGGGGAGATTCAAGTTCAGTATTAGGAAAAACATCTCAGAAAGAGTGGTAAGGCAGTGGCACAGGCTGCCCAGGGAGGTGGTGGAGTCACCGTCCCTAGAAGTATTCAAGATCTGTAAAGATGTGGCATTGAGTGACATGGTTAGTGGGCATGGTGGAGATGGGCTAACGGTGGGACTAGATGGTCTTAGTGGCCTTTTCCAACCTTAATGGTTGTATGATTACATGATTCTTAAGGGAACTTGGAGCAACACGGTATCATGGATACCTATGTTATGAGACAGCTGCCGGTCTTAGAAGAAAATCCCTCCCCAGCTTTCATGCCTTGGAAGAAGGTGCCATCCTTGTCCAACATGCCACCAGCCCACTCCTCTCACCTTGATCGTGAAGGGACATCCTATCCCCAACATACCTGCATTGGAGAAGGTGCTCAGACACACCAGGGCATTACTGCACACACTCTCGTCTACATCACTGTGCCTCCCAGCCTATGCAGCTTATATGAGAACTGCAGTCAGCTCATGTGTATCATCAAAGAATGTGCAATCCAGGCCCTAAAGAAAGTATAAGCATGTGCAGATTATGCAGGATGAGCACGGAGGACAGGAAAAAATAAAAGGATTAAAGCATGGAAAAGCTGAAAACTCTTACTGCTAAATTCAGGACTTGTGAGTGAGTACTGCTAGAACTAAGGAAAACTGTTAACGAGAACAATTACTGCTTCACTCCTTCATGAGAGATCATTGTCCATCATTGCAAATTCATCATGCCTACCGCATGGGGCTCTGAGAGCAGCGAAGAATCAGGGATGTGTTAATGCTCTGCAAGCCTGATGGGACGCACCTGCTATGATTCTCACTGCCAGCAACCTGTCTGCTTCAGACAAGGAAGCTGGCAGATGTCTCATCCAATAGACGATGAACCCCTATGTCCCTTCTTTTGAATTTTTATGTGCATGGAAGCTTGAGTTTGGCCTGATATTAATAATGGGTGGGGTCATACTGCTCTGTGAACAATTTCCTTAATTCAGCAAAAAGTGCTGAAAGTCTTATTCAGATCAGAGGGAGAATTTCCAGCCTATTTCATACTTGAATACTCCATTCATCTTGAATTGTTCATTCTCATGTTAATAAGTGCTACCTGTTTTGCTATAATAACTTGGCACTTGCTGTGTTGTCATTTTGCAACACGATGGTGCAAAAGTGTGTAAGTCATATTTGTATTTAACTTGTAGGAAAATATGGACTAATCTGTCACTGCCAAAAAAAAGTCCTGCAAAGAAAGCCCATGGGTCACTGTAAAGGGTAATCTGGTTTTATGTCACTTGTGCTACATCAGAACTGATTGGTACCCAAAATATGAGAAAATAGGGTTTCTTTCTTCACCCTACAGCTTGTATTGCAGTTGTCTCCTTCCCTTTTATTAAATGATGTTTCCATGGGTAGCTGGGAACAGTTTCCCTTTTCATTTGTACAATGCAGTATGTAATTATTTCATGATGACTTTAATTAGTCATTCTTTCACTAAGGTTACAAGCACAATATTTAGTGATTTCTTTTTTGTTTGACTCGATTTCTTGACAAGAGAGCTGGAGGAGTTGAGGGGCTTATATGAGAATGGAATGGCTATTCAATTTTGGAACTACCTCTGACACAGACTTAACGTACAAAATTGCTTGTCATTTTTTCAGCCGAAAAGTCTTATGCTGGAAAACTGCCAGAGTCAAATGGCTCTGCAGGAACCTGCTTGTTATCCTGTCAGTCTGCTCAGCCTCTGGCCGGGGAGGCTGCTGGTGATGGCTTTCAATCCACTGCACCAACTGGGCTGGCGGGAGCTGGGAAGCTAATACTTCTATCCAAGACCTGTTTGAGGGCTCCTTCTCCTCTTTACCTTTCTTTCACAACCAAAATCTGGTAAGCTGCTACAAACCTGTTGACATCTTCTCAATAAAATGGCACTGAGACATTTCCATCCAAAGTGGGGTTACTTTGCTATGTCCCTCCTGCTTATCCTCTTCTATTCAGAAAAATTATCTGAGCTAAATTCACTGGATTACTGGCATTAGTTTGGGATGTCCATGTGAGTGGTCTGTCTTTCCTCAATGATACAACCTGCTGCCACTGAGCATAGGTTAACCAGAGCAATATTCAAGTGTAGTTATAAGGAACTTTTCACCAAGAGTGCTCTACAACTGGAAATTCCAGACATCCACAGTGTGTGCACAGATAACATAGAAAGTAGATCTGAATGGCTTAAGATAGAAAGAGAAGGAAAATAAAGAACTACTGGACACAACCAGTAGTTCATGCACTATGCAGAGTGCACCTTGGTGGAAATGCAAGCAGACCTTAACATGGATGTGTCAGTAGTGAGCCATTGCCAGAGTTTTTAAAAGTAGCAGATTGGTAATGCTTAAAAACACCATATCTGACTCAAGGTAGCTGGGTGCTTACTGTCTCTACTGGACTGGAAACCACCAGTTGCTGAGGGACCGCTGGTGCCAGTCTGTCTGTATACAAGCAAGACAACATAAGAAGAGTCTGAGACAGACCTTCTATGAACCTGACATGCCTGATGAATGCAGAAAAAAAATAATTTAATAAATATTTCTGCTTAGTATTTAGAAAATAGCTGCATGGTGTGAGTAAGTTGATGAATTCAAGGGAAGTACAAAGTACTATGAAGTAAGAAGGTTCTTAGGATGGAGGTGAATGCTACATAGCACTTAATTTTACCATACTTTTAAATCACTAGCCTGGATAGTTTCAATTCTTTTACGTGACTATAAAAATATCATAGAAACTTAATCAAGTTGAATTAAACTTGGAATCCTGGGGAAATTCCATTATCCTTAATAGCGTTGAACCATAATTCAGAAAAGACTGGGCTGGATTGGGTTTCGGAGCATGTAACCAGCTTGAGACAAAGTAATAATGATATGTGCTTTCAATGCCATCTAAGACTGCCCTTTTCTGAGCCTGTCCCAGCCAGATCATGGCTCCCTTCTTCATGAGCAGATACAGCCCTGATTTATGAACATACATGCACACTCACATGTGATATAGCTACATTCTTGAGAGGTTTGGATTGGTATCCTGTGAGAACCTGCCCAATACTATACAGTATTACAAAATAAGCTAAGTAGTTTAGCAAAGTGGTAAACTAACACACCTCAAGGCAATCATCATAGGAGAAACTTCTAATGGGCATGTTTTGATTAAGATTCCACTGGTGATAGTGTTAGGCCTGAAGTGATTAAATATTTGCATCAGTGATTCAGAAGTAAATATATCTCCTCTGCTGATTAAGGTGTGTGACTTATGCAGAACGGTAAACAAAGAGACTAGAAATGTTGCATACAACAATCTTGACTTCTTGATAAGCTTGACCTATTTAAGTGAAATATATTTAAGTAGCTAACTGCACAGACACACTTTTAGAAGCAAGGAAAGAAGGTCATGCCTACAGAATAGGATGCAGCATCGCAGCAGGAATGGACTCAGAAAAGGATTTGGCAATCAAAGGATAAGCAAACCAGCATGAGCTCCCACAGTTATGCTGTTGTCAAAAAAGGTTAATGGTATCTTGGACTAACAGTGCATGAATGGGGCATAAGTAAGGTAATGTTCTCTGGATATGGCACTGGTGGTACTTACACTGCAATACTGCATCCCATTTTGACATCAGCTGTTCCTAAAGTGAGGCTGAAAAGGCATGAAAAAGTTCCACAAATGATAAAATAGCTGGTGAAATTGCCTGGTAGAAAGCCCTAAAGAATTCAGTTTGTTTAGCTTATCAAACAGAAGATTGGGTACAGCTTGTTATGTCTAACTATCTATGTTCTTGAGACCAGGGGATAGAAAAATACCAAACTATAAAGGGCTTTTTAACCTGGTTATTTATACATATAAATAAACAGTCAGGAGCTGTGATAGACATGTAAATACTCTACAGATTGTTTTACAGCAAATGGCAAAACAGTGGTATAAACTGCAAAAGAGGATCTTTCCCTTCTTTGATTTCACACCTTAAAATCAAACCAGAACATCTGTTCAGAAGAGAGTTGAATATTGCTGTTTCCCATACAGGGTCACCACACATGACTGAAGGACGCATGATGTATAAGGGATCAGACTAGCAGGTAGGCCACTTCATTTGACATGTATCAGTCTACCAGCTAATTGGGAAAGGCTCATCATGAAGGCATTCTCACCAGGCCTGTGGCCTGACCAAGGAAGACAAGCACTACTGAATGTTGTGGCCATGAGGTTTGTGATGGTGACAAATTATTTTTGGGTCTCCAAGTTCACCATCCGCAAGCCTCAGTTAGCTGTGTCAGGGACTCCAAGAAGCTCACTGATCCAAAGTGGCACTTTCTCATTCTGATAACCATGACATATCAGGCTGTGCAGTTTGGCCCGACAGGTAATGGCAGCTCTTCTCTCTTGGGAGGCTTCCCAGAGATCAAGCATCCCCTTCAGCGTGCATCACACATATTTCTTGTTCTGAAATGTAATCTTAGACAAAAGCATTACCAAGTGCATGCAACAAGCAATACGCTTGTAATAAGCTTCCCAGCCTCTTCTCTATGAGGCCAAGTGTCCAACAATCTGGTTTTGTTGCCTGGGAATCATACTTATTATACTGCAAAGATTTCAGTGCTGCAGTGCAACACTGGAGTGTTTTTCTAGCTGGCACCATAACTGTTCCATGTAAAATGGAGCAGAGAGCTTGAACCTGAGCTTCATGTCCTTTGTAGTGGAGCTGCATGCCCTGGGGTGAAACTCCTGACTGCTTGAAGTTGTTATGCTTCACACAGAAAGCAAAGGCGAGGATGGCATTCAGATCCCTTCCCCAGTTAGTGCTCATATATGTTTTCAAAGAACTGTAATGGGAGAGACACCAAATACTTTCCCTAGAGTCCCTAATAAGTCAGGGAAACTTAAGTATTTTAAGTTTCCCTGACTTATTATAAGGACCTTGTCCCATCTCAACAGGCCTGTCCGTGACTTTTCCTGAAACTGAGCAGAGGCAGAATTTGAAATTTGCTTTTCAGCACAAGGATGAATGCTCAGTTGCAGGATAATTGGGTGTAGTGGGATTGGTGTTGTTTGGAGCTTTCCATAGCAAAACATGAAGCAGCGTCATGGCTGAGAATTCCCTTTGGAAACAGATTTCAAAGACTGAGTCCAAGTCCTCAAGGCACTAGTCTTTCCTTGGCATTTTCTTTGGCCTAACTTTTCCTGCTGGCTTCTTTGTATTCCTTTCCCAGGTGGCTGATGCTCTCTTTAGGCATTGTATAGGGAGCTTAAGGTGATAAAGAGTTTCAGAAGCCTGGTGCCACGTCTAAATGTCAAGTTGCCCTGTGAATTGAGATTGAAGCCTTTTCTTCAGGCCACAAGAATATGATGTTCTCCTGATTTGCTCACAACAGGGTTGCTGAAGCTCCTCCCATTGGCTGTCACTGTGATCGCTATCACCTGCTTCCCAGCACTCAGACCCTGAGGCTACACTCTGTGCTGCCTGCCTGTTAGGGTGCAATCTAGGAATATGTGATACCCCCATATCCAGCTGTTCTTAGCTGTGACTTCCAGTCATAGTGCCTGCATCTCTAGTTTGGTTTTGTAATTTATACCCACTCCCAGAGCATGCTGATTGCTTAGGCAATTCCCCATCTTATCTCATTTCTCCTTTTAAGGGGCTGCCACATGGGGCAAAACTATAGGGCTGTCTGAAACAGCCTCTTTATTGACTCTTTACTGGGGACCTTTTCCCTAGAGATACTCAGTCCCTATCTGTCTCCAGTATGATGTGAGGATGACATTTTACTATTTCTCATCTCATTATAACTAAAGGAAAATAAATATACTGTGAGTGTACTATGTTGGTATCAACTGAAAGCAGAGAGTTCATATAAATTATGCTCCATCCCTGAGAAAATAACTATTTGTTTGAGCAGGAAAAAGGATGATGTGCTTTCTTTTTCTCTCCTAGCACATCTTGGGATCAGCTGGCTATGGTAAGTGAGGGTTACTTAAATATAAAGTAATGGACAATCAACTTCTGCAGAATTGAGCTAATCTGGTGCTCCTACTGCTAGTTTTTTCCACTGTTCACCTCCATATGCTTGAATTAAAAAACCGAGACAAATAACCTGCTTGTATCAAAGTGAGTGCTGTGAGCCCTACTAATTCCCATCAGTATAATAGGCAGTAGCCATACAAATGAATTGCAACTAAAACTGGTAAGAAATAAATTGGTCTTTAGTTCCTGAATTTCCTTGAATCTCTGGATGTTGGAGCACTCAGCTATAAAAACAGACATGATATCTCATGTAAAATAAACATGTGACATCTCTTGTGTCATTCCTGAAAATGTTAGTTGAAGACAAAAGCGGACTAAGAACACAGCTTAGATGGTATCCATCTCTGTAGCAGTGGCCATGGCTAATCCCAGCGAGGTGTCTAGAGTCCCTAGTTGACTGGGAAGCCAAGATGGGTCTAGAAGCCTATTCATCCTAAATCTAGGTAAATATTTAAGAGGACTGAATTTTCTTTTGTGGAGACCCATTTCTCTCCACTGACTGAAAGGCTCCGCATGACTAGCTTAGATAACAGTTTTCCAGGCAGCTAAAATTAGAAATGAATCCCACCCATTAAACAGAGGGTAACATGAAAGGAATGACTGATTATGTTCTTCAATATTAAATAGATCTCAAGGCAGATCTGTTTAAACTGACTGTATTCTTCTCAAATAGCATTATGTGAATATTTCCAATATAGAAAGGGAAGTATTAATGTCACGTACAAAAAGACATGAGAAAAAATGAGAGGGTTTATATTGTTCCACTAAAACAGGGTAGGTAAACAGCAGCAAGGGAAAAGAATAATCTGGTCTAATTCAAGGGTTTATTGTGTTCTTGCTGAGATCTATCTTCAAATTTCCAGCCCACTTCCAAAAAATGCTGTAACTTTTTAGTTGGATACTGAGCTTAGGGCTTGTAAGGAAAATCTGAAATGTCACCGGTGTTTTGTCTGACGTATCATATGAAAGTGTTGATGTCTTCCAACTCCTATTACTTGGGTACTTAAATAGAAAATTATCTCTTTATTTCAAACATCTGTCTTCCAGTAAGACTGCATTGTTATCATCATCATCATCATCATCATTTGCTTTCCAGCTTCATGGCATCATGAAGACTCCCAGCTCTTAGCTGCCAGAAATAAAGGCTCTCAGCCTTACCTAGAATCAGACCATAAGGGCTTTTCTCAACCTCACCTTTTGGCTGCTCAAACCTACTGATGTTCTTTTCACCCTTACTGTGTTAGATCTATAGGATAACTGAGGCAGAGCACAGGAAGAGAAAAAACATAATTCAGAAACCATCCAAAGCAATGGATATTTTGAAACAGGAAGGTGACAAACTGTCTGGGATGAACTGTTGATTTTGGGTTTTAATTTGGGTCAATAACTGTGTGTGAGCATTTTACGTTGGGATACGCTTCTTTCTGCTCACAGATCCTTTGGCTTTTTAGGTAGATATAAGTTGAGTTGTGGCAAGAAAGCTCCAAATGCTTATCTCTGGTAAATATTAAAAGCACTGAAAATGTTTTGAAAACTCTCTATATCTTTTATCCAAAATTCCTTGAACTCAGCCTAAACCACTTAAAATCAACAAGCTGCAAATAGTTACAGCCAAGGTGTGTATATATATATATATATTTTAACGAAAACTCCATATAGAATATTTCATATTTTATACTTTCTTTTCCTCATCCATCTATTCCACTCTTCTGAATTAAACTTTTCTTACATGTTGTACCTTATCAACTACATCCATACTGGCTGCTGTTTTCCCCCAGGCTATACTGCTTCTCCATGTGAACTAGATCTTGTACAGAGACACCAGAGCTATCAGTAAGTCACCACAATTACTCCTGTGACCGTGCTGTAAATCTGTCCCCTCCTACTGCTGACATGCTCCCACTTTGCCCTGCCCTTCCCAGCTCATTTCTTCTTGTGCTGTCCTTTTTCTTTCCCGTGGGCTGCACCAACCCACTGCCTGCAATGCTTACCCTGCTGTAAAGCCTGGAAGCTACTACTGTTTCCTCATCTATTTTAGGAGTGAGAATTTTGTTCCTGCCTGCTTGTCCTCACCTTCATTTGTAGCTTCCTTTTTTCTTTTCTTTTTTTTTCTTTTCTTTTTTATTCTTTTTTTGCCCTGGATTTTTTTAACAGGTTTTCTCTCCTCTTTTCTTTCTTCTCAGAGTTGCGTTCTTGATATTTTTGTCTGCAGGGACCAGGGGATCACCCTTAAAGCTAATAGAAGAGTTAATGAGGGAATGTAGGAATGCAGGAGACTGCTATTTTTAGCAGGCTTCTTCTTATGTAATCATTTTTTTTTTTCCCTGTGTGATATCAAAATAGATACCAAATAGAATTCAGTTTCTGTGAAACCTGTTTCTACGTCTCAGTGTTTTACAGGAAGCTCTGGTAGGTACTGATACTGCAGCCACTGTGAAAAAATAAATCCTGGGATGTGATCATGTACTCATGCTCAGGCAGAATTTCCATGGACAGTAATATGAACGATGGAGCCCTCCTTTGTCTTCATATTGTGCCCCACGTGAGAAGGGTTTGTGTCTCCATGTCGCTTCATCCCAAATAACATTACCTCCCTCCATGCTGGGCTGGTCCTGGCGGGCAGCACTGGTACTCCCAAAGCAGACAAATTGTGCATACCTTTCTCTGCAGGACTGCTTTGTGAATGGCACTATTCAACCTTAGTGTCAAAAGCTGCTTACAGCCTGAGCTAAAACTTTTGTTTGTGCAGCAGATTTCCATACTGTACATTTGTGCTGTGCTACAGTAGTTTTATCTTGCTTCTTCTCAAGAAGTTGAAAGGCAGGAGAACTAAGAGTTGTGCTGTGTCTGTATCACATGGGCACTAAAATGAGGATATCTCATGCACTTTATCTCCTTCTACCCAGCAGTCAAAATATGTGACATCTTTAAATGTCTAACATACATAGCCGTGTTTCACAGCACTTCTCAGGTCTTGTGGGAGATATGTATAAAACATTTTTAAATCCAGTTCTCAGATCCCTGTTACGATTTATCTACCTTTTGCTCTTTCTGATGGTACCTGAGGGAAGGGAGCACCAGGGCTTATGGAAAATGGGCCCAGAGGGCATGTAACTTCAGATGCACAAGGGAAGGCTCGTGGCTGGGCCAAGCTCTCTGCCACTAGGTAGGGAGGCTAACTACTATGACTTGAAATCTAGTCATGGATCCGTATTCGTATTGGGAGTGCCAGCACAACACTAACAGCACACAAACACCATCCAGTGCACTTAATGTGCAAGGATGTGGTTTGGGCTCCTACTTAAATAGACTCATAGAATTGTTTGTGTTGGAAGGGTCCTTTAATGGCTATGTAGTCCAACTCCCCTGCGGTGAATAGGGACACCTACAGCTAGATCAGATTGCTCAGAGTTCTATCCAACCTGACTTTGAGTGTCTCTAGGGATGGGGCATCCACCACCTCTCTGGGCAACTTGTGCCAGTGCCTCACCATCCTTATTTAAAAAACAACTTATTTATATCCAAACTAAGTATCTCCTCTTTTAGTTTGAAACCACTTCCCCTTGTACTATCACAGCAGACCCTGCTAAAGAGTCTTCCTCCTTCTTTCATACAGCCACCCTTTAGATACAGAAAGGCCACTCTCATGTCTCCCCGGAGCCTTCTCTTCTCTAGGCTGAACAGCCCCAGCTCTCTCAACCTGTCCTTGTAGGGAGGTGTTCCATCCCTTAGATCATTTTTATGGCTTTCCTCTGGACACATTCCAACAGCTGCACATCTCTCCTGTACTGAGGACTCCCCATCCGGACGCAGTACACCATGTGAGGTCTCACCAGCACAGAGCAGAGGGGCAGCATCACCTCCCTTGCCCTGCTAGCCACGCTTCTTTGAATGCAGCCCAGGACACGGTTAGCCTTCTGGGCTACAAGGGCACATTGTTGGCTTACATCCAGCTTGCCATTCACCAAGATCCCCATGCCCTGCCCAGAGCGGGGACAAACCCCGTATCCCAAGGGAACGGATCTGGGTGGCTATGGACCGCACTCCTCAGCCTGCGGCGGGGCCGGGCGGGGCCAGCTGGGCGCGGCAGGAGATCGCTCCCTCCTCCTCCTCCCCTCCCTCCGCCACCAATCCGGGCGACTCTCGAGGGCTCCGCGCGGCGCCGGCGGAGCGGGAGCCGCCGGTAGCAGGAGCAGCAAGAGCAGCAGGAGCAGCGAGAGCAAACGGCCGGGCAGCGGGGCACATGGCATGCCTGATGGCGGCTTTCTCCCTGGGCACCGCTCTGGTAAGGGGTGCCCTGCTCGCGTGCTTCCCCACGGGTCAGCGGGGAACGAGGGGGCGTGAGGGGCAGCGGGCGGAGGGCGGGGGGCGACCGTCGGCGCGGGGCGGCTGTGGGCTGGGGGTTGGCGGGGCAGCCCCTCGGCGGCGGTAGCGGCAGCGGCAGCTGTGAGGACGGCGGAGTTTGACCGGCAGTTACCTCTGGGTTTGAGCTGCTGAAGGGGATTAGGGGCTTCTGCGGGCGTTCTCCGATGGTTCTCAAAACAGATTTGCGGGAGGACCGTAACCTCTCCGGGTCTTTGCATAATAGCATCGGCTTGGTGCGTAACGGCCTCGGTTTGATGAGAGAGGGAAGTTGTTTGCAGTGCGTGGGGGACCGTTTCACTGCCGTGTAAACACCAGCAAGCGTTGAGCGCTGTGCGGGAAGATGAGGAATACGGCGGCGTGAGCTCAGCTGCGATGTAACGCTGTCCTTCAGTACAAATGCTGTTTCTGTCTGAGACGGACGACGGTTTGATGTGTGCACGCATCGCCGCGTCAGTGGAGCAGCAAGCATCTTGTTTGTGTTTGTAGATGTAGGAAGCGTGCCTAAAGAATCACTGTGCAGGGCTGCGGCTCCATGAACCGGCAGTGCCCACCTGGCGGTCGGCGGGATTCGTTTGCCCCAGCCCTCTGGGGCATCGTCCCCCAAAGAGAATGGCGTGTGACCTAAGGGCTGGCTGGGTTGTGTCATGGTCTGCTGTAAACAGACGCTTCAGTCCACCCAGAGACCAAAACGGTTTGCTCAGTATCCCAGGAATAGAAGTGTCTGGCTTTCTACTCCCAGCAGGTTGAAGTTGTCTGGCAAGCTTGTTTCTTTTCGGATCGAAATGAGCTGGAGGAGCCCTCACTGTCCCTTGAGTGCTCAAGGTGACCTGCTCATTGAGGGCTACTTTTTGGATATTCTCTGTGACATATGAAAGTGTTCAGTAGGTTCTGTGAACCAAGCAGTCTGAGAGTTTCAAAGTTAAGCCTTGAAAACATTCAGGAAAAAAATATTATTAACGCGCCATCTTTTTTTTTTTTTTTTAAAGGAAGAGGGAGGTCCCCTTGCTTTAATGGCTCAAGTCTAAGATGTTTCACATGATGCTTGTTTTGTTCAAATTCCGTGCCATTACAGTCAACTCTTTAAGAAATCAGGAGTAAGTGTTACTGGATACCTGACCTCTCAGTCACTTGAGAGCATAATTAAAGTTGCTCGCTTGAGAAAGTATGGTGAGCAGATTGGATTTTTACATCTAGAACCAAGAAGAACTGGAAGACTACAGTCTGCTGGTTTTGTAGGATTCCAGATTCTACTGGTTTTGTAGGACTGTGCTTTAGGGTTTTTCATCAGCATTCATGATAAGTGACCAGTTTGGAAAGCACTATTTTTACCATATGAGTGGGGAGACCATTCTCCATAACAGAGAGGATGACAGTGACACAGTGGAAATGTATCAATTTCTGAAGTGGCAGTGTGACTTAGCTGCTTTGGAGGGCAAATAGAAGTTGACAGTAGCATGACCTACAGCTCCTTGTTGAGTGTTCAAGGTTGGCACCTTTGAAAGAAGTGTAGCACATCTGCTTTTCATCAGATATCTTTGGGGAGATGTAGGCTGTTGGATAGGGTTGGCAGGATGGAAAGCCTAGTCCATAAGCCAGCTAGGGAATTATTTTCTGATACAGATCTGCATTAAAAACATTAGGTTTTATAGGAGACTGCACAGATGTTACACGCTTATGACATATGATGTTACATACTTACGATAAAGGACATCCTCTGAACTGTTCAAAATTCTGTTTAGCTGAATAAGATTCCTGGTTGTTTTCCTTGAGGCTTTGGACATACTCTGTTGATACTGATGCAAGGTGCTCATGTGGGTAAAAGGAATGGGAAAAGTTCAGATTTTGTGTATGTGAATTAGAAAGAAGAGAAGGGCAGGCTGCAGGCCGCTCGTATGATCAGTAGAGGAGAGGAAAGAGCCTCAGTCCAAAGAATGCCAAGTGGAATTGCACTGAGTGCTATGCTGGGCAAAGCGTGGCAAGAGGCTGTGAGCTGAGAGCATTGACCTTGCAGTGTCAGCAGTGCTAGTACTGGAACAGGGTTTAGTATGTTTATGGAGCTGATAAGATTTCCATTAGGGATTGCTGTCGAGTAAGGAAAGATTTTGGATGGAAATTTTAGTGCTTTCCTCTTGTACTGCTGTAGGGTTGCAGAGCCTCCAGAACTATCGCTGCATGAGCAGATAAGGCAGAAAACTGCACATTTCAGAATTTTCAGAAATGTAACTTGTACAATTTCACATTTACAGATGTGTGTTCTGATCTGAAGGGATAAGTCTTGGACTTTTTCAGTGGCTGTCTTTTGACATTTCTGCCACCAAAATTGTTCAGCTAACTTCCTTCATCCTTCAACTCTGTCCCAGTACAAGCCCCGGGATTAGAGCAACTAGAACTCAATTCTTGGAAGGAATACAGTGCAACTGTACTTAGAAATTTCATTCTTCTGCTGTATTATTCTGGTCCAAGAGCTATTCACTTCTGAAGGTAGATACTGATGTGCTGTTTGTAGCTTTTGAGAGGAAACTAGTGCTAAAGGAACTGCCCTTTGTGTGCCATAAGTGCACAGGCTCTTTTATGCCTCTTTTACGAGATACTGGTGGAACAAATAAAAGGTGGCTTTGTTTTTTGTTGTTGTTGTTTTTATTTTTTGGTTATTTTTTTTTCACCTTTCAGCAGACTTTTCTAGATTATGTGCTTGGATTTTACTTTTAAATAATAATAATTCTTATGCAGAAGATTTTAAAATGTGTTCCCAAACAAAAGCATGTGAACTTCGCTTTTTCTTCAACTTTCTCTCTAGAACGCCAGCAATTCTGCTTGTACTATGGTCGAGCCAAAGTCTGTGTGTGTTTCAGTGGATGAAGTGGTCTCAAATGGCACAGATAACCAAGACATTCGACTGATGAATGGACACTTGAAAAAAGTGGACAATACTCTGACAGAAGCTCACCGTTTCTCCTATCTACCACGCAGACCAGCTGTAAATATTGAGTTTAAAGAACTATCCTACTCTGTCCAAGAAGGGCCATGGTGGAGGAAGAAAGGTGAGGAAAAGTAATATTTTAGCGACTATACAAATGTTATTGCCTATGTGGATAGTCGTGGTAGCTGAAATGAGTCTGTTGTGGATTAATGAAGCAAAGAAAGTAAGGGAAGCATGTTTTCACAGTGCTTTTTACTTGGGTTCTTAATATATCAAACTCCTAAGAGTATGGAGATAAATAGTTCCCTCTAAATTAAAAAAAAACAAAAAACCAAAAAAACCCACCAGAACATAAAGAACAAGGGCTAGAAAATGTATTATGGCTGAAGAGAGCATAAAGAAGCTGCTGCAGGACTGATTGGAAGCCCAGGTGTAGTATTTGTCCCAGCTCTGGAAGCAGACACTACTTTGTTTTGAGGAACATGGAGGCAACTGAACTTTTCTGCACTCTGAGAAACAGGAAATTCTGCACTTTATTTAACTGTTTGCTTCCCAATTCTAAAGTATCTGAAGTATGTACTGTACTTCTGTGCTGCCAGTCATCTGTCCTGTGATTTTGCCTGATTATTGTTGGGGGTGATTAGAGCATGCAGTAGCTTAAAGACAGAGGTTGGGGGGAGGGAGTGGTGTTTTGTTTGTTTTTAATTCTATAATAAGGTTTTGTCGAATATTTTTTAAGTACCCTTAACAGTAAGCATCTAAGAATTTCAGAAGGCATTTGAAACCAAGATGATTATTCTCTTAAAACATTGTGCTTGGAAATCAGTGCCATGGGCTGTAGGATTATCAGCTCTTCCAAGACTCTTGCTTTTCTCAGATAGGGATCTTTAAGTTTACCATTTCTTTTAATTGGTGAAACTGCTGGCTATTGCTAGGACTAACTCCTGAGCTTTAGTCAAGTAGGGGGATGCTATTTTGCTAGTTAATTTGCCAATACGTGGCACAGAGTTCTCAGCCTGCAACACAAAGCACATCAAAACAGTATGGGCATTGGATGCGTGTCAGGAAATTGAAGCATTACCACTTTTTTCTCACAATACAGTTTCCAGTATAGTTCTGAGACATTGCTCCCAGTGCTGAAATATTGATGGGAGTTGGGAGGGCACATTCGACTCTGTTCTTCATATACTTTTGGTCTCTTACAGTTTTGAAAGGTGGCTGTGAAGTGGTTCCGTCCTTTTTCATCTGCTTTGCATTCATTCTTTTTATACTTTCATCTGCTTTGTTGTAGCCATGTGTTTTCAGGGAAGTTTTGTGTGTGTGTGTATAAGTGTGTGTGTGGTGTGTATAAGTGTGTGACTAGTCATCTTTCCAACAGGAAAACTAGGTTGTGAAGTAAATTCCTCCAAGTGAAAAGAAGGAAGCCCAAAAGAAATTACTGAAATATTAAGGAAAGTTTTGTGTGCTAAGTGACATAATTGCTCTTCCTCAAGGAATTCTCTCTTAGTAATGTAAATTGGTATGGTTGTGTGCTTTAGTTATTTTTAAATGATAAGACCCTGCCAGTGTGGTGCTTGACTGAGCCATACTAGGTACCTGCACTTGCTTTGAATCTGTAACTCCACTAGGTTAGAGTTTCCACTTGAAATTGTTTCACAGAGTACCTTGCTGCTGACTGGAAATTTTGACGTTATCACAACACAGAGGCTTTAATTGTAGAGAAATGTGTGATACGAAAAACACTGTGCTGTGGCCACGGAAGTGGTTCCATATCTGGATAGCCTAAGCATACAGTTAATCATTTGTTGAAGGAGGTGCAAACTTGTGGTTTTAATTTTTTTTTTTTTTTCAACATCAAAACTGTATGTTTGCACTTCTATAATTATGTAGAAGGTTGCATGTTTGTTGATATGTCTGAGGCTGACTTGGCTTGAACCAAACAGCACATCCCAACGAAATGTCCTGCTGCTAAAAAGGACCAGTTGTGGCATTTGGCTGTAGGGCATGAATGACTGTTAGACATGGATTCTCCAGCTTCTGGGTATCTATGAGCAGGAGTTCTTATTCTTTACTCTTTGCTTGGCTTGCACCTTGTGTGTCTTTCCTTGGATCACTAAGGTCAGCTGCTGAGTAGTTGTGAGGAATGCTGTCTGTCAGCAGGTCTTGGCACCCTTCTGCTGACCAGGGATCTAGAAGATCTGGGGGGAGTTCATTCAGCCAATCTGAATAAAAGCCAGAGACTACTTTCACTGCAACTAAGGCAAATAACATAATGAGCTACCTTTTGAAGGATGTGGCCAGGTGGTGGAGAGAAATTATCCTTCCTCTAGTTAACATTAGTGAGATCACAACAGGAACATTGCATCTGGTTTGCGCCCTGCAGTTCAACAGAGGTAGTGGGAGGTTGGGAAGGGTCTATCAGAGAAGTGAAAAATTGGTTGGGGACCTATGAAGAGAGACTGAGGATGCTGCTCTTGTTTGGTCGAGTGAAGGGAAAGCTGGGGGATCATCTTGTAGTGGTTTACAACTACTCAAAGGGCAGCTCTAAAGACACTGGAGCCAAATTCCTGTAGGTATTGCCAGCTGACATACTGCATTTTGGATGGCTTACAGTGGATGTTAGGAAATATGTTTTTACCCGTAGAGGAATGCAGTTCTGGGACAATCCACTCAGATGGTGTAGTGTCTCCATGCTGGGGGGTTTAGAAGATTGGGCTGGGCAGAGCCACAGCTGGCATGATCTGGTGTTGGTGAGTATTGTGCTTTGGGCAGAAGTCTAGGTTAGATCTCCAGAGGTCCTTTTCAAGCAACACTTCTATGATTCACTGAGTTACTAACCAGACTATGGAAGAAAGAAACTTTCTTCCTACTCCAGGAATTGACCCAGTGTATTGATTTTAGTAGAGAAGGTTTTCCAAAAGCAAAATAGAAGACTGAAAAAGGAATTGCCTAAATATTCTTAAATGAAGGTGGGCATCAAAATATTAGGTTCAGCAGATGGGTAATGTCTTACCCTCAGATGCTGGTGACTCTTATAGATCTGCAGTCAAATGGGATTCCCTGCATGAAAAGGATTTCTCATTGCCATGAAGTGAGATGTTTAAATTGACCAATACCATCTAGTCCAACTGTCTGCCTACCGCCAATATTTCTCCACTAGGCAAGAGTCCAGTGTTGGAAATCCATCTGATTTAAAAAACAAAAACAAATTAACCAGAAAAACCAAACAACAGTAAGCTTGTATGTACAAGCTTAAAAAAAAAAAAAAAAAAAAAAAAGAAAAAATGGAAGATGTATCTCAGTTCATACTGTTCTCTTTGGTGCTGTTCATAGCAGTAAGGGACAAGGGATGCCATTCTAAAAATGGCCTTTTAAACTAGTGTTTCTATTCTGAGATGAAAAAATCTCTACATTTTTTTTCCAAAACTGTGATGAATTAGTGAAAACTTTTCAGTAAGTGTTGGATCACAAAGGGAGAAGTATAGTTTGCTCTGAAAGACAATTTGTGTTAATTGAAGAGGAATTCAACTAAAAAGCAACAATAAAAAAAATGTACTCCCCTCAATGAGAATGGTATTGTAAAGTAATGTTAAGGTTAGACTATAAATTAACAAAAGGAGGACTTGTGAGTAATTCTGCCACTGTGTTTTGTACTTTGCTGTATCATTCAGACAGTTAAACTAATGATTTGTAATATCATTTACTTTTTATTAAAAGCACAAAGAAGGTGAATTTGAGTTGCTTGTCAACAGTAAAAAAAAAACAACAAAAAACAACTAATTATTTGAAAGATATTAGAACATATTAGTCTTCAAATTAGAATTCTTCATTGATTTGTGACTCGGCCTTAACATGCTTAATTTATCTACTAAATCTTGTTTTCTCTTTAAAAACCAAGAAAGTGCATTTTCATTCTCAGAATTGTCTGATAAATGCATCTTGCTACAAAAAAAAAGCTTGTTCCACTTGTTTTAATGAATTTTCATTAAACTCGTAGTAAAGTTTGTTTGTTTGCTACTAAGTCTGATTGATTCATGGTGTAATTCTACTTGAAGTCAGTGGTGTTAACAGGGATGAATCTGGCAAGTGAACGCTTGATCAAAGAAGCTGTATTTGCCCCATTCAGTTCAGTAAGACTTCTTATCAGTATATGGGAATTTGGAAAATGCTACAAAGACAAAATTTTCAGAAGGTCTCACATAGCTTAGGAATTCCTCATGTAGGAATTACTCAATCGGTAGGATGAACTCGTTTTGAATGAAAGAGGATGATAAGTGACTTGATTCAGATCTTTTGAGGTGAAGGATCATAGCCTAACCACTCTCTTCCAGTACCAAAAATGACTCGCTCTTTGGTTCCAGTCTTTGTTCTAGCATGTGCCAAAAGTCTCCTGCAGGTCAGCAAGATTCAGGATTTCCATAAGATACCTCCAGGACTGCTGGAGCAGATAATTTGTTTTGTAAGTTTAAGATGAACTGGCAAAGCAAGAGAAAGGAAAATTCAGCACTCAAACAAAGAATAGAACTGCTTAGTCCTAGAATGCCTTCTCTTCTCTTTTAGGATGAGGGAGCCAGCTGATTCAGAGGGGGAGAGCCCTGTATGAGATCATATGTGGACTTCTTAAATGAGGAAATGCAGTGTCACAGAGCTTCAGAGCAAACCATGCTCAAAATTTCACTGTCTTACCAGGTTGAAAAAGAGCTGTGACTGTGCCTCTTACCTTGGATTCCAAACTACCTGCTTAAACTGTATTTCAGGTTGAAAATGCAGCTTAAAATACAAACTACAGAAACGTGTATTGAGGCGTAGGTTTTAAATGTAGGACTGTCTGAAAATTGTTTGCAAGAGGATTTTACAGAAAAGTCAGTGCCTTAGCTTTTTACTGCTGTTGTTGTGAGCACCATAAGGTAATCTGAATAGGATGAGTGATTTCAGTGTAGAATTACGGACAGTCCCAAATAAATAAGAGGAAGGCACAATAAATAGCTTGCAGTCTTCTGTCTTGCTGTAATTCTTTCAGTGTTACTTTGATTCTATATGCACACGCAAAAAAAGACATTTATCCTTTTTGTTTCTAGGTGTTTTTGCCACAATGTAGGAATCTATCATTTCTACATAATTTGAGAAAACAGTAATAAATTGGCTGTTAAAACTCCACGGGAACTTGGGAATTCATTTTTTTTTCTAGTACTTGTCAGTATTCGTGGTTAATTAGGCAATGGTGTAGTTGGAAATTTCTCCATTGTTATTTTGAGAAATGTAGTGACTCATTTGTACTGCCTCAGGATGGAGGTGCTGGTAGGGTTTGATCTCTAGTAACCTCTCAGGGAAGGGGTTCCAGCCAGTCAAGCTGCAATCTGGTCTACTTACTGAGTGGATTAGCAGCAACAGAAATTCACGCTCAGCAGAAAAAGCCATCGTTCTTCTCTTCTGGGGTTGTAGCAGTAGCTCAGAACATGGGAAAACGAGTAGCTTGAGAGGTCCTGTATTTTCTTAAAAGATTACAACTTCATAACTTTGAGATGGAGCACATGAAACATTCAGAGATTTGCCTGTGAGAGGAGGGAGGTGAAGGATGGTGTTTATTCTGAATGGCTCCATAGTGTCCAGTGGGGAAATACAGAATGTTTGGCAGGTTGCTCGGCATTCGTGAAAGGCACTGCATGTGTCCACCGTAGTCTGAGATGGTGTCATCAGAACAGCTGATACTGATATTTTAGCTGAGAGGTCTGTGTATTATGTTAATATTGATCTCTGAGTAAGATGGAAACGTGACCCACTGTCAAATCCTCAGCACAGACTGGCTTATTCTGATTCGCTCTGGTGCTCTGCTATGAATTTGTTCTGCTATGTGTACTCCTGTGCACTCGGGTTGACCTGTTTCTTTTTATTAAGCTAGGTTTTTCTTTTTGCTGCATCTTTGCAGTGACTTCACTTAAAAGATCCCCCCCCCTCCTGGAGATATCCAAAGACCCAAAAGATAAAGGGGGGGGGGGGGGGGGGGGGGGGAGGATTTGCCCTAAATTATTTGCTAATCCTTGCCAGAGGAGTCGGAAAAAGCCTGTCCTCATCCCCAGCAGGTGCACTGCAGTAGAGGTGCCGCATGCTCGGGCTGCCAGTCTCGCGGTTACTGGCGGTCAGTGCACGGCAGTAACCCCGGCTGTGTGATGCTCCAGCGCCGGGAGCGGGTCCTGGTTGGCTGTTCCATGTGCTGTTGCTAAGAGGAGAGGAAGAGATGAGCGGTAAAGAGAAGAAAAAAAAAAAAGAGAGAAAAAAACCGTTTGCAAGAGGGGGATTTTTTGTTTCTCGCCTTTCTCCAACAGATGGGTTGCATTGTTTTCTCTGGTTTTTGCCTGTTTTGTCTGAGAGCGTGGTTTCATCTCAGGGAGCAGAATGTGTGCAAATTAGGATCCATATGTTAGAACAAATAAACAAGTTAAACTGGTTGAAATGAGCTGTGATGCTAGTAAGAACTCTTCAACAAAATGTTTTGTGGATTCTTTTTCAATTACTTAAAATATTAGTGAAATTAATGAAAACAAAGCATGACTTCTAACAGGATTTCTAAATTCCCATTTCAGCCTCAATAAAATCATGCAGTTTCTCTTGTATCACTTAAGCTGTCTCAATATGTTAAAAATACATTGACAAGTCATTGTTACTGGAATAATTCACTGCATTTTATTAATAGATTTATAATAATTCTTAGCATCATCTTGCATGTTGTATGAAATAGGGGTTACTAGGGACAAATCTTGGTCAGCCTGTTTGTCTGATTGTTCTACTGCTTCCCAGACAAGAATGACGTTCCTTCAGCAGTGGTTCCACTGAAGTATTAGGATTACTTATTTTCCTTCATACAAAGCCCATGGTTATTGCTGTAGGATTTCCTTCTATACATGTCTGAGCTTGATTCAGTGAGTCTTGATCACTTACTGTATGAGTAAAACCTGTTTTTCTTTTTTCACTTTGACACGTTGTTTATTAAAACCAAACGTTACTATGACCTTGCTGTTTTTCATACTACCTAATGTTTTACTGTGATGCATTTTTTTAATTGCTGTTTTGAAAACTTGTGGCCAGGAAAGGAAGTTTTAGAGAGAGACTAGTTAAGACATTTCAGAGTTTATATGCAAGGAAATTGGTGATGGCAGTGGTGATGGGCTGCTAGGAATTCTAGCTGCAGTCTCCACTGTTTCCGTCTCACAGACAGCATGTTCTGGGAGCTGGCTGTAACTCACCCTGACAGTTCTCCACTGCAACCCTCTTTATATTTAGTAGGGTCTGCTTTGCTGTCCCCTGCCCACATTCAGATCTCTTGCTCGAGATGTTGAGGAGAAAGCATGCACCATCTGAAGACATGGTGTTTAGCTGCACCATGTTGATAATGGCATAACAAACCACAGACTGAAATATGGATATAATTTTTTTGCACGATGATATTTCAAAGTAGAGTTTGGTCATAGTCTGAAGATGTGTCCAAACAAAGATTAGGTAAAGATCAGTTTGCAACTGAAGACTTTCGTCATTAGATGGTTGATCAGGGTTCCTATGGTCTCAGTAAGAGGGAAGATAAATTAAAAAAAAAACAACAACAAACAACAGCATCACACCAGCCAAGAACAGAAGTTAGTGCAAATGTAAAAATGTTCTTGAATCTGTTTTCACTTCCGTGTTCACATGTTGTTTTGGAAAGTGCCCTTCTGTAAGCCCACAGCGTCTAAACTTACATTTGTAGTAAGACAGATCTTTTATTCTCAGAGGATTTAAGATCTCAGAGTTCAGCTCTGTATTCTCTAAGAAATTAATTCCCTCAAGCTTCCCTGTAGCATTCTTCTACATAAACTGACATGCTTTGGGAAGATAGAGTTCAGGAAACACGATAGTACTCAAAATGTGGCATTAGTCTGGATGATCTTATGCCTCAAAACTTGTGTGGCTTGTATACTCTCACTGCATGTAAGGATAGAAGTCTAACGTTTTGGCAAAGAGAGAGCTTGGGAATTTAAGTCAGTTTGCTGTTGCACAAAGTCAGAGAAGGTCCAACTGATCCCATGTCTGTTCTCTGACAGTAGGCAAAGGTAAGTATTTTGGGAAGAATGTGAGAAAAGGCAGACCTGGAATATTCCCTGGGTTCTTACAACTGACAGCTTTTCATGGATTTTTCTTTTATTCAAGTGCACTCAGAACCTAAGCAGACTTCTATTCATGCTGTCACTGTGCTGCTTGCCTCCTTTTTCAGATCATTTAGGAGTGAGGTGAACTGCCCATATCTCAATACAGATCCCCTGAAACTCAGGGGTAGACTTTCTCCATTGATTGACTACTGACTCCTCTTGTTTCCTATTGCTTTATCTGCTTTCTCATTTATTTGAGAGCCATCCATCTACCTTTTTGTCACGTTCATTATTTAATAACTTTAATAAAAAACCTTGTTGAAACTTTCCTGTGATATTTATATAGTATGACAAAATGGCCTTTTTTTTTTATGTATTACTTCCAAAATACATCACGTGCAGTCATGCAATTTATATAACCAATTTTTGTATCAGAGACTTCTGCTTGAGTTCTGCCTTTTTATCTATTGGAAACACTGGGACAGTGACAAGCTGAGATGTTAGGTTCAGATTGCCTGCCTACTGTGCCAGCGAGGCTTTGAACCTAGAAGCTACCAGTTTCTGTTTAACTCCATTAGCATAGAGCATGGCAAAAGTAGCAGCCCTTGCTTAGATCGTACCGTGTGGAAAATTGAGTTCTCTTAGTAGCATTGTCATCTTCTGGATAGCAAAGTGTGCCTTCACTAGGAAGCAGTAAGACTAGGGTCTTCAAATTCTTCCAAATGTACTTGCTTTTTTGCCAATTTTCAAAGGCATGAAAAGAAGTTAAAGTTTAATAAAATATGTGCTCCTTTTCAACCAATTCTTTAACATGTTCATCTCCAAAACAATACTGTAATCTGATGGAAATGGGTTGTGGAACTTAGCTAGAAGGGCAAGAAATTTCAGTTTTTTTAAGTAACTGTTTGAATCTCAGTAGCTTCCTACAAGCAAATGTTCATGTATATTTCATTTATTCCTTAACTTCTTATTAGGAGGCCCACTGAAATATCCCACCAGTGGTAATAAAAAAAAATGTAAGTAAATTGACAATTACTCCCTTGTGAACTATATGCTTTGGTGCAGACATTTGAGGTTATTTGACCTTTGGTTACTTCTTTTTAGAAAATAATATTTTAGAATGAATATTTGATAAGGAATATAAGAGGGAGACACTCGTGCTGTGCTAGTATCTGTAGAATAAGGACAAAATAATTCCTTATAGGAAGTGATATGGCTATAGACTTACACTGCATTACTTTAGTCATGCTGTGGAAATCTTTTTAGCTGTGTTTCCTGATTGGACTTTCTTGTTACTGCTAGGCTTGTGTTCTCATCTACAGTTCAGTTAGGCTGTTGGTTTTGATGAGAGAAACAGATGCAATTTGAAGACTTAATTCTCTTTGGAAAGGATAGGGATGAAGTGGATGAAGTCCAAATTGTTAACAGAAAGAAGTATGTGGAATTACATAATAGTCAAACTGAGTAAACCACTTCTTTGTTCATCATTCCTTATGTATCTGTTCCAAAGGAAAATAAAGGACAGAGACCTTGGCTTTACAAATGATTTATCATCTGCCTCTCATCTAGCATCTACAACCTAAATCTTCTGTGTAAGAATCATATTTCTTCCTGCTTTGCATGTTTAGAATAATAACAAATGTTGTTTATAGTTGCAATACATCTGCTACAGCAGCAAGAAAAATGGAGCATGCCATGGTAAGGTTCTGAGGTAGATGAGAATGAGACTTTATCTCTGTCTTGTGCTGATCTTCAGAGAGTGGGTTTTCACGCTGGTCAGGAAAAGAAAAGAAACAATGCAGTTAGTTAATACCAAAAAACAAAAACAAAACTTGAAGGTTTTATTACTCTTGTTAAGCAATAGAACTAAATTCTGCGCTTTTGCATATCTTTTGTGCTTGAGGAAGAGCTCAAGTGGTTGAGGCTACACTAGCAGAGCATTGCTAGTATAATTTTTTTAATCATGATCCAGTTGTTATCTTCAGAAATTAAATGCTCAAATTGCACAGGCATAAAAGGGCTAGAATTGGTAAATGAGTGCATTTAAAAGAATGGGGACTGAAGTTAAATGCTTTGTTCATAGAGTAAGAAGAGTTATTTTACCTGGGTCAGAAAAACAGTAATTTCAGCCAACTTACTGAATATGACTTCAAGGCCCGACTGCCTAAAATACCATTTGAGGCCCTAAAACCATCTGTGGGTGTCCATCTGTGAGTGAGCTCTACTTCCTTTTCCATTCAGAGAGGTGTAGACCAGCAGGAGAGAAATTTCAGATCTGGAAAAATAAGGAAAAATGCAGAGGGATACGTTTTTGCTTAGCACTCCATGATAAGTTACTCTTTGGGTTTTGTTTTTGACCCTGAATCTTGCAGAATTACTTGAAGGATAATTTTCCCCAGAGGAACAAATTAACAGTAAGTAAATGCTAAGCATACAGATGCTGGATCAGAGACTGGGAGAAGAGCTCATTGAAAGCAGCCCTGCAGAGAACTTGGGAATCCTGATGGATGAAAAACTAGACATTAGCCAGCAGTGTGTGCTTGCATCCCAACCGTATCCTGGGCTGTATCAAAAGAGTAGTGGCCAACAGGGAGAGAGAGAGGGAGGTGATTGTCCCCTTCTACTCTGCCTTGTAAGGCCCAATCTGGAGTACTGTGCCCAAGCATGGCATCCTCAGTACGAGAGGGATGCAGAACTGTTGGAACAGGTTCAGAGGCAAACTACAAAGATTGTCAGAGGGCTGAAGCACCTCCCCTATGAAGAAAACTTCAGGGAGCCGGGCTTGTTCATCTTGTAGAAAAGAAGGCTCCAGGGAGATCTCACAGTGGCCTTCCAGTACTTGATGGAAACTTATGAGGAGAGGGACTAACTTCTTACCTGGTCTTATAGAGACAGGTGAAGGGAAAATGGCTTTAAACTAAAAGAGGATAGATTTAAGTTAGATGTTAGAAGAAATTTTTTACTCAGAGGATGGTGAAGCACTGGAACAAATCGTGTGGAGAGAATGTGGACAGTCCATTTCTGAAGGTATTCAAGGGCAAGTTGGATAGGCCTTGTGCAGCCTGATAGTGGTTGGCAACCCCACCCATGGCAGAGGAGTTGGAACTAGATGATCTTTAAGGTACCCTCCAACCTAAGCCATCCTGTAATTCTGTGATATGATTTGATGACCTTACTGAAAACCAGGTGGATCAGATTGATTTTTCAATCAGAAATGCAAGTTATTTATAAGAAATCTGCAAGAATTTCTCATTTTGATGATTGTTAAACAAGACTATTAGCCGTAGCCAAGTCTGGTGGGGCTTTGGGAATGAAGAGGATTTATTCTTCCTGCCCCCGTCCAATGGCTACATGGCAGCCTTGGTCCTATATTTACAGATCCACTTAGTAAGGAGGCAGGACACGTATTCCATTGGGCACACAAATATGTCCATATATGCATTGCACACAGCCAGTCATATGGACCTGCATAAACACAGAAGTGCCTCTGCTCCACCCATATAGATGCAGATGGCACATGCAAACATACAAAACATAAATGGCTTGCTGCATTTCATCCCCACTAGCTGATCAGGATTGAAGTCTGTTTGTGGGTTACATACACATAAAGCAGATCTCCTGACTGGTTTTGGACGCTGTTAGTGCAAAGCTGGTCCATACTCCTATAGTTGTTATTACCTGGGCCTACAAGCCCCCAGACTTGTTCCAATGGTTGGCATACAAACCTCTTCTACTCACCAATAAGCCCTTCTTGGTTTTTGGTAGGGTTCAGACACGCAGGCTCATAACAGAGAGCGCATCCACATAGGATAATTGGGAATGGGATTTAATAGCAGGTTAGACAACAGTGGTTAGGTGCAAGGCTCAGTCAGACAAGCATGATGAGCAGCTGCATATTCACATTGATCTGGCCTCATATATCCCTTTACCTCCCCATTTTCTTGATCTTGGACCATCTCTGTGCTTGATCCCTTCCTTTCCCTGCCTTTGGTGATTGATTCCCTCCAAACATCCTGTGATAAATTTTGCTTACTTTCCTTTGTAATTCTCCCATAACCATCCCATAGGTCATTTTGCACTAATCCACATTTCTCTTCCCTCTGCATGGCAAGTCCTATTCCCCTCCAGGGAGAGTCACCCCATTGGTGCATCATAGTAGGCCAGTGCTCCAGTCCTTTTCCTTCAAGAGTCTTAAAAGTGGTTGATTCTGTTGGCTATTGGTATGGCTGGTGCACCTGTTGGTCATCTGAGTCTTGGATTTTATGTTCAGTGTGACAATTTCTAGATCTGCTTGGTCGATTTGACTTTGCTAAGCCTGTTACTGAAAAATAAATGACACATTGTGCCTGGCCAGTAGCTTGTTTTAAGTCAATGGAAAATTTAATTTCTGATTCAAATCATCATTGTGTTGTAACTCACGAATGCATGTTTTTACCCTAACATGTGAGAGTATCAGGAAAATTGTAACTGCATACAGGGAATAGAGGTGCTGCCATTTTTGATTATAATACATCAGTTTCTGCTGTCTTTAAGGCTGAGTTATGGCTATGTGTGCAAGTTGCTTTACTAAAAATAGTCAGAGGACCTTGACAGATGTTCATGAATAAGGCTATTTGATTTCTTGTCTGGAATTTGATAATGTAAACCTCCAGAAAATATAGCCTGAAGTAGACACAAATCCATAGGCTCTTGGAGTACTTTAAAACTGGTGTTCACTGACAATGATTGTCTTCTCCAATAATAGTAAGACTCCTAGGGATACTACTACTAGTAAAATGTAACTCTGTAACATTCATTATACCACTTATCAAGTGTACTCTTCATTATCTCAACCTCCTGAATCCCACATACCCTGTATACAAAGTATTAAAAACAAAGTAAGCTTCCTCATATAAAGCGTTACTGTGGTGTTTAAACGCTGTTTGATTCTCATTGACAGGACTTAAGCAGGGAAAATAAACCTCTTCAAGCCAAGCTGGGAACAAAAAGTCACATACATCCTGCAATAAATAAACCTAACTGTGAAGCAAACCTAGGTGTTGGCTTAGACACTTGTACAACTTGAAAACTATATGGCCAAATGAATCTTGAAATCACAGCAGCAGCATATTGGATAGGCATTAGAAGAATAGTTATAGATAGTGTTCCAGGAGTGTTGTCTTACACTGAAACATTTTGGACCAAATTCATCCCTGATATAAATTGACTGAAATTAATAAAGCTTGCTGAAGGAAGTGTATGACCTACTACTTAAAAGGGACTTTCACTTATTAATATGGTTCAATGCTAAAATTGCATTCTAAAAAAGGCAGAAGCTAATCCAGTTCATATTAAATGCCAGTGATGAATGTCAAGCAAGCTGGACTTTGGAGTACCAGCATAACAAAGCAGAACCTCTCTTTTCTGCGCACTCTGATCATCCTCTGTTTTAATCTGAGAAAACTTGTCCTGACTTGCAGTCCAACTCTTGTCCAAACAACCAGCATTACAAATAAAGCAGAGCAAGGCATGTTTGTATAGTAGAGGAAAGGTGCCAGCAGGCATCATACTGATATGTGTAAATGTGTGTGTATGTATACATACTGCCTCTGTTTGTATATCTATGCACATAAGCCCATTCACTCAGGTATAAATATTTATGTACGAGATCTGGGTGTAAGTCACTACTGCAAATATTTTGAAGGTAAAATCTTTTACTGAGGTATGTATTCCTCTTCCTTTGCAGTGACAAGGTGATGTAATTATGGAAATGCAGTAACAACCTGATTTTTTTTTGATGAAAAGCAAAATAATTTCAGTTGCTTAATAAAGATTCAAGTCTGCTGCTGCTGGATTAACGGCATAATAAGGTAAAATAGCAGGAGAAATGACTGTAAAATGGTGGGTGAATGCCACTAGTGTAAAGAATGGTATAAAGAAAAGACAGCATTTTACTGATGCTTTTCAATAGGAGCTTATTGCATTACATAAGTTGAGTAATTTTCTGTTCTCAGTAATTTCTCTTGTAATCAGATTGCTTTAGCTTTATTTCTTCTTGTTTTCTTTAGAAGTTATAAGGAAGAACAGTTTGAAGCCCTCGTGTATCAGTGGTGATTCAATTCATACATGTTTAGACAACTTTTCCTGTCTTTTTACAGCTACTAATGTCATTATCTGAATTTCCCCTTTTATTAAATTGAGCATTAGTTCAACTAACTTTCCTCCTAGATGTAAGGGAGACTATGCTTATGTGTTAGATAAATGTGTACTTTTATTTGTTTGATAGTGATTTGCTGTTGACAGAAAATGGGAAGGAGACTATGTTTTGAAGTACAGAAGGAAAGTGTAGGGTTTTATGCAAACTAATGGGAATGTGACTATTTAGTTTGCAAAAGGCACAGATAGAGTAGTGCAGAGAACAGGGACCTAGAAGGGATGTTTGAGTGGCTGATTTTCTTAAGGGCCAGAAATATCCCTTGACTGCCCTAAGGCAAAATCCAGAGTCGATAGTGCCAGAGGGAGCAGCTGAGGTCTGCAAGAGGAGGGCTCTTTCCAGAAACAGCTCTATGTGTATGATGGGTGTCTGTGTTCACTTGTGGCTATGTTGGCCTTCTTTGAGCACTTCTGTTGTAAGGGAGGGAAGGGGCTAATGGGAATATTGTCTGGTTGTGGTCAGAATCTGTTGCTGTTCTTATCTTCTTTTCCTATCCACACAGGCACTAATATACCTCTGGATTTGTGTGGAATGCTCCATATATTTTAAGATTGGCTTTCCTTTCTCCTCTTTTCCAGGTCCCCTAATAATGCGTATTTGTAGCTGTTCTGTGCATGTGCTGATACTAAAACACATAGGGAGAGGTGATTCCAAATGCTTCCAGGGTGTTTACAATTGCATACAAGGAAAGAAGGTTGAAGATGGAGTCAAGATTAACCTCTCCTTTTGTATTGCAGTATCATTATCTAATTAGATCAGAAGCAAAGCCCTGTGGCTTAGTCAGTATTAGAGCGTAGGCACCCATTTCAGGAGGAAGCCTTTGAGAAGAACAATCTTCAGCCGTCCACCTACACCATTTTCACTGTGGATTTGCAAGATGGAAAAAGTGACAGATGCAAACCTCCCCAAAGGCAATTACATTCTTCTCCTTATGCGTTGCCTTTAAAGAGATTTCTTTCTCTCTGAATCACTGACACTTGAACAACCGTTGTAGGGGACCTTTCTCTTTGCTGTTCATAAGTTTTTGGTCCAGAGACAGAACAGCTCTATTAAAGTTCACTGGATTGGAGAATATAGCCAGCTGGTTTTTAATAATACATGCTACTTTATGACAGGCACAGATAGCCTTTGGGAGGAACCTGGAGCTATAATATAGGCAAGGTATATGGAGACAGAATGGAAGGGAGCAGAGAATTCTTGCCAGTTCTCAGAAAAGGTCCTGTGCCTGAACAAGGACTCTATCATCCAATAGTTGTCATACTTTACTGCAGAAAATGGCCAAGTGCCAGATAGTTCCATATAGAGAGAAACTCCAGCTGAGGCTCTTGCTACGTGATTTATGGGTTGCATTCTTGGGGTATTGGAACTCGTGCCTGTGATTTTGGTTTTGGTTCACTTCTGAAATGATTCTGATTTCATGGATCAGCAAACATCCTTCTATAAGAGCGTATCTTGTGCAGTTTCCCCAAGAATTCTTCAACTATAACAGATGGTAGGATTTTGTGGGCAATGCCAAACTGTAGGTTTGATTAAATTTCACTTTTACCACTCTGTGGGAATTTAACCCTTTTGTGAGCTTCATTTTCTTGACCAGTAAGGGTCTTAAGGCGGTGCTTTGGATCCCTGCAGGATCCAAATGAATCCCATGCATAAAAACATATTGTAGCGAATCTTTTCATTGAACTGGGACAGTTTACCATGAGCAGACAAATAGAGAATGTGAAAGAGAAGAACAGAGTAAAACATACTCCGTCCCTCCTGATCTTGATATTTGATGTCAGTTCACTATGAATGTGGAGTGTGTAGAGGCTACTGTAATAACTGCAACAACTGTGAAATACAGAAGAACTCGTGAAATTTTTACAAATGTATGAGTGGAAACTCATCTGTTAGGGGCAGGTAGCAGAGCTTAAAAGTACATTGCTTTGTTTTATTCAGGTCTTTGCTGGAAGTGGAATGGTGACTCAGTCTTAACACATACATACAGAAATTTAAGGAAGTAGTAACATTTTCAAAATGTTGTGATCTGATGGCAGAACACTGTACTGCTCTTATGCCATTACCCAGATTGTTAAAACACTTGTCAGCATCATGGAATCTCACCTGTTGTCACAAAGACATAGTGCATTCACCTCTTGCATGTAGCAATCAGAGCATTTATCCAGCACTAAAACGAAGACCAACAATATTAGAAATGTACTTATTTTTTCCACTGGTACACAGGCTACAGCTGTCATTACTTTCTCTTGTTCTTTCATTTATATCTAGAAAATATTACCCAGAAGAATTTGAATTTGTGTATCCCCATTTTGGCACTGAGTGTATTACCTGTAAGAGGGAATGTCTGTAGCCAGGTAAACTGCAGCTTGTTCTATCACTATGTTTAATGAAGCTGCTCGTCTCACAGTGAGATTTGGTGTTATGCTCAGGTATATTGCTATTTTTAAAAACAGAAATTGCAGTTATACCTAAGAGACATTGGACCACATCTTCCCTTAGGCACATCACAGCAGCGGCAGACATACAACAGATTCATCTGAGTAAGTGTAGGTTTCTACCATATGAGTCTGTGTCCAAGTTAGATAACAGCTTTGGCTTGTTACAGACCACAGAGATGTCACTGACAATCAGTGGAGAGTAGGTTACTGTTCATTTCATCCTAAATGAACCTAAAAGAGACTCTTCCTCCACACTTGCTAGGAAGAACAGCTGTGATGAGTTGACCCCATTCAGCAGTTCAGCCCTTTGCAGCTTTTCTCTCATTACCCCACCGAAGCATGGGGAAGAAAACAGAAAATGAAAAACTGAAAACTTACAGGCTAAGATATGGACAGCTTAAAAAGTGAAGCAAAGCTGCACATGCAAGCAAAAAAAATAAGGAGTTTATTCACTACTTCCAATTAGCATGCAGATGTTGATAGCATGGATAAGTGACTGACAAGCATATGAAGCGTGCATAGATAGTCATATAAAATCATACAATAAGAGAATGAAGAAAGCTGAAGAAACAAGTCGATTTTCATTTTCTGATAATGTATCTAACTGGCATTTTTCTGAAATGTTAGTCAGTTTAGTTGGTGGGCAGGAAAAATGAAAGCATGTCTTGACTTCGGAAAACAGGTATGTTTTAGAATGTGGTTAGCAGGAACATCTAATTAGAAGGATGTGAGAAGACCAGCACTTTCTAATAACTAGTGATGCATATAAGTTCTTCAGGACATTAACATAGCTGATTTCTTTTGATGGACTTCCAATCTGTGAATGAAACAACTGCTTTCGCTATGAAATTTTCCCTGTCTTGATAGACCAGTTGGATGATCCAACACCCAGCTTAAGTGTGTCTACAGCTTACCTCTTCACTTCTAATTAAACAGAAAAATATTGAATGACCTCATTCAACAAGAGTAGAGAAGGACAAAATGCTTCAAAATTAGTTACAAGTGTTACAGGGAAGTGAGCCAATGTGGAGATAAGTATAAATAAAACAACTATTAACAAAGGGGGTCTCCTGATGAGCCTATAATGATAATCCATCAGGAATTTTTCTGTACCCTCTTTGTTTTGTTAATGGTAGTGCATTGGAGTAGAAATATGTTGTTTATATTTGTATATGTTATATTCACTACATTTTTCTGATTTTCTGATTAAGAAGAGGAAGAGAGAAAATCTAATCTACCTGATGATCAGAACACTGAGATTCAAATTTGAGTTCCTGATCTGACTCAGGGGCTTAGAGTTGATACACCTTATCTCAATGTGTCCCTCTGGCCTGTAGAATGACATGTTACTGGTTGGTAAAAAACAAACAAACAAACAGCAACCAACTCAAGGTTTTCTTTCTACCTCAGAATAAGAACAACATGAAAATTTGAGGCAGAAATCATGCTTTTTTTAGATAAATTTTTGCTTTCTGGCTTACTTTACCAATCATTTTGTAGATAACTTAGAGAAACACAGTTTCCAAAATGCCAAATGGTTCTTGTGCCTCATTTTAGTGTGACCTGAAATTGTGAATTAATTAGCTTTTTTTTTTTAAAACTTCAAATAATTTTAGTGTGTACATTTGAATTAGGTCTTAGTAGGCAAAAGAAAAGTTAATCAATTTGATATTTACATTGCAGTCTACGTGCATCTGTCAAGTGATTATTTCTGGTTTGTATGTTTGAAACACTAGAAGTTTTCCTCTTTGAAATTCTCATCTTTACATGGAACGTATGACTGATAAAATATTTAATTGCTAAGGATATATGGTTGGCAGCAAGAGTCAGGCTTTGTCTGTGTTACTCTATCAGCTTCAGCTAATCCATAACATAAAATGTAGGTCAACTGGAGCTTTTTAAAACAGATGGAAGTTTAGGAGTTTATGGTAGCTCAATGGATGCCGGTCCCCACAAGGCTGCCAACTTCTCCAGTTCCAAATTGCAGAAAAAGCAGAAATCAGCCTCCTAAAAGCCGCTTATTCCAACTCATTTTCATTCCAGAAGCAATGATGCCATATGCAGTTGGATTCTCTTTGTAACACATTCAGCTCTGACATGCTACAGAAAACGATAATTAGTTCAGTGGTGTTTAGAGGATTTTATATTTAGTTTGCTGACAACGAAAAGTATTTTAATTTGGGCAACCTCATTAGGGTAAATATTCAAGAGGAGAGAGAAAAACACAATTCTTCTAAGTAAAATGCAAGAATTGGAGCTAATCCAGAGTTTATTTCTGCACACACTTCAGGTTTCCCTTTATTTCAACATTTAGAATCGTAGTTTAAATCTGTCATTAGGTTAGTGCTAGAATGAAGTAAATGTATCATCCCATGTTTCTAGGTCATGAAAATGTTGAGGAGAAATGGGCAGAATCAGCATGGCTGTTTCTAAAAACCAGGGTCTCCCAAAATAATTGCTCCAACCTGCCATATGGCTGGCCATAAGGATATCCCACTGCCACAGCAGCTTCTTCAGCCTCAGCGGTTCTTCTCAATGTGACTCCTGTTCTTGTTCACTGACCTTCTCCAGTTTGAGGCCAACTTTTGATGTTACGATCTGTCTCTGCTCCTGAGTGTGTGTGTCTATTATAATGAAACTTTTAATACCCAAGTTTAAAGTTTTCTTTTAAAACACCTCTGATATTTACCTCTAAGTGTACCTTACTTTCAAAAGTACCCTGTTGCAAAGGGTATTTTTGGCTACAAGCGTTCTTAAGTCTCTTGTGGAACAGAGAATGGGAATGATAGCAGTGGAAATGTGAAGAGATGGAATTCTTGCAATTTGCAGTACAGAACATTTTTACATGGTTGAGAGAAGAGGGAATAGTCAGGAGAAGAATGTCAGGAGCTGTCCAGAAGTTTGGATGGTCAAGTGGTTGGCTGTTCATTGGATAAAGTTCCTGAAATAAGCTGTCACGACTACCATTCTTAGATAAGACTGCTGTAAAACACTATTTTTCTTCTGGAGTTAAATGTAATATTTTGAATTATTGAAGCTGACTTGTGAACTACAGTTTCTTCTAAAAGGTCAAGCACTGTGACATCTTTTAAATTGCAGTAACCAGAACTGAAAACGTTTCTCATAATCCAGGGAATGTGTCTTCCAGTGGCTGTAATGGCTGAGGCAAAATGTTATCTTGTGAACATAAGTCATCTGAGAACTCTGTTTTTAAAAACCACAGTTGCTTCTAGTAATCTAGGAAAAAGTTCTACTTTTTCCCTATGTAGTTCATAGTAGATATTTCCTCGTATGCGTTTTTAACCTAGAATTTCTGATAAAGCTGTTTGTGGTGAAGTATTACAACAAGCTTTTCCTTACACATCGAAGTTCTTCAAACTAGGTAGAAGGCTTAGCCTGAAGGAAAGAGTGCTATGTAACTTCTGCTGTAGCTCTAAAAAGCTCCAAGGCTTTTCTCTCTAACCCTTACGCAAAGATAGGTGGGAGGAGGGACCCAAAGTTTTTCTTTTCCCTTTTTTCTCTCTCTGCTTTCTTGCTTTATGCATGCGAGTGGGGAGAGGTTGGGAAAAAGGGAGAGAGCAGAAGCAAAGAATGTGGCTACTGTGAACATAAATGTTAGAAGTCCCGATGTAATCTTCTCTGAGAGAGGAAGGGTTTCTGTCTCCCATTCCAGGGTGATCTAGTAACATCTCCACTTTAAAATGAAGGCAGATGGGGCAGTTCTTAACAGCTGCTGGACTATTTTAGAATATCTCCTGCTTGAAGATTTCTTTTTAAGGGAAGGGATGTTGGAGAGAGTTTTGGTTTTATCTGTTTGTAAGACTATGAATAATACTATTTGTACTTGAGGTATAAAGGTACTGCAATTATAAGGAAATTGCTTTTTGCCTGAATGGCATACGTAAACAGCTTTCATTTCCAAATGTATGCATCAGGCTCGTGACTTCAGTTTGTCATTTGAGAGAATGTGTCAGCCTTTCATTTCAAATTGTGTTGGCTTTTCTTTTGTCAGGGAAGACCTTTCTTGCGCATTTAAGTAACAGAAACAAAGGCAATTAATTTAAAAAAAAAAAAAAAAAAGGCAGCTAAAAGCAATTACTGAACAAGGGTTGGGCTATGGGTATTGCTTTGAAAATACATTTCCAGTAGTTGCAGAAGGACAAAGCTGTGCGTCATTCATACATGTTTTTTGGTGGGTTTTTTTTTTTTGCCTCTTTCATGTTTCCTAAGGGTTGAAGATAAATTAGGGTAGCAATTTTCTGTACAAGCAAATCACAGGCTATGTCCTAGATCTCCAAATGCTTCAACATGTAAATACTGCTTCTGAAGCCATCAGGTCTTATTGCAAGCACAGATTCATTTGCATTCATGGTTGAAGGTTACTTTCGTTCATTGACCCATTTAATTGTCATTCCCTATCCTCAGTTGCAGTTATGTGGCTTGATGTGCACACATATGAAAGACAAGCAGTTTTAAGGCTCTCAAAAAACTTTCACCAGAGAAACAGACAAGACCCAAATCTTGATATGGATTTTTCTGAATAAAATGAATACCAGTACATCATTGAAATCATCTTCAGTTGAAAGCTGTATCTAATTTCTGTGTAGAGCAGGATAAAGGGAGCTTCTTTGAAAACTCTGGGTATCTGTGGAGACTGACTGTGCATTGTATTCTTCACTAAATCTCTGCTCATTTTGGCCTCTCTCGGTTTTTGTGAGTGGACCAAAACAATGTTATTACACCCTTGGAATTACTGTGTTGGAAAAGAAATAGGGAAGGTCTTGTTTGTCTTATTCTGGTCATAGAAGTAGATGAATTGATGTTTGGTGAATACAACCAATGGTTCTCAGCAACTGTTCAAGTGGGGTTAATGTCACTGCATGTGAGGTATTTCTTTAACAAGATGTCAAACAGTTACCTTGTCCTGTTACCACCTCACTGATAAGGTACTTAAATACTTCCTGGTCATAGCTGTAGAGAGTGCAGACTTAATGAGAGCTGGCACAAAAAATATTTCAGCATGATGGGGAGGTGTAATTTATAGTTGCAGGAGCCGAGAAGTGTTCCCGTGATGCTACTGCTTCCCATTCTGTTTCTCTGCACTACTGGTAGAGTGTTATGTTTCAAGGAAGTCTGTAAATTTTATGTTCACTTGCAAGTCCTTCAGTCCCATGTTAATTGGTGGTATGGGCTCTGTGTGCAGAAAACTCCTTGTGTTCCTAGAGAAATATCGCCTGGACAGAAAGTGTGATAGAGCCAGACAAGGTGAGTGAGGTTGTACTGTTTATTAAACCTTCAGATTCAAATTTATGGGGTTGTGAAGCTTGCAGTCTAACAGACTGTCATATCTAATCAGTTATGCTAAAGAAAAACAATTTTCAGATACTAAAACAATGCTATGAGCAGCCTGCAGATAGGTAAAGAGTATGGTGCACACAACCCTTATTCTGAGATTTCAGGAGGGAGAAATCTTTATTTAGTCAGGGCTTTTTTTTTTTTTAATTTGACCATGTGAACTGTCAGATCCAATGCCTTGCATAAGCTCTATATGTAGTCCTGGGATCTTAAAGAGCAATGAAATTAAAGAGTCTTTTCTCATTCTTTAAAATCTATAGTTTGCTTTAAGATTCTCCTTCTGCTAGAACTCTGTTTCTTACCTAGATTCCCATTTTCTCATGAACATATTACCTCTTATTATACACCATTGGCTAATGTAGGTAGGAATTCCTCGATATAAATCTTGGTTTTGGGACTTACAATCTCGGGGGCTGCAGTCTACTATATTGTTTACTGACTTTCCACAGAAAGAAGTTAGCAGATAGATTAGTGCAAGGGAAGTGTGCTGATAGAATTCAAAACATAGGCACCCACACAAACAGAATTTAAAAGCTGCTTCAGAAGTTTCTTCTCACACTTGTAGCTTTTGCATAAGCTTCCAAAGCTTATTTGCATTTTTTTGGCCTTTGAGATGTTCTAGCTAAGTGTGAACCAAGTGCTCTCAGTACAGTGATGGGTTCTTGAGGTACTGTATCACTTGAAGCAAAAATTCATGGAGATCTGAACTTTCCAGTTACAAAAGTGAGAAATAAATGCTAAATACTAATGATGAAGTGACAACACCATTCCTGTTACATTTGTATGTCCTAAAGATGGGCAGAATGCTATCCTTGATGTTACTGAGAAGCGTCTCGAATACATGGAGTGCCAGTCCAATTAAAAGCTTTTGCATATGTGATCTGTGTGCTTAATTACTACAACAGGGCAAACGCTGTTTATGAATGAGGGACCACATTCAAATTGACACTTTAGAAATATAGAAAAAATCTTGATACCTGTTTGGTTTGACTGATACTGAAATCAGCCCTTATTGTGTTGATGAAAGATGAGATTTGTCACAGCATCTAGACAGGAGGTGTCCAGTGTAAGAGCTCAGTTTTCTTACAATCCCTTCCCTGTACAGGAAAGCAAAACAAGTAGAATTAATTACCTACTAAGGGTGACTGTCTCTCTTCATTGGTAATAAATGGATTCTAGACAATTAATTTAGCTTACATGTCAAATTTTTAGATATACAACATAAAGCAAAAGGAACTTTACATGTCCCTTCTAACTCTGGATATTCTATGGTTCTATGATAAGCATGGGTTAAGCTCTCTATTTGATTTGTGAGTAATCACTCGTGATCATTAAGTGGGAAATGAGCTGTGAATCAAGAGTAATATATTCCACAAAGCCTGGTTGTCAGCTACATTAAGAAATGCAGTTTAGTTCACTGCAAAAAGATTTACTACACAGTGGGTTTTTTTCTTTCTTTTTTGGTAAAGTATGAAGGACGTAATATTTTTTATGTAGAATGGAACAGATTCCTCATTTTTGAGTCAGAAAAGACTTTGAGACAAAAGCATTTGATCTGATTGCTTCAAGCACTTACTTAGCTTCTCTGCCCTCTCTGTCCTGACGTTTTGGTGCTTGGCATGCTGCTTTACAGATATTTACATAATGAAGGTCGTTTCTCTGAGGCGGGATATAAGGATGCATTACAATTGTAAATTCCACTAATTGTCAGAAAGCAGGTCTCAAAGCTTAGACAATGGCAAATCCTATTGTTCTATGTCCCTGAGAGATGTGTGAATGAAATGTAAATATATGGATATATAGATTCATAAGCCAAAGTACAAAAATGATTCATAAAAAGGTTTATTCACTTGTAATCCACAAATGCTGCTTAAGGTCACAAACCACTGACCTGTGAATATATAGCTAAGTTTCATTCGATAGACATATAAAATAAACATATTGATTATGTGTAGTGTGACTTTTCCCCTTAGGATTTATAGAGGTACAGTTTGGGCCGATATATACTTAGGAAAATTCAAATTATAGCAGCTCTATATTTTTTCCTCTGTTTCTCAGCAAAGCTTTTGCTGTCCCTTGTGTTTTCTGGAAGTTAAAAGATACGTGGTTTTCTTTCCACATATTGGTGCCTGTAATTGACTGTGACTTAAGTCCATTTGAGCTCAGTGGGGAGCTTGGGAAAGAAATACCTATTAAAATAATTCCCATTGAAAGGTTTTTCAAGTTCAAACTATTAAAATAATATCAATTGACACAGATAGTAATTCTCATCTGAGAACATAAATATTAACAAACCCTTTCCTTACCACTGAGAGAAAAGTGTGTCTGTATTCTGTGTCTGTATTGTGAGCAAGGAATGTGATGCCATGGCTGGTTTGAAATTAGAATTAGAAATATACAGAAAACATCTCTTTGAGAGTATGTCAGTTCATGAAGACACCTTAGCTTTAAACTGTGATTTCTGTGAAAAGCCCCACGTATCTTAATCTTATCATTGAGAAGTAATTTAATTGTCCTGTATTTCAACAAATCAAACAGGCACTCAATTTGGAATGGAATTATTTGAACGGCCTAGCATGAATTGTGCATGGGGATTAGTTTCATATGACTATAAGCTCAATTTTTGTTTCAAAATGAAGTCTCAAGATATGGATTGGATGGTGGCACAAACTGCCTGCCATGTACCCAGCTGCTGCAAGGACTCTCTCACCTCCCTGCCCCTCTTGCTGATGGTGCCTTCTTGTGAAGGCCTGTACAGTTGAAAACACGCCTTCCTTGGTTTTGATTTCCAGGGTTCAAGGTGACTCAGTCATTGTGTAGTCACACTTGAAAGCCAGATCAGGAAAAGATACCAAAGTGTCCTGTGGAATGAGCAGAAAGACAACACCCCCTTTCTGTTACAGCATCATCTTCTGTTGCTGTATGCTGCTTCTGAATCTGTATGCCCGATTAGCCTACAGCCAGAACCTGGGTCTGGTGTGAGAACAAGGGCTGAGGTAAAGAATGTGTCTAATAGTTTGTGAAGGATTGGGCAAGAGGAGGTTTTGTTGGCGTATTTACATCTAGGTGTATGGAAGAGATTTTTTTGCTAGTGTAAAAATGATAAAGCATTATCTCTTGTTGTTGATGCTACACTGTATCTACAAATGTCTCTAATGTAAGTCTGGTGTAAGGCTATTTGTGTGCGTGTGTGCTTGTTTCAACTTGCTTCACTGCAGAGTTTGTGCTAGCATTGCAAAGATGTTCAGTTTTTTTGCTATGAATCTAAAGAGTCTGCAAATGAAATGGTTGCAAGGTAATCACGAGGATGTTTTCCAGATCTTCCAGATAGACTTCTGCAAGCTCCTTTCTTCATGCATGTCACTAACTTGCCCTTTAAGATGATATGTGACCTATTTTGCCTGTTGCTTGTGTTATTTTACAGTAGGTAATCCAGGGAGTGAGTGGTCTTTAACTGTTGTTGTTTGAGTATAATAGGTCTCAGAGACAGCAGCAGAGTCATAGTTTTGCTAGGAGCATTTTTCCTAATAGTAGTATTGCCTACTGCTCTGTCAAAGGGAAAGGTGGGGATGTGGAGTCTGGATTCAGCTTTCTCTTATTCAGTTCCTGTGTTGGAGAATCCTCTCAGCTTCAACATAGTTTTTATTTTTTAATTTATGTTCTGTTCTTTAAATTGAGGCAACAAGATGAGAATTAAACCTATGAATTTTAGAATAGGAAAATGCAGTGGAGTTTTTCTAATCATAGAATCATAGAATTGTTTGAGTTGGAAGGATACCTTAGAAGTCATCTAGTCCAGTTTCCCTGCAATGAACAGGTTCACCTACAGCTACAGCACATTGCTCAGAACCCTGTCTGGCCAGACCTTGAATGTTTCCAGGGATGGAGCATCCACTACCTCTCTGGGCAACCTGTGCCAGTGCCTCACTACCCTGATTGTAAAAAAAAAAGTCTTCCTTCTGTCCAATCTAAATCTCCCCTCTTAATTTGAAACCATATCTCCTTGTTCTATCACAACAGGCCCTGCTAAGAAGTCTATCCCCTTCCTTCTTATAGCTCCTCTAAGATTCTGAAAGGCCACTCTCAAGTCTTCCTGGAGCCTGTTCTTCACCAGGCTGACCAGCCTCAGCTCTTTTGGCCTGTCCTTGTAGGTGAGCTGTTCCATCCCTTGGATCATTTTTCTTGCCCTCCTCTGGACACACTCCAACAGCTCCGTGTACTGAGGACTCCCCATCTGGACGCAGTGCTCCAGCGGAGGTCTCACCAGCGCAGAGCAGAGGGGCAGCATCACCTCCCTCACCCTGCTGGCCACGCTTCTTTGGATGCAGCCCAGCAAATGGTTGGCATTCTGGGCTGCAAGGACACATTGTTGGCTCATGTCCAGCTTGCCACCCACCAGTATCTTCAAATCCTTTTCAGCAGGGCTGTGCTCTATTATTTCATTCCTTAGCTTGTATTAATAGTGGGGGTTGCCATGACCCAGGTGCAAGACCTTGCACTTAGATTTGTTGAACCTCATGAGGTTCTCCTGGGCCTGCTGCTCAAGCCTGTCTAAGTCTCTCTGAATGGCATCCCATCCACGTTGACTTCACCCCACAGCTTGTTGTCATCTGCAAACTTGTGGAGGTTACACTTGATCCTACTGTTGATGTGATTGATGAAGATGTTGAAGAGCAGTACTGACCCCTGGGCGACGTCACTGGATACTAGTATGGTACTTGTCAGAAGTGTCTTCTATACTTCCAGCTGGATATTTCTAACAGTAGAAAATCACATCTTATCTGAAAAAAATTGCACAACAAGACATAGAAATGTAGTCCTTGTATAAATTATTCTAACAAAACAAGCTTATTTCCATCGTGTGGACTGAGCAGGCTATGATGACTCTGGCTTTGACATTTAAGTGCCCAGTTCTTACTTTGTAGGTTTGTTTTCAGTAGTTTCTCATTTTGCAAAATTTGAGCTATTTGAATTGTAATTTTCAAAGTTACTTATTTGCTGCAGTGAATTTTCTGTGAAACCTTTGAGCAATTTCAGGCCAGTAGTAGTTGCTAGGGCATCAACAGCTATTTCCTACCTTCAGAAGTGCTTATGAAAGAGAACCAGTTCAGACATACTTGGAAGGGCAAATCCAGCTCTAATTGTAGCAAGCAGGGAAAGCCTGCTGGGCCCACTTGGGATCTGGGGCGAGCTCTGTATGCCTATTGATGGATACAAAATTAGGTCAAAATACCTAGAAACTTCTAGGAGTGTGTGATATTTCTCCAAATACCAGACTATATTACTGGCAATGAAATGCAAATGAATGAAACTTCTGAATCAGAAACCTAGAGGCAATTCTTACCTGAGGAAATTCACTGTAAGGATAGAAGTTCTAGTTAGAATTTTTTGATGCTGATTCAAACACATACTTAAGCATGTGCTCCTATCCAAAATATGGGGAGGGAGTAATTTCCTCTTTTCGAGATTAATCATAATTTTTGGAAAATGATAAAACTAAATCTACCCAGAAACCCTTGTAGAATCTGCAAGGAAGCAGATAAAGCCATCTCTGTATGTCTCTTCAGTTGAATGAGTAAGCAACATTTAGGTGAATTAAGCAACAAGAGCTCCTCTATTATAAAATTATAAATTATAAATAAATTAAATTTAAATTATAAATAAAAAGGCCATGCTGGTTAATTAAAGGAGGGGCTGCTATGGGCTTTGTGGAGCTCTCATACATACAGTGAGGGAAATCCACCTCTTGAATAGGGGTCTCTTACAGCCAGTCATGTGGTTCTGACTATGAGTGAAATCTAAAATCATAGAGCTTGGACTTTGCTTTCCATGGGAAATCCTTACACAGACATAAATGAATTTCATGTTTCAGGAGAACCCAGGAATTTAATGTGAGGTGAAATTAAGACCAAAACATTTTGCATAACCTATATTTTCTCTTCGGTTTTGATTTCTTACTTTTCATGTCCTTTATTTAGTGGAGTTGGACTGAGAAATTTGCTAAGTGGTTATTTTAGCTGGTGATGGTTTATTAATTTACTGTTGAGGAATTAGTATTTTAAGGAGTTCTTGAAAACAGATATTTAGATTTTCATGGGCTTAAGACCCTAAACATATTTTTAAGGGTTTTGTCACAGTAACACTGGGAGGGGACATTGGAAAACTGAAAAGATCCAAAGAATTCTCTGTTCACAATCCAAATAATTTTAAAAGAAGTATCTGAAGGTCATGATACTTAACTCTGTTTTGATGTAAGTCCAGTCCAAGAGGAGATGGCCTCAGTGGTACTATTACAGAACGGCTGATAATGTGCGTTAATTGTAGAGAGTTTTCTTTGAGGTAAAGCTCTCTGGTAGTGAAACTCATTGCACTCATCGTGAGCTGGTGACCTAAGGAAATGGAGCTGACAAGGTAAACTGAGACTGAGGGTGGTCAGAAACTCCTAGTATAAAACAGAGGGATATAAAGCAGTCCCTGTACTTTAAGAACACAATCTCCTCCAAATGTGTAATCTGTTTCTCGTGCAAGACATGTGGCCCAGTATAGAAGTTTTAGGTCAGCTGATTTGGTTACAGATTAGCCTCAATGTTCTGAAAGAAAAGACTGTAGTTACTTATGGTCTTTAATTCCTGCTAGAGGATTATACTGGTCGATACGCTATTCCTACAATGTAAAATGTTTTTGTGGGTTTGCTAAATTAGCCTTTGTCATGGAAAGGCTTCTTATGTGCTTCTTGTCAAAAGAAGAGATAGCTTTGAGTTTGTAGCAACTTAGATTGCCAGTGATTGAGATCTTCATCTAAAATTAATACGTTTTTCTTTCTCTTCCTGAATTATGTTCCCATACGGTTTTGCAGATGCATTGTAGAGATGTGTCCCAGTCTGATTTAAACATTGCATGCAAGGCACTTAACATAAAATTCTCCGGTAGAGGGGCAGAAACAAGTGCAAGTGTTGAGAGGAGAAAAATAATGTAACTACAGGCAAACTAATTTCATTTGTGAAGTGATGTTTGGAAAAGTGACTTTAATAGATGTAATTTTAAAACTTCAAGGTAACGGTGTGTATGTTGATAGATATTTTCAGATGACAAATGTATGTTTTGGATAGTACCTCCTTTAATATTCATGACTGTACGCATTCTTTCTGCTTTTCTTTATGTTTGTGAAATATTACTGTCTTGATCTTGGCACACATGATGAGCTGACTGTTACAGACCTCTTACAAGAATGCTTCACACTGAAGATCTAGGTCAGAATAAAGCTATACAATAGAATATTTTTTTTTTGTAATAGAGTTAGCATGTGATTTTTCATTATTTTTGCATGTGATTTTTCATTATTTGAACTGCTTCAAAATAGTGGACAGAGTATAAAGAAAGACATAATGGGTACTTTACCCTGTACACTACATGTGGGATCCAGTGAAATAAATCCTATCCCAGTGAAAGTTAATAACAGACCAACTTGGCAAGCTTTTAACCAGTGTGAGAAAGAGTTTCCCAGCTGTGTATAATTTGTGTATGTGGTGGGTGTGTGCATAATACAAGTCAGTGCTGTTAATGTCAAATGCTTGAATCCCTTATAAATTTAACAGGTTTGGGAGGTAGATGATTCTCATTGGACTTACGGAATGTTATGGAAAACCTTGTATATCTAGATCCCATTTAGCACATACTGTCTTGTTTGAAAGATCTGATCTCTTCCTTGTGTTTTTCATTCAAATTCTGATTTCCAAAAGGTTGTTACATGCCTTGGTGATTCTACGATAGGCATGAGGAACAAGGTTGTTAGCTTTTGTTGGGGTACCGTGCATTTCTTTTTTTCTCAGCAGCTGTTCCTTTTGTTAGATTCTGTTTGCTTTTGTTATGGGACTTGCCCCCAAAAGATGTAGTGTGAATACACTGCTGTTTTCATACCTGTTTCATACCTGTTTCATACCTGTTCATACTGTTCTTTTCATACCTGTGTTATCTTGGTATCTTCCCAGGAAACTGTTTCATTCAGGTCCAGAACAAGATTTTAGACTGAAAAATTACTGGCCTGATTGAAAAAAACTCACAAACATTGTTTCAATACTTTTGAATGTAATTTTTCAATTACATTTTCTAGAACATCTGCTGTGGAAAAAGAAGGCTCAGGTATAGCTAGAGAGATTTTCTGTGGCTGCTGCTTTCCTCCTGCAGTGGGGAATGCTGAAAGTATCGGCTGTGTACTTGGGCGGTCTTCTGGCAACATAACATTCATGTTCTCTCATGGCATTCATGTTTGCTCACTGGTATTCAAAGAGTGTGAATTGAGACTAGAAAAAAGAAGAAAATTTAAAGAGAATACTAACTGGGGACAGGAGAAAAACAAGATGTGGTGGAGTTAGGAAGAAAGAGAAATCAGAAGAAGGCAATCAACCATTCATTTTTTAGGAACTTGTGTACATGATGATTCTTTACATCATTTCAGTGCTCCAGCTACAGCTTAGCCTAATGGTGATCACAGCACTGGGGTTGTTTACCTGTTGAATACAAATGCTGCCTGGGTATGCACTAATATGGCAAAATGGATTACTGAATCCTATATTACTGAATATTGTATGTAAAAGGATCTTCTGCCCTTCCATTTTTGTCTTTATTTTATTATAAAATCATTTTCAACATAGAGTGGGATTGTTTTTTGACACCTTACTCGACATTTTTTTATTGTTAGAGTTTTAATGAAAGGCAGTGGTCATTTAAGTAAAGCAAGCAAATAAATAAAAGGGAAAATGGTTCTGAAGAGTTTAAATGCAGGTCAGGGCTCTCTCCACCCTCCTCACACAGTCATTATCCTATTCCTCCTCTAGAGATCACTAAAGGAAAAAGACCTCCTCTAAATCATAAGTGGAAAAGGTGAATTTGTGAGTCATTATTGCAAATCATAATGAAAATCCAATTAACCAGTGATGTTTTGCAAGCAATAATCTCATTATTACTGCACAGTTTTTTAGATGTCAGCTAGCTAAATGTCAACTTCTTGTTTTGCTTGCCAGTAAATATAGTAAGCTTTATTCATACAGTTTCCCTCTTTTAGTAAAATGCCTCTGCACAGCACTGAGAAATTGTGTACTAGAAATCTTGACTTCCCACACCAGAGTGCAGACATGTTAGACTGTAGTATGCCTTAAAATGTGCATCATGCAAGACAAAATGGATGTAACTAAGTCTGAATCTGGAATTCAAGGATTGTCTTTTACTGTATATCTGTTTATGCTATGTACCTCTTTTGGTGGGGAGGGGACAAAATCATAGGGCATTGCTTTTGATGGACTGGCTGTTACCATCCAAGTAGTTTCTCTGATGAGAGAGCAGAATTTTGTCATTGAAACTGTAGTGATTGGAGGACAACAATCTGCTCCAAGTCTGTGGAGTTACATTAACTGAGGAGTATTGAATCTGATAACTGAGCCTTCAGAATCATAAAGTACTCTGAAAAGACGCTTAGAAAATGGCAGCAAGGCTTAAAACTTTAAAAGTTTCTGAAATTTTTCATAGAGTGAATCAAGAGTGTGTGTGCTTATGAGCAGATTTCCATTTGTGTAGTACGAGAGGTCTGCCACTCTCAATTTGGCCTGCAGTAGTTATTGCAAAGTACTGATCTTAACATCAGCCTCTCAGTAAGAACTGGTAATGTTGAATTGTCATCACTGAGTAGTGGAAATAAATTTATATTGGCCACTAGATGTGATTTTGAAGGATTCAGTAAACTTTTCTTTTTTTTCAGGCTATAAGACCCTTTTAAAAGGAATTTCAGGGAAGTTCAGCAGTGGAGAACTTGTTGCAATTATGGGCCCCTCAGGAGCTGGGAAGTCAACACTCATGAACATTCTGGCAGGCTACAGGTCAGTAGCATGAAAGCCCCAAGTAAAGTAAGGATCACCTAGCCTGATGACTCCTTGGAGGAAAGAACAGAAGAAATCTTACGCAGTGTTTATAGAAAATAAGTATTCCACAGATTTTCTATTAGATTCTTACTGTTTATATTATTTTTTCTATTTTTCCTGTTGTGGTCACGTATGATTTATCTGTTAACAAGTTGGATCCAGAAATGGGAAGCAATTTGAAGTCTAGAACACCAAAAAAAATTCTCCTTCCAGCGTTGTAGAGAATCTGATTCAGTGTCTTATGTTTGTCATGTTTTAAATTCAAATCTTACAAACATCTGAAAAAAGAAGACCCTTTTTAATGAATACTTTCACAATGTTGATGTCTTCTAGACCAAACTGCAATGTGTGAAATGACTGTGGTTCATCATCCTGAATCTCCTATTGTTTGGCTAAATACAGGTTTTCTCCATGTTGTTGTCAATAGTGCACAAGGAACAAGATAGAGAAACCTAACCAACGGCTGTGTATTTTTTCAGACATTTGTGTAAGACAGTAGGCATTTTGTAGTGAATTAAAATCATCAGCAAAATTGCATGAAGCCTCTTATGAAAGAGAACATAATTACAAAATAATTTCATTTCTATCCATTGTATCAGTTTTATTCCATACTGGACAATAATTAGCTAGGACCGCCACATAATGAGGACTATGACATAGCAGGGAAGGCAAGATTCACGCCTGGTTGTTTTGTTTATTCATTACAGAGAGACAGGAATGAAAGGAGAAATTCTCATCAACGGGCAACCTCGTGACCTGCGCTCCTTTCGCAAAGTCTCCTGCTACATCATGCAAGATGACATGCTCCTTCCTCATCTGACTGTCCAAGAAGCTATGATGGTGAACTTTGTTTTTACCTGTAATTTATTTGAGTGGGAGAAAGTGGAAAATCTCTATTTGTGTGTCACACATATTCTTACTTCTAGCAATGCTATCTACTATTAGCTCTATTTGATCCTGCTCAATGAGACTTGCACTTTGATTATGACTTGAATTCTTCTTCTGCTTTATTGCTTTCATTTTGTGATGAGCATAATGATTTAGAAGAAAATCTAAGGCTGTACTAAATAGCCTTCCCAAAGAATGAAGCCTGCAATTCCATACAGAATGAGTCTTTGTAGGAACCATTGTATTTCTTGGGTGGTGGTCAAGTATTTGCTTTCCTTTTCTCTCCATCTTCCATGCTCTGACTGTAAAGTTTCTATTTTGATTTTAAACATGGTCTCTCTGCTAGTTAACTCTTACTTGACTTTAATAAAGGCATTGTATAAAATCTTTTTGAGTTCTTCAAAGGAAAACAGCAGAAATAGAATAATCCTACGATTATAGGTATCATTAATCTTCTTGCTGCTTATCATAGCATCAAGAGGTTTACTAATTGCCACACAGACTAATCGGTCTAGAAAGGCCTGCTGCTCAGCTTGAGAAACTGGGTGATTTTTCTCAGATTGTTATCAAAATAAGTCTAAGGTTGCTCATACTGTATATCAGCTTCAGTTCACAAATTTCAAGGTCAAAGAAATAACTGTAGTCTTGGCTATGCTTTGTGTGGCTGATTTCCTGACACTCCCCGTGAGGAATTTTTCCTCTTTTGTTTGTTTGAATGCTGTAGTTAGAATCCCATAGGATCACTTTCGTAGAAATGGGCGCAGGTGATACTTCCTGTCTAAATTAATCAATCAAGTCTCTGACAAAAATAATTTCTTAACAGTTTAATTGCTTCTCATAAAGGCTAATCAGAAAGTTTTGTGCAGCTACCTCTTCGGACAGCTGTGACATCTTTCATAAGATTATTTATTTCTGTACTCATTTGTTTACCTCCTTGGGAACAACCGTTTTTTGGTTATCCTCATGATATAGGTGAAGCACAGACTATCTGTGCTTTGAGCAGTGCCTGTGAAGTTAGTGGCTTTGCAAAAACATGATTCTTCAGTCTTCTTCTGATCTTCCTTTAACTTGCAAAACTGACTTTCTTTCTGATGTGATTTTTGTTGGATGCTGGAGTGTTCAAGTCAGATTACTCTCATGCACAGGCATATGTGATAATAGTGATTTGAACATTATAGTTCAGCCTAAACTGAATGAAGTGGTCAGTGAAATGGTACATTGCGATGTTTTGCCTGAGACATCCACTGTAATTGATGGGCAAGCATCAGAACAGTTCATAACCAGATTCCTTTGTATTTTGTACTCCAGGTATCTGCTCATCTGAAACTTCAAGAAAAAGATGAAGGCAGAAAAGAAATGGTATGTGTACTCTCCATCAAACTGAGAATTTTTAGGGAAGCCAAAGTGGTCTGAAGTGAGCACTCTTAAACTGATATTCTTAATCTAAAACTGAACATTGCATTGGACTTAAATTAATGGAATAAATCAGATCCTCAAAGTTGACAGGTATCATTATGAGGGAAGACATAGTACAGATTGCATAAAAGTTGCTTTCAGTATGCCTGATGCTGATAATGAGTTGATAGATTTTTTGCAATTATCAAAATGAATTCAGAGGTTTTGTAGGATTCCTTTTGATGTTACTTAACGCGTAGATTTTTTCATATGCATATCTGATGGCTCAGGCATGCTCATGACCTGGGGGTATTGGTCGATGCTTAGCTTAATATGAGCCAGTAGTATGCCCAGGTGGCCAAGAAGGTCAATGGTATCCTGGCTTGGATCAGGAATGGTGCTGCCAGCAGGAGCAGGGAGGTGATCATCCTTCAATACTCAGCCCTGGTGAGGCGGTACTTCAAGTGCTGTGTTCAGTTTTGTGAACCTCACTGCAAGGAAGACATGGAGGCCCTGGAGTGTGCCCAGAGAAGGGCAGTGGAGCTGAGAGGTCTGGAGCACAAGTCTTCTGGGGAGCAGCTGAGGGAACTGGGATTGTTCAGTCTGCAGAAGAGGAGGCTCAGGGAAGACCTGAAAGGGTGCTGTGGCGAGGAGTAGATCAGCCTCTTCTCCTAAGTAACTAGCAATAGAACTAGAGGGAATGGCCTCAGGTTGCACCAGGGTAGATTCAGGTTGGATGTCAGGAAATACTTCTTTGAGAGAGTGGTCAGGTGCTGGAATGGGCTGCCGAGGGAGGTGGTGGAGACACTTACCCTGGAGGTGTTCAAGAAATGTTTAGATGTTGTACTGAAGGTTATGGTTTACTGGGAAATATTGGTGGTAGGTGGATGGTTGGACTGGATGATCTTGAAGGTCTTTTCCAACCTTGGTGATTCTACAATTCTCTGTGATTCTGTGTGTCAGTCATGTCTGGCAACAGTGAGCAAAGGCCTTTGTTCACTTGAATGCTTCAAGGGAGGTTGATGTGTTCAACAAGAAAGTTGAAGTGTTTGTTTTTCCAAAGGATTATGAAAAATTCAGGAGTTCTTGCAACTACTGCAGAAATTTCTGTGCTCATGTTTGAAAGTTTTGATCATTGTAGCTGTGCTGGTGAGCAGAAAGGATGGGTTTTGAGATCATGTTGCTCAGACAGGTAAGATAGTGCAGTTGCAGTTCAGGTAGAGGCTAATGTATTTGAAGCTTTTTTAAGTGTCCAAGGTTTGGATAAGTAGGAAGCTAGGCTAAAACATGCATGTGTCTTTTTGAAGACACCAGGAATTAGATGCACAGTTTACACTTGTACATTTGGTGCACTGTCTTGCTTCTGGCTGTTGCTGTCATGCAGCTTGTCTGAGTGAGAGAAAAGCCATGGTATATTTTTGCCTGTGAAGACTTATAACCTACCTGAACCTGCACTGTGTGCTTCTCTCACTTATCTGACTATCACAGTTCCTCCTGATTATTTGATCTTACATACCACTGTGTTTTTAAAGAAAATGTTTTGGAGGTGTTGGACTAGTCATAAGGGCTGCTGACATGTTAGCTTATGAGACAGCGTTCTCACCTGGCTTTGGTTACCTCAGTTATAGTTCAAAGAGCTGAAAATGTACCATGTCTCCCCATTTATTCTGCACTTTAAAAATCTGGCCCTCTACATACCCAAGAATACTCAGAACTCAGGTGTCTGTGTCTGCTTGAGTGGCATTACCAGAACATGCTGAAGCATATGGGAGGAATAGTTCTGTGCTGCAGTGTTTCAAAACAGCACATACCTGGGGAGGATTACGCCTGCAGCTAAAAATAAAAGAAAAAATAATGGTGCTGTTGAAAATAGAGGTGGTTTGCATTGCTGAGAGACTCATTAAAAGTGAAACTGTAGCTCAGAGAGTGTTTGGAAATGTTTTTATTGGCCTCAAGCTATGTTTCAGTCCAGTGTAAAACAACACCAAGCAAGGAGATGTTGCATAATCGCTCTCTCTCATATACTGCCTTTTCAACTTGCTATTTGGGAGTTGGTGTGAGTGCTGATGGGGATTATGTGATAACATGGTCCGACTGCTGAAGTTAAAATCTACCTTCCAAGAAGACTGGCAGCTCCTTCTATCTGTGTTACTCTGGATAAATATTTCCTGTAAAATTCAAGTTCTAATCTTTCCATGGCTTTTCAGAGTTGTTTGTTTGTTTGTTTTCCATATAATAGAAAGGGTCATGTTTTCATTCTGGTGTATTTTGTGCTCCCAAAACTGTACACTTAACAGGTGAATTTAGGAATAGTGCAGGCAGCTGGAAAAAGCCATGTAACAGAACTCAACTAAAACAAAAGTCTGCAGAACGAAGAAGGCGATGAGCACGCACATGGGAAAGGTGTGGCCTGATGTTTCAGGAACATGAGATGCTTCCTACTCTTCCTCACATTCCAGTTTGTTTTAGAGTCATAGAATGGCCTGGGTTGAAAAGGACCACAATGATCTTCTAGTTTTACCACCCCTCTGCCATGGGCAGGATCGTCAACCACTAGGCCAGGCTGCCCAGAACCACATCCAGCCTGGCCTTTTATGCCTCTAGGGATGGGGCATCCACAACCTGCTTAGGCAACCTGTTCCAGTGTGTCACCACTCTCTGAGGGAAAAACTTCCTCCTAATATCTAAACTAAACCACTCCCGTCTTAGTTTAAAACCATTCCCCCTTGTCCTATCAATATCCACCCTCATAAACAGTCGTACCCCTCCTGTTTATACACTTCCTTCAAGTGCTAGAGGATCATGTTGAGGTCTCCCAGGAGCCTTCCCTTGTCCAAGCTAACCAAGCCCAGATCCCTCAGCCTTTCTTATTCGTTTTATTCTTGCACATCTGATTGACACCTGAACTTGACTTTCTGGACTTAATTACTCCAGAGGAGTATCTTATTCTAGTAAAAGATGTTTCTGGCCTAAGATCCACACGCAGAAGGAGAATGGGAAACTACTTCTCATCCATCTGGGGGAAAGTATATCCTTTGCCTACAATATGAAAATGGTACCTTCAAAGATGCAGAAGCAGTTTCCATTGCTGCCTGCTATCCATATTTATTTCCTAATTAATTGGAACATTCTAAAGCTCTTCAATCTCAGATAATCTGTGAAAATTCAGAACAAACTCCAGACAGGTAGGTGAATCAACATATTGGTTAGAATTGCTTTGGTTGACTCAAATATATTTTTCTTAGTATGACAAATGCACATTTTTAATTGGAAAAGTGTATTTATTCAGAAACAACTGTTATTTCACTTGTACTTTGAAAGTCTTAATTTGTTTGCACTTTACTAAGTTAGGCCAAGCAAGTTCTTCTGTAATTACGAACAGCAATTTGAGGAAAAGACTTCGTTGTATGCATTTGCACAACTCTAGTTAAAAGGGCACTCATTTTAGTATTATTAGCCTGTGCTGGAATAAATCATTCATTTTATTATTAAAAATTGGTAAATGTTGGTCATTGTTAAATTGTATGAATTTATGCGCTTGTGTTAACAAGATTACAGATGCTTGTTTAAAACAGCCAGGGACAAATGAAAGATCTCCAGTGAAGTTTGTGGTTTGTTTCTGAAGTTTCTGGTTGGTTTAGCATGTGTTGCCCATGTTCCATAGTACCTTCCCGAGAATTAAGTGTAGAGGTAGTTGGGCTCCTCTCAGAATGGGAGTTGGTTGGCAGTTGGTTTATTGTAGTAGTATTGCTTGGGTCCAGACATTTTTATGTCTGTGTTTTTACTGATGCCAAAGCGTTGCTTTCCTTATATAGAGCTACAAGTCCGGATCTGCAATTACTGAAACAGAAAAATTCACAGCAGCTAGGATTGTTCTCCTTTGTTCTGAAGACCCTCGGACAAACTGCTTTTCCCAAGGCAATGTCTTGAGGAACTCCCAAACATCTGAGAATTAATGACAGCTCAATTGGCTCTGAGAGAATGAAAACACTTAAAAATCAGTGGCCACATTTAAAGAGTGGACTTGAAAGAACAGATATGAGAACAGCTCAAGCCTCTTTAGAAACTATTCATTTGTGTTATACAGTTCTCCATTCTCTTGTAAGCCTAGAAGTTCTTATAAAAGAAGCTTGTTGGTTTTGCTGTGTAGTAAGCCTTCACATACTGCCAAGGTCTTTTGATATATGCACCATATCCAAGGAGCACTATGGAAGGTCTGGCTTTCTACTGAGACAAATAGTGCAGTCCAGACAAGTAGAATTTTGGTCAAAATGTTTAGTGCTAGGTTAAGCCCCACTGAATCTAATAAATGTTTAATCTTTTCTACATTATATGAAAATAGTCTTTAATATAGAGGTGGTGAAACAAAGTCATACACTAGCTTACTTTCTCCATGAAAATTGGTGCTATAGTAAAGAAGCTCTTCTTTTCTGCTAAGATATTTAAATGATTTGCATTGTTGTGTTTCCGGTAGGTAAAGGAAATATTGACAGCCCTTGGTTTGCTAACCTGTGCCAATACGAGGACTGGGAGTCTTTCTGGAGGCCAGAGAAAGCGTCTTGCCATTGCTTTGGAGCTGGTGAACAATCCTCCTGTTATGTTTTTTGATGAACCAACCAGGTACTTCAAGGGCAAAAATTAAGATTGCTCACATGGTAGCATAGTGCTTCAGAACAGCTATTCACGTCTAAGTTATTGGAAAAGGCTCATGTTGTATTGCATGCAGGTACTGAATAATGTCCCAATACTTTCATTTGAGTACTTAGTGCCTTGGCTCACTTCTGTAAACATGAGACAATGGGTCTATAAGTAATATTTAAAAAAGACATAAACTGAAATAGGAAAAGAGAGGATATTGTTTTCACCTGAGCTTTCTTCTTCAAGCAAAAATAGCTTGAATATAAGCATTTTGAAGACTAACTTTTTATAACAAGTGTAGCATATTTTGGATCAAATTCTATGATCAATTTAGGAGGAGGCTGGGAGGGCCATGAATATGTATCTATTCATTAAAATTAGGCTCATTTAAATCTGTAGTTCTGAAATGCAGAAATCCCTTAAGGCAGTTTTGAGAATACTCCTATTTTTCATTCTTGGGCATGCTTCCAACTTAATTAAAAGACTGATGGAGAAATACAAGCATAAGGTTGGCATATGATAAAATTAAACTGTTAAAGAGAAAATTTCTAGAAAGATAACAGTGAGATACCAAAGTATCAAGTACATGTGATACATAGTTCTGAGTGGTGCATATGGATAACAGACTTCTTTCCTCTCATTCAGTGGCTTGGATAGTGCATCATGTTTTCAAGTTGTCTCTCTGATGAAAGCTTTAGCCCAGGGTGGCCGGTCCATCATCTGCACAATTCATCAGCCCAGTGCTAAACTCTTTGAGTTGTTTGATCAGGTATAATTCTCACTCTTTTTACATGGTTTAGGAAGGCTATACTTTCCAAGCTACATTCTCTAAGTAAAAAGATGAACTCTATGGCTCGAAATCAAATACATAAATAAATTGGAGTAAAAAATACTTTTTATTATGTTTTCTTTTATCTTTTTCTTTCTCTGCCTGTTCCCATTATTTAAAGTGCAATATTTTTGAAGAATCTTTCTGGTATGTTTGTAAAATTATGATTATCACACTTAGGAATTATATACCTTCACCTACTACTGTTCCTGGGCACGGTGCTGTCAGTAAAGTAAATGAGAGGTAATTTAAGAGCAGGAGAGCCTTATTGCAGATGTTTGCGGTGTTACTAGTACACATTCTTATCCTAGTTACACAGGTGTAAATTCAGAAGTGTTTATTGACAATAACTGAAATGAAGTCAGCTGGAGATCTTTTCTCCAACCTAGCAATAAGATGTGAACCATGTGCTTTTAGATTAGATTTTAGATTTAAATTTACCTGAATCTTTTTAGGATATCTAAATTAGAGCCAAGAGAAAACTTACTACACCGTAGGTGAACAAACTCTTGCAAGAAATTACCAGTCTGGCAAGGTGGGGGTTATTTAATGTCAGCAGTGCAGCAAAAAGTGAGGATAATCAAGCTGTTTCCTGTTGCTGTGCTGTTCTGCTTCTTCCGTTCTTACATTCACCAGCCTCGTCTCCCAACAAAAAATATCCATAATATATGGAAATTAGATGGCTTGGTTATGCAGTTTCTTATCTGATTTCAGCATGTGTCTAAGGCTTGAATTAGTCTGCTTCTGAGTTAATGTGCTTTAAGTCCTGGAGGGAATGTTTGCAGAATTCACATCTCAAGCATTTCATCTTCCATTAGTTGTTATTCCATACAAACATAGTTTCAAATGGTAACAAATCTTCCCAAGATATTTCTCTCACTGGGCCTACAACAGTATGTTGTGTTCATGGTTTGCTGTCATACAGTTAGGATGTTCAAATGTTATTATATGATTTCATGTTGTGATTCTCTTTTCTTTGCCTTGTGTTTCAGCTCTATGTTTTAAGTCAAGGTCAATGTATTTACCGGGGAAAAGTATTAAACCTTGTCCCTTACTTAAGAGATCTGGGTTTGAATTGTCCGACCTATCACAATCCTGCAGATTTTGGTAAGGAAAGTTTGAGTAATTTGTTATGTGTTTGGCTAGCACCTTCAGGATAAGGGGAATCATGGTGAAGTTTATACTTTTGTACATGTTTCTGTGTACGTATATGTACCAAAATTGGAATTAGAATCAATTGGATTATTTCTAAGCAATTTGAATGCCATCTGGTGGTCGAATTTAGTGACTGTTTCTCTCCGATAGAAGTGCAGGTTCATGAAATAAAACGTTAAACATATCGTTTTGTATTTCATAGTAATTTAATCTTAATGATTTTTCAAAGTGACTCCAATATTCTAGTGTTTTGGATTTGTTCGTTTTTCTGGGTTTTTTTGTTTGTTTGTTTTTCATGAACAATATCATAGTATCGTACAGCTGATAGAATTGAGATTTTTCTTCTGTTCTTTCTTAATTCTAAAGATGAACTAAGGACCACAAAATAGACTTTTGTCACTTTTGATTACCAAGACTGTTTCATATTTACTACTTTTCATCTAAAGTGGTTCATTTAACTATGAAGATCAAGTGAATTATCTGAAGATGTATAGAAAAATACACTTAAATTATGTATATATACACATGAATTTAGATTAGAGCCCTTTTAAAAACAAACTCCTACAACTATTAACGCTACGGAATCAAGGGAACCTAGTAATAAGGCCTGTAACTAACCCATAGTATAAACCAGTAACTCATCTTCTGATTTGTGTAGTTATGGAAGTAGCATCTGGTGAATATGGAGACCAGAACAGCCGACTGGTAAGGGCAGTACGGGAGAGGATATGTGACACAGACTACAAGAGAGATGTTGGCGGTGAGAATGAGTTGAATCCCTTTCTCTGGCACCGGCCCTCTGAAGAGGTATTTTATATATCACAAGTAATGGGTATGGTTTGAGGTTGGAGAGGGAGGAAGAGAATTTAAATTCTCAGTCAGCTGAGGAGTTTTTGGGCACATTCAGCTGATGAGAATGGGATTTCTAAACTAAAACTAAGCAAGACACTGCAAAGAAAGGAGTTTATTCTTTCATGTGTTTCCGCAGGATTCCTCCTCCACAGAAGGCTGCCACAGCTTCTCCGCCAGCTGCCTAACCCAATTCTGTATCCTCTTCAAAAGAACTTTTCTCACCATCATGAGGGATTCAGTAAGTCTGCTTTTGATAGTACCTTTGGAGCCTAAAGGTTTATTCAGTTAGTTGTGAGGCATTATAAATATGCTTTAAGGGTCTTGTCCACAGCCAATGCATGAAGATTGGCAATGATCTTTGAAGTAAAGACTCTTCTCTTTCAATCTTGCTATTAATTGTACCACCTTAATTGTGAACAGCAGTTTTCTTCAATAGAATTCAAACACATTTGGGCTACAAACCTAAAGCTTAAATTTTCTCTGTGCTGGCAAGTTTTCCTATTAAAAGTGATAATGATGGTGTACTAGCATGCCACAAAATTATTGTCTCTTCAGAATATTCAAGGTGGCAGAGATACAATATCAGTGTAATGTAAAGTTAATGCTTAAAATTTTTCTTTTTACTCCTGAAACATAAAATCAATAAATCAAAACCTGCTTATCTGAAAAAGAAATACTTGATTCCATACGCTTGCAATGGAATGAAACTCTTCATTCACAGGGGAAAAAAAACTATTTTTCACCTTTTTCTAAAAATAAATTCCTTCAAAGTTTCCAGGCCTGCAGTTTTCTTGTAAGTTTATTAAATGTTTTGCAGAGATAGTTTGCATTAGCAAAATATAAAGGGACATTTTTTTTAAACTCAGAAAAGTCTTTCTTATCTTGAAGTAGCTGAATTGTTTGTGAATTTAAGAGATGGGAGTATTTACACTTGTGATTGATGCTCCTGTTTTGAAAGGTCCTCTAGATATGAATGTCCCTCTACTAACAGGCACAAGCTAAGGAGATGAGCTTCCTCAAAAGTAGACTTTATGTAAAAACTTGTCCAAGGGACTCATCAGTGTTAAGTGTCCTTGGCCAAGTGGTTTCTCAGTGACAAATTTGCCATCTGATAAATCTGAGGAAGGTTTATTTGCAGCTTTTTCTGTTTTTTGGAAGTTTTTCAGTGCTTCACATGAGAGAGGAGAAAAGACACTAATATACACATTAATTAGACATATCTGTCTTTAAGAAAGGGGAAAGCCATAAAATGTATGTATGAGATAGCTAGAAACCCAAAAGTGCTTGAGCCAAATGGAGCTCAGCATGAGTAAATTACCCTTGCAACAGAGTAAGCTGAGTTTCACTGAGCTCCAGATGCTGTGACTGTGCTGCTCTTGCCCCATACCTAGGGAAGTAGCTCTTTAGGACACAATAGTTTACAGTATAGGCATGTACACAGAACTACAGGCTTGGAAGAAATCTACTGGGGCTCTGTGCTCAGGCCTCCACTGTCAGATAACAAGTGTTAGTTCCTTTTTAGAAAGAGAAACACTGTATTGACTGTTATAGTAAAAGCAAGCAGCTGTTTTCTCTAACTAAATTACTTTTTTACTGAATTATTGCAGGTTCTCCATACTTTATTATTTTCTTTATTCATCCATGTCTCTTGTAGGACTGCTGACTTGCAGAGAAGACACAAAAGGCTTATGTATGCCTGATTAAGTTAATTTGGTCCTTATCTTACCACTTTTATCTGCTCAGGGATGTCTATCTTATAGTGAGAGAGAAAGTCTCCTGATGCGTGAGGGACAATTGCTCCATGACACTGCCTGACAGTAGGATTTCAGGTTGCAATATTTACAATTTCTGCTTTTGTTTAGTGGAAGAAATTATCTGGACTAATAGCCCGGGGTCTGATTCACACTAGAAAGTTCATTAATGTAAGTTTTCCTTAGTCAAGACCCAGTTTCCTAGTACAAAGTGAACATTCCTATATTTGTTCTTCTGGACATAATTATTATTTTTCTGCACGCTGTATATCTAATTTCAGTCATATTTCCATTGTTTTTGAACTCAGACTTTCTGATCAGAAATACTTCTGTTTCCTTGCTTTTATAGGTCCTAACACATTTGCGTATCACCTCTCACATTGGAATTGGTCTGCTTATTGGCTTGCTCTACTTAGGCATTGGCAATGAAGCTAAGAAGGTTCTCAGCAATTCTGGCTTCCTCTTTTTTTCCATGTTGTTTCTTATGTTTGCTGCACTCATGCCAACTGTCCTTACATGTGAGTACCAGTCATACTCTTAAATTAAAAAACAAGGAGATTACAACAAGTTGGAAGGGCAGTGTATCTATTTCATGTACCATAACATTTGATTGTGCTTCCAATTCTAAGACAGGCTTTAGGGTAAAGCTTGTTCTCACTAACTGCTGTGTAGAAGCTAACAGGGACAGACTTCTCTCCACAGTTCTGCAAGTAGTTCTCAACTCTCACAGTCTACTGTTACAATCCTGGACTGGAATTACTCCTTTTCCTAACGTGCCAGTGTATCTCTGCTTTGTTAAGATTCTTTTTTTTAAATCTTAGAGAAACTATGCTAATTTCTCTAGGACTTCGAAGTCATGACTGCTGCATTAAATCAGTATAATCATGTGATATCTGAAACAAACTGTTCTGTACTTCTTCTGGGAGCACTGTTACTTCAGATTCGCCTTTATACCAAAAGGAATAACCAGATCCTTCAGGCTTTGAAATTCTTTTTATTTTAAAAAGCCTCTTAGAGGAGAGTTCAAATCATTTGAATAGCCCAGTACATATTCTCAACAGTTAGCAATTCTCAGGGTTGACTTCTCACATTTCATTATAAATATTGAAACTACTGCTGGTCTGTCAAAGGTATTTGAGTTCCAGTCCCACTGTCGGACTACAGCAGTTAAGGATTATGTTGTTATTATATTATATTATTAGATTTGTTACTGTGTGGAAGAATATTACACAGTGACAACCTACCTAACTTTATTTGTATTTTCTGTAGTTCCTCTTGAGATGGGAGTGTTTCTTAGAGAGCACCTGAACTACTGGTACAGCCTGAAAGCCTACTACCTTGCCAAAACAATGGCTGATGTTCCTTTTCAGGTATATGTGCTACTCTTCAATGAAATAAGAACCATTTTAAATTCATGGCAAGTCTATTTGCTGAGAAGATCAGTAACAGTATTTTATCTGAGTGATGGAGAAACTTTTCATGTGTGCCTTAGACTCAGGTTCAGATAAAAAGCACCTTGAAATAGTGTGCCCACAACTGACCTAGTATTGTTTTAATTAAAAAATTACCATTTTTGATTTTGTGTAAAGGGAAGTTGAAACAGGGTGTAAGTGTGCGGGATTTGTTGTCTAAAACACAAGTAATATGATAAATACTACAGTCTGTGGCAGATTAGTTCATTCTTCTCAGCTGAACACCATGCGTGTCATGTAATGTGCAGACTGAGAGCTATGGATTAACTAGGTCTCCCTATGTTTTTATCTTATTCAGAGTAAAAGTGAACATCAGGCTTCAATAGACTAACTACAAGTATATCTCCTTGCAGATCATGTTTCCTGTAGCTTATTGCAGCATCGTGTACTGGATGACTTCACAGCCATCTGATGCACTCCGATTTGTCCTCTTTGCAGCCTTGGGAACCATGACATCCCTGGTGGCACAGTCACTGGGCCTTCTCATAGGAGCAGCCTCTACATCTCTCCAGGTACCGATGGCATTTGGTGATTTCACAGGAATCCTGATATCTCCTAGCACTGACTGCTTGCTATGAATGTTGTTGTGTCCCCAAGACATTTGTTAAAAGAAGATAGGCAAAAAGTTCTCTTTGCCTGATATAGCTACTTGATGCTTCTTGCTACCAGATCTGAATGGGCTGTGCCTGCTTGAGCGGATTGTCTTTTGGTATTTATCCCTGGCTGAGGAGGACTGATGCATTTGTATGCATATACAGAATGGAGATTGGCTATGGAGATTAGCAGCTCAGGATGGCGTTCTTCCACACACATGCAAGAAGGTTGCAGGGAGAAGGGTAGAAAAAAGATTGACCAAACATTAAACTTCTGCAGAAGAAGGGCAGGAAGCAGCTGTTGGTGTGACTGCCAGGTTGGAAGCTAGCCATGTAACTCCATTCTGCTTTCTGGCAGGGAGATGGATGAAGCAATAATTCACAACAGAAATGTTCTGTGGTGCCTGTTTTAACACGTTATATTGATACTAATATGCACTGATAGTGTGAAGTTTTCTGAAGTGTGAATCTTGGTTTACTCTGTACCATCCCGCGGAAATTAGCAAAACTCTTTTCTACCTCTGTTCTTCTGCTTTCACCAGAGATACCTGTATGACCCTTTGCACTAGAGGAGATGTAGAGAGGAGAGGCTGGAGATAGACCAATATCTGTCTTCCTCACCAAAGCCATTCAATTGGAAATGATTTTTACCACTTTCATCAAATTTTAGAACCAGTTGAAACTGCTCTGTATGTGGGATTAATGAGGAGGGAGGGCTGTGTGTTTACTGGTCTGTCAAACCAACAGGGAGGAAGAGGGGACACTTACACTGAGTATCAAAGGAATCCTAGTGTACATCTTGCTCTGTAAATTTCATGGTGGGTTCAAGTCCTTCAAAGGATGGATCCTGAAGCAGCAATGTAGTCAAGTAGGAACAAGTTTTAGGAAGATGAGAAGACCCGTTTTCCTCTACTAAATGTTAACTTGCCTCTAAGGAACTTTGTCCAAAAAATTCAGCAATTGGCATTTGAAACTATTTAGTGAAGTAGCATGACTTGAATGGTAGAACTCTCCACTGCCTAAGAAAGTAGAATTTGACTGTCTGTTTGGTTTGGCACAAAATCCAGGATTTTTGTAAGAGAAGTGCTATTTGACAATCTGGCTTCCTAACTTGAAGTCTGGACATCAGATGAAAGAGCAAGTTAATTTTTAGTTTTTTCTCTGTCTGACAAGAATCTACCTATTCCTTCTCTTCCCAGGTTGCCACTTTTGTGGGTCCAGTTACTGCCATTCCAGTGCTTTTGTTTTCTGGGTTTTTTGTCAGCTTTGATACCATCCCAACATACCTCCAGTGGATGTCCTACATTTCCTATGTCAGGTACTGCTAGGGAGTCCATTAATTTCCCATTTTAGAAAAGCTACTTATTTGCCTTTGCATGATTGTTTGGTTGTTTTGGACACCAAGAAGTCTATGTTCAAAAGACATTCTTTTGAAGTATAGATATATATAGAGAGAGAGAATGTAAGTGAATGCCACATTACCTCACTTAATTTTATTTTGTGTTTACTGTGAAATAAACAGGAATATTTGGTATGGATCCTTGGCCACAAGTCTGTGTAAGTACTTGTGAAAGTACTCTGGATTGCACAGCATCCAAATCTCCTTGGAATTTATGATATAAAGGCAGCAAAATTGTTGAGAAATTGTTGTCAGCATTACATTTCAGAAGAAAATTATGTATAAATCATTGCTGTATCCTAGGTAGCCTTGTTGGACAAAAAATTGTTTTCTTTAAATTTTGCAGTAGCAAAGAGGCATAGGATTTTTTTCACCACTAATCTGAATTCTTTGCTCAAGACTTGATAGACATAGGCATATTGCATCCTATCTATGTCAGTCACGCTCTGCTTGAGACAGTTATCTTATGGTCTGATTGTCATCAGGAAACCTCTGGAGGCTGCCAGACTAGTCTGGACTAGGCGCCTAAATATTTATGGTTAAAATTAAATGGTGAATTCCCATGGTGATTATAAAAAGGTTTTCTTTGAAATCAGATGAAATGATTAGGAAGTAGATGTCGCAGAAGGAGCTAAAGTGCATCTTAATAAGAAGTCTTTTGACTATCATTTTGTATATGGCTTGTGTACGTGTAGGGCTCCTTTAGTATGAGGAAAAAGGTTTCTAGTGATACCCACTTTGCTCACTCCCTTCTCCCCACCATGCCCATACTGCAGTATTACTAAGAAAACTCAAACTGAATATCCTTTTATTTGTCTAATGAGGTCTTACACAAAGACCCATCACTGATAAAGAGACTGCACCCCCTGAATTAGTTAAGCTAGAATTCAAGATGAGGCCTTAAGTCATTGTCCAGCCTGCATAGGGTTTCCTGGAGCTGAAGGTCGCTATCATATGCATGGGAACTGTGATAACATATCTGCTCATAGAGTAAAATCTTAAGTGCACCTGGTTTCAGGAGAGACATGGGAGAACTGTGCAATATTAATTAGCGAAACTGCGGTGCATGGAAGGAAAGAGAAGAAATGTTCTAGACTGATAATAGTTTTAATATATTTCTGACTTCAGACCATTTTGACATTTTCCTTTTTGAGAAATCGCACCATGTAAAATACCTGTGGCATGTCATTTGCTTTATGGTAATAAGGATAGAATTTACCTTGGGACATACATCAGAATAGTATGGACTCCCCAGTGTTTCCATCCAAGCTCTTATAGAGAGTATATTTCAGTGGGAGTACTTCTAAACGGATCGTCAACATTTTACATTATGATCCACTCTTCTTTCCAGATACGGGTTCGAAGGAGTTATTCTCTCCATCTATGGACTGGATCGAGAAGATCTGCATTGTGACAAAGATGATACTTGCCATTTTCAAAAATCAGAGGCCATTCTGAGAGAACTGGATGTAGAAAATGCCAAACTTTACCTGGACTTCATTGTTCTCGGAATTTTCTTCTTCTCTCTGCGTCTAATTGCCTATTTTGTTCTCAGATACAAAATCCGAGCAGAGAGGTAGAGGAAAAACAACCAAAATGATGCAGTAGGAAGATCTTTAGACATACAGTAGAGGGCAGTTGACATTGTCTCACTGTGGCAGGCCCGTCTCCAGTGCCCAGCTAGATGCTGTTATGACCTAGCCCATAGAGAACCACACTGGGATAGAAGACATATAGTGTTACGTCAATCAGTCCAGTTGGGTTGGGTCATGTTTTCATTACACTTTCTAGCTTTAACTAGGAAGAAGAAATAGAAGGGAATTTTACAACACAGAATTTCAATACTGAGACAGTGTAACTGTAATTAAAAAAAAAAAAAACTGGTTGCAGGAAATTTCTTTCTGAAAACCAATTATGCGATAAGGTAATTCAAGTCCTGGTAGCCAGAATAGTATAATGTCATCTGTAGGTGACAAGATAATGAAATGCAAAATGAGAAATGCAAAGAAAATACGATTATCTCATCTTTTTAAATTGAAGAGTTTCATCTTTGTAGTTTTCTATGTATTATTTTGCAGTTATTTTCCATGCCATTACCCCTATTGGCCAATAGTCTGTAACTGTAATAATTAATAAGGAAGAGTCATCTTTTTGATATGGGTACTTTTTAAAAACAGAAAAAGTCTAAAATGATTCAAGTCATTATTTTTGTTTCTGTTTAAATGTAGAATTCTGGTGCTTTACTTGTCGAGCTGGTCTCATATCTGAAAATGGTCATGACAGGAGGACAGGACAGATTCTGAGTCTGTGCTAAGTCTGTGATCCATATTTGGAAGCAGCAGTAGATAGCACAGACATGTTCAAGCTACTGCTGAATGACTGAAAATATATTCTTTTGCAGTGTCTTTTAAATCCTAAAGATTTGTTATCTTGAAAATGCTGATACCGCTCCTTATCTGTTTGATCTACCTCCTGTGAATGAAAAGATCAAAGCGCTCCAAGGCTCAGTTTTTCTTAAATTATGAAAGCAGAATCTATCCCTAAAGTCTAAGAAATAGTCTGATGGAGTCCAAAACCTGTCTATAGTTCAGAGCTTGGAGTATTGTGTTAAACCACTTGTGACTGCCTTGTATGTCAGTGTTTGAAATACCTGTTAAAAATGACTTGCAGGAGTCTCCTCAGATTATGCAAAGGGCCATGTAACACTGCAAGCCAAGCAGTTTTGTTTGCATCCAAAAGTCTACATAAGTGAAATGAAAATTAACAGCAAATTGATCTAAACACCAATGAAACTATTGCAAGAGGCATGCATTTGTTTTGTATATCTCACCTTTGTAAACTTGCTGGGGAATTCTGACTCTAAGTTGTTATGAATTCTGTTACTGATTTTCATGGGTATGGATTGGCAACCCAAAATGATGGCATGGCACTCATGCCCATGTTGGACACCCTGGTGAAATTCTTTGTATTTCAAGTATCTTCTGCAGTTATTCTCCATTTACCTAATGTCATAGATATCTGAGCCAGACCTACACATTCTATAAATGCATTATTCCTAACAGAGTGCTGAAGTCTTGTAGACTGGAAGCAGCTCAGTGACAGCAAACCACTCAGGAGCTCAGTAATTCATAATGGTAGAGTAGATGAAGAGACAGACACCTTGTTCATCTGCTCATCATCAAATACAGTTCACAGACTATGTTTGAGGACTCCACATATCTTTACTAGTTAACTAAATAATGCCAGGATCTGATCTCTGGCCTTTAGGCTAGTTTGCACAATCTGCTATTTTGTTAACAACTGGGACTGCTAGGAACAATCTCTGCCCTATGCTAACTTCAAATGCTCTCCGAAAAAGCTTGTGTTGTGCTGGGCTACAACTCTGCCATTCATTTTTCAGTGAAGACAATTAGTTTTCCTTAACCATGCCCAGACTATCTTTAATTTACTGGTGCAGACACAGACTATGTATACCTATTAAAATCAGCATAATTGAGTTAAGCCAGTGTTCCAGAAGACTGAAGTCTTTTCACACATTTTAGGAATGGTAGCTGAATGTTCCCTGGAAGTAAGGTTGGCCTGTGAAAGCAAGGTTAATCTTTACTGTAGAAGAAAAAAAAATCCTTGTACAATCTGCATGGTTTTGTTGCTGTTTTTTTTTTTTTTTTTTTTTCCTTTTCTTAAAATATCCCTGAAGCCAGTAGAGCTTTTGTACAGCTCCACAGCGTTTCCAGGCGTGCTAACAAGAAGGTATATGTCTACTTGGCTGTTAGCTATGAGAAATTAAGAATTTTGGCTGCTCTAAATAATACTCAGAACCATGAACAGTTATGAAATAAGTCACAAGTGGAAATACCTTGGTACAACCTGCTTTGATTATCTTGACACTCTCAGAATATTTGTAAGTATTTCAGGCTGTTTGCAAACAGATAAAAAACAGGGTTTGCCTGATGACTGTTTTATTGCACACTGATGGTCTAGCTGTGGGGTAGTCAAGTATGAATGAATGACATCCACATCATTAAATCAGTTCAGGGTTTAAGCTTTGTGTTTACCAACGCCACTTACCAAACAGCACACTGAAGATCACCTGCAGTTTACCAAATGAAATAACCTTGCTGATAAAACTGATATTTCTACACTTAGATGAGGACAATGCTGTCTTCTCCTATCTAACCTAATTTAGTAATATGGGCACCTTGGACACTGTCTTGTCTTGTGTGCTTGTTCCTCTGTTGGTAGATTTTATCTTAGCTCTTTAGTCTGCAATATATCCTTCTGTACTGTAATGATATATTGTATGATGGTAGCCAAAAATGTGATCCTCTGTGGGTGTTCCTAAGAAAATAGACGCTCCAGAATATTTCTGTCACTGCTTTTATTAGCTGTGCTTTTTCCCAGCCATCTGCTGGCAGAATTTAGCTGAAAGTTACTATTTTGAGGAACACTTTCAGGCTGTAGTATCCCAATAAAGAAATAAATGAATTCTCTTGAAGCCAGTTCTACCCACAGATGAGATAATCATTCTTTCCTGCCTTGGTGCTAAAATTAACTAATGACATCCCTTGATGTTACTGTGGGACAGAAATATTTGAAGTGCATCCCAATTGTATGTTCGTAAGCTGCGAAGTCTTTTAACACAGATACTGTTTGGCCTTTCTATTGTTTTGCAGAAATAAGCTCTAACAGCCTAGGATAAAATGCATTCCTGTGTTAGTGAACTGAGCAAGCACTTTGCCAACCTCTGGGGGCTTCATGCTGAAAAAAAGATGAGGCCAGCAAGAAACTAAACATTTCAGAAAGTCTATTTTTATAACTATATACAAATAGCCATAAACATGTTGAAATCAATGCTATTATTACCATTCAGACCTGTTGCAATCCATTTAAAAATTGCACAAGGCACAAAGGTTTTTAAATGGTCTCTTGTAGACTAGACCTATGATTGCTGTTGTGATTACTAGAAATCTTTAGCATTCTGTTGGCTTCCTTGTTTCATTTTTATTTATTTTTATGTAATTTTGGTTACTATGTGCATCAGTTAAGACTTTATGCTTCAATTTTTTTTTCTTTTTCCTTTTTGTTTTGCTGAAACGTACATATAATCTGGAAGTTTTTAGGAGTAATTATTTTTTCTTTTATTTACAATGAAATAAATGATTTGGAAAATGGTTTCTACTCTCATAAGAAATTGAGAAAATGTCATCTTTATGGGTCAAAGGGAGTAATGGAAAAAATATCTGGTGCTGAATTCCTGTGCGATTCTTAACATTTGGAACCCCAAATATCTCTTTTCTTATTGATGGGGCGTATATATGCACATTAAAGAGAGAGATGATTATGTAATTGTGAGATAATGAGCACTTGAGTCTGAAAACTGGATGTATCAGATGGCAGCCATTTCAGTCTACTCTTTTGTGCCAGTGTCTGTGTTGACAAAAGAAATTAATGTTATGTTAAGCATTTATTTTTAAAACAAAGTGTGGTAGTGCACCCTGACGTGTAGCACCACTGCAGTGATTCTCACAGAAGGACATCCTATCTGTGCGATGTACTCAGCATTAGATGGATGCATTCTGCTCTAATGGGTTACTCCAAAGCTTTTTCCAAAAAAGTAATTATCTATGTTAATAACTCCTCATATCTGTATTGTTTCGTGAATCAAAGGAACGACTGATATCTCTAAAATAAAGTCCAGGCTTAAGTGCTTTGCTGTTTGAGGGCGTATTGCATGGGAAAAAACTGAGATGTTGACTGTGTGAACAGACTCAAAGACTGTAGCAAAAAGTCCATTTGCTTTAGGTTAGTTGCTGGGTGATTACAGTGATCTTGAATTAATCTTTTTGAACCAGAAAATATTTGGGGCAAAGGAGAGTTAAAATAGAGCATAGAGAGGAGTGTATGTTTTCCTATATATTTACTTTTAGTTTGGGTTTGCATAATAGCTTTTATTATCTGCATAATTTTGATAAGGAAAAACGATGTTTCTATTCTTTTCTTTCTGCACCAGAAATGCCAATCCAGGAGTGCTCTGCATACTAAAAATGCCAGTGTTTATTTGTTCTTTCCAAACTAAGAAGGAAGGGTTCTTAATTATTAGTTCTAAATTTTCAGCATTAGCTTTAAATGAAATGCAATTTCCTTCTTTTGTCTCCTGCCATGTGGCACTTATATTCAGGACCAGTACAAAAAGGGCAGAGGGAGGGACCTAAGGTGGGCAGCGATGTTTCCAGAGATCCTCAAAAAATGCATGTGAGAAGAGTGAAAATGACATTAGTAATTCTTTCTGCAGCCTCTGCCCCTTCTTCCACATCGCCTTTACTTACTGAGCTGTAGGTCCATCACACCTGATGGCTTGGTGGAGAAGAGGGGTGTTTGTGTTTGTCCTGCCTAATGGGAGACCTCCCCAGCACTGCAGAATGTCTTATCAGATACAGTGGATTTCACTCTGAGCTCTGTTAGAATTGTTCTTACCTTTAATATTCATGCAGGACAGCAAAATCCCTGCCAGAAGCAAGAATGTTAAAAAATTTCAGGGTTAGTTTTAGCACTATCTGACTTCAGACTCCCCCAGAGCAAGGTGACTTGGTGGGTAATTGATCTGGATTTCTGCAGAGGGCATCTCAATGGTAGCTGCAGAGATACAGTCCTAAAGGTTGTTCTTTTGTTCTTTTTCATTTGAGACCAAATGATCGTATTGTATCTGTGTTCCTACCAAACACCCCAAAAGGGTGTGATTGCTCAGGAGTTACTTTCTTTTAGTTCTGTATGGAAATCCATTAATAAGATACAACAATCACAAAGGCATTTTGAAAAACTGTTGGGAACAAGGAGTAGGCAGAAAATGACACTATGTCACATCCTTTGTAAGAGTTTATGACAGGCTGATCGTTGCTCAGCTCATGACACAGGTCTTACTGATGGTGCCACGCAGCACAAGTGAGTGCTTAAGTGCTGGGTGCCACCGACATTAAACATGGGCTTTGCTATTGGATAGAGGCAGTAGCATTTTCAGGGATCAGTTCCTACTGTCCTGTCCTAGAATCACAGAATGGTTTGAGTTGGAAGGGAGCTCAAAGCCTTCAACCCCTGCCATGGGCAGGGCTGCCCCCCACCAGCTCAGCTGCCCAGGGCCCCATCCAACCTGGCCTTGAGCCCCTCCAGGGATGGGGCACCACAGCTTCTCTGGGCAGCTGTGCCAGAGCCTCACCGCCCTCTGGGGAAAGAATTTCCTCCTGACATCTAATCTAAATCTCCCCTCTTTTAGTTTAAAACTGCTCCCCCTTGGCCTACTACCCATGTAAAAAAAAACCCTTTTCTCTCCTGTTTATAAGCTTCCTTTAAGTTTGTTATTATTTTGAAAACAATAGACCGTAACTTTATGTATTTGTCAGTTGTAGAAGCTTCCTCATGGAGATTTAGAATTCTATTGAGACTTATTACAAGAAATGTAAAACAAAGGATGATTAAGGAAAATACAGATCCTTTTGCAAAACGAATTCCCATAACTCAGCCTGCCAGCCTGCATTCTGGACATTGTTTATGCCTTCAATGTTCACCAAGATTTTGTTGATCCCTTTTTCTTCTGGAGGCTGCTGTACAGCTCAGGCCACCTGAACCAGTTGAGTGTGTCCTCCTTGCTAGATAATGGTTGTTGCCCACATGGGTGGTTACAGTGAGCTTCTGGAGTGTAGTGCAAAGTAGTTTGAGAAGGAGCACAGACATTTTAGATTTCTTTGGGCTACAGAATACCAAACAGTCTGGATCTAAGGGTGTGCTTCTTTCTTTCAAGAAGAAAAGAAAAATCTAAAATGGGTCTCTTTATGCAGATTATAAGGTGACTTGAGAATTTTTAACACTGATGTTGACATCTGTGATGTCTTTTTTTGGACCCTAGTTTAAATTATTTTAGTAACCCGTTTAGTGTTATACAGACTCCTTTATTTCACTTTAAGAAGCAGGTTTACTGCTTCTCAAAGTTGTTGAGCAACTCTGAAAAAGAATATGGAACAAATGCTCCTCATTTACAATAAAAGTGAATGAAATTTAAGGAAAAAGATCACGTGATATATCTAACAAGAAAACAAGTCCTACAGTGTAGCCAAACTCTTACCTGTATTGGTACAGATTTGTTAATTACTTTATCTGAGTCAGTTGACCTTATTGTGAGATACTGCCCTTGAATCTGTAATTGAATTATTTAATATTTGTTCTTTTGTTTTTAAAGCAAGAGTCAATGCAAGCATCGTTTTAAATCAGCGTGCTGAAGTGTGCATATTCTGTATATCGAATGTCATTGTTGTCTCTTGTTTCTGTAATGCATTTGCATTACTATGAATCAGTTTTATTATGCTTCTCTAGAGACTACTGCTGCCTGCACGCTGTGATATATTTGCACTGTTGTAGATATATATATATACATATATGTAATTATATCAACCATGTCTTTTTCAGGTTGCTTGTTACCTTTGTAGTTTACGCTTACTGGTACGGTGAACCTGAGTAAAAATGTGGGATGTGGGACATTCTGATGATATATTACAACAATAGAGAAATCTTTGTATATTTCTGTATACTTAATACCCGTAAGAGATTTGTATGTGCATTATTTTCCAAACTAGGGCTTTGTTTTCTGACAATAGAGAGCATTTATGATAATGTAACAAAAAAAAAAAATCAAATAAAGTGTTATTATTTTCAGACAGTTGCTTTTGTCCCTGTTCTCTCTCAAGGGGGAGTATGTGGCAGCTGTGTTGGTAGAGGTACATTCTCACGGATTGCATGAGGTTCTGGCAGTCAGCAAGGACAGCAAACTGCCTGGTTTGGATGTACATTGTGGTAGCTTCATGAAATTCCCAGAGCAGTTAGGTTATGGATACAAATAGAAAAATTCTTCAAAACAGAATTGCAGTCATCTTTGGCTCAGGGCAAAGATCTGTGCTGCCGAGGATCTGATAGTGGCAACAGCACTACGCAGGGAAGGGTGTAAGAACAGGGCAAAACATCAAGGTGTGCTTGGCTGACAAGTCAATAACTAGCTAAGTCTCTGGGAGTTTCTCTGTATTTTCTTGCCTTTGATGGATTTAACTTCCATGGACTTGTCTAATTCCTATTTGAACCACCTGCTCGTATTCATCACACTACCTTTTTCAGCACAGGTTCCCCATGCTCTTGCATCACAGGAGGCAGTGAATGATCACATGCAGATGTGGCACTGAGGGACATGGAGAGATGGGCTCATGGTTGGACTACATGGTCTCAGAGGTTTTTTCCAACCTTAATGATTCTGTGATTCCCTTTTTTCTTTCTGCTCAGTATTCAGGAATGTATAGATTTCCTCCTCCCGTATTCCAAGAGAAGGGAAAGCGTGTTTTATTCTGCCAGTCACACCTATCCCCTGTTTTACAAAGCACAGCTCTCCCTTGTTCTGCCACAATACACATACAGTGTTCTTCTGTGGCCTCCTATGCATTTCTGTCAAGTTGTACATCATGAAAGGTCTCTTTAGCTCCTTTAGAAAACCAGTATTTTTCTGCTCACATTTCTTCTGAAGATCTGCTTTGTCCAAGAAATGACATGCTTCCCAGCTCTATCACTTGAAACAGTGTCCCAGTGTAGAAACCATGAGACACTGGGAGTGCTGCTTCCTGTTGTGCTGAGAGAAAAACTCTTGGATAGGAAACTAGACCTGTTTCAAACCCCAAGAACAGCAGTGTCAGAAGATGGGTTGTGGTATAGATGTGTCTTACTTTGCCATACACTTTGTTGGCAGGGTGACTTTTCATGCTAAGTTGTCCTTGTGCCACCCATCCTGCCTGTCACAGCCTCAGAGTTAGCTATTTGTCACCACAGTTCAAGGATAATGGCCACAGCTTTCGCAAGCTGGTCAAGTGTCCAGTCCTAGACAGTGTGAGCCGTGATGCTTTAAAGGACAAACAGCCCATAGGATGCAATAGGATTGCATTTTTCATACTAAAGGCAAGACAGTTTTCTAATGATAATAGAGGTCATATTTTATGCTATGCAAGAAATGCTGGACTGAAGGATTTACAGCCCCCAATTAGATGCCTCCCCATGCCAAATCTCCATAGACCAGAAAAGAAGAACAGAACTCCTTTGTAGCCAGAGGGGCAACTTAAATTACTTTTAGTGTCTTATATTATAATTAATGCTATGAAATAAGCCAACTGTAAGCTTCTCATTAGCAACTGTGCAAAAATTAATGTTCCTCACACACGATTACTTTCCACTCTGTGCTCCAAATGGATTCATAAAACAAAGAACATTTGAAAACAACAGTTTATGCTGTATTTTCTTGTAGCTATCAATTTAAAATCTCCTTCATAGTGCAGTTTGAGAAACAGAAGAAGGTAGGAAAGCTGCTACAGTTAAGGATGACCCCTTTTTTAGCATGGAAGGATGCAAGTGCCCAGGTTGACAGTGAGCAGTTGTTACGCTGTCAGTTTTCAACACCGAGATCTGATCTGAAGAGAACCATAATAAAGGTTTTGGTTGGGAAATGTATATTGCAAGCTCCATTTATGTCAGAAAATGCTGTCAAGGGCAGCATTAGTCACATTAGTACTAATTGTGTCTTTCTTTTTTATTCCATAGCCTCATTTTTTCCTGCCCTTCTCTTCCTTTTTTTGTTGTCTTGCAGATTTTTTCAAGAATATCTGAGAGCTTTTTATGCAATGTTGTACAATTGCATTGCTAGCTGCTTACCATTGCAGTTTTGTGCCTGTCACTGATCTCTCCTAGAGATGAAAAATATTAAGAAAACATGAAAGTGAAACATCAAATTGTGACCCCTGCTCCTGGGCACTCCTCACTCACTCCCCCATATCCTTACAGTTAGATGTTAAACATACTTTGTAGCTTTACCAGAAGTCTTACCGGTGCTTTTTTTGCTTTCTCCTGAGGTACAATGACAAAGTTGCTTCAAAATCATTACAGAAAAAATAAAAGTTAAATGAAGCTTAGGATTTTTCTGCTTCTGTTTGTTGAAAGCTGCATGCTGCCATGACAGTGTCCCCTTGGATAAGGTCTAGTGCCAACCCTGAGAAAGGGCAGGAAGTGGGGAAATTCCCATTTTGTAGGAAGAAGGTGCACATGGATCAGGTTTTACTTCCCAGATTCAGCTTTTCAAAATGCAACAGACTCAAATCACCAGACTGATGATAGCTGCTTCAAACCACACCAGTCCACTCCCATGCGTGCGAGTGCTGCTTTAAGTGGACCAAACATTGTGCATTGCAACAGAAGTATCATAAGGCAAAGTCTATCTGTTTTCCAAATCGTCTTTTACCACTGAGCACGTTGTCAGTCTCCTCCTGCCATGGTGTACCTGGGGTAAATTGGGGCAGGGACCACACATGCTGTATCAGGGAATCAGAAGTAGCTCTTATGTTTTAGCTTCTGCTGTTTGAGAGCATCATTTCAAGCTTTCAGGTTCTTCTTTGAGACCAAGAGTCTTGAAATGTCTCCTAAACTCCAGAGCTGAAACTTTAGGCCAGTAGCTCATGGATATTTGTGACACAACTCTGTGGTTTAGCTGTTTTCTACAGGAATTTCAGCTTCTGTGCTCTTTTTCAGTTTGGTTCAGCACCTTGCCTGAAATCTTCCCTCTGAATGGGAGCTTTGCCAGAGCTTGAACAGAAAGCATGGTCTTTCTAGTGATATTTGGGGATGGGATCAACAGTAAGCAGACGTTAAAAAGTGTATCTGCAGAGGTGTTTTCAGTCACGTCTTTCTGCCAGATTGCTCCTCACTGAAGAGCCACACATGGAATCGATCTACAGTCCCAACAATTTCTTCTCAGTCTTTGAGAAGCCAAAGCATGGGTTGCAATCTGCTGTCCTGATAACAGCCCACTGAGGACCACCAGGCACTGGTGATTTTCAACATCATTCACTGTTTGCGGAACATCCTCGTCAGCACAAAGGCTTTGTGTCACAGAATTGATTCCTATTATGGTAGCACCTCTGCTGATGATAGTTCTGTAGCTGACCTACTTTTGTTTCCCCAGAAAAATATTCAGAACTTTGTTTCCTTGTTCAGCCGGTTCTCTTATCAGTTTAGACATTCTTCACACTTTTTTTTCCAAGTATATTTGGGCAATGTTGAAAACCATCTACAAACCTCAGTCACTCACATATTGTAAACTCCCCACATAGTAAGTCCCTTAGGACTTACTGATCACATCCCATCCCTACCTCATATCTCTACCAAACACACATCCTGGAAGTTGTAATGGGGGGGGCCAGCAGGACCTGTATAGTAGCAGTACATAAAATCCTGTACTTAGGCCTCCCAAATTCCTCTGGGCTACAACACCAAATCTTCCTTAGCAAAGAACTTCAAAGGTCTTCAGAAGACTTCTCAGTTTATTTGCTCATATTGCAACCACGTTCAAATCCCATTATTATTAAGCCCACTTTAAGTGTGAGATAATGGAGTTTTATGAATAACTAATTTTTACACACTTGGATGATATCATCATCATAGTGGAATCTCCAAGGAGATTTTCTCTTCTTGCAGCACAAAGGGAAATGGTCAGTGGGCATGGTGGGGATGGGTTGGTGGTTGGACTAAGTCAACTTAGTGATCTTTTCCAACCTTTATGATACTATGATTCTTTTCTGTGGAGCACCCAAGTAAATGGAACTTCACTTATGTCCTGAGGGGAAAAAGCAAATCAGCCCTACTGTTGTAACGGTGTGAAGGGAAGCGCTGAATATTTTCAGTGCTGAAAAGAAAGGGGTCCATGTGCAGCCACCTATCAGGTAGCATGTACACACAGCTGCTCACAGATGTGAAATGTAAGCAGCGGACATCACTGAGCTGTCTGACTTCCTGGAAAGCAGAAATATGCAGTTTTAAAATAAAGATAGCAGAGGACTCATGGACTGTGTCTTGGTTCTTTTATTACACTGAAAAACTGTACGTACTACCCTACTGAGAGAATAAAAGTTGTGGTTATATTTTCTTCAGAATGAAGAAAAAATCACCTAGAAATCATTGTTGTTACAAACAGAAAGTTGGAGCTGGGACATCTGGCTGTTATTTCCCAGTTGAGCAGGTTCTTCAGGAAGTTTCTACTTTAACAACCTGGAGAGGAAAAGAGGAGAAGCAGGTTAAGGGATATGTTTTTTCCTTAAATTTGACACGATGCAAGGAAGTATTTGCCTAGATGCAGTACATTAAAAAGAGTGTGTGCATCCAACAAGCATACTTTAGCAACTAGTGTCCCACCCATCTTGACATGTGTTTCCTAGCTATGATTCAGATCATTAAAACCAAATGAGAGTCCCAGTGGCAAAATAGACTATGGTGTGGCTTGGAAACAGCCAGGGCTGCAGCAGTTGTGCTGTAACACAGGAAGAGGGCATCAGAAATTTCTGTCAGGTTCATTCCATGTCTCTAAAAAGAAGCCTTTACCTCTTGTGATAAAGCAGATGTGGACTTGACAGCCACACCTCTATCATCATGCTAGCCAAGGGCTTGCACTCACACCAGAGTCCCAATTGCCCTCAGATCCCTGACCCTGGGACACATCAGCACCACCCCTCCGTGCAAAAAGCTGGTCTTTTAGGGTTTATCACCCACTCATGCTTTTGAGTGAGGAGGCTCTGAACTCACACTGAGAATCAGAGATGATCCTGTTCTGTTCTGGAACTGTGGTGTGGCCATGGGGATTCAGGGGAGATATCTCATTTGGATTTTACCTTCTTCAACTGTGCGGTGGTAGAAGCACCAGGGGACACCAGCAGGATGTGCCCGGAAGCAGCATCTCCTGCTTAAGCACTCCTTAGCTGTGATGCCAGGGTAGCCACAGTTCACTCGGATACGAGGATCAGCAGGGCACACTTTCTTAACTGTGTAAAGCAAAAAGGAAGGAAGGATAGAGGCTGTGTTACATTATGCCCAACGTACCTCGTGGAAAAATTCACAAATAAAAGGTAGATGGGATCCATGAGCAAGCACAACAGCTGTGGTGATCTTTTCCACACTGATTTCAGGCAGGACGATCACACAAACTCTCACTATGCCTAGTATGCAAAGCTACATACCAAAAGATGAGGAACTTCTGCTGCACCCTAGGGGCTAGATGGGCCAAAGTTCATCCCTAGAAGTGCCTGGCAGGCAGCAATCTGTTTTTGCCTTTTGCAGATCCAGCAGTGGAGCAGAGAGCCGACTGCAGAATGGTCACAGCCCCAAGCTGCCAGAATTCAAGGAGTGTTTGGACGACACTCTTAGACATAGGATTTGAATTCGAGTGGTTCTGTGTGGAGCTAGGAGTTGGATTCAGTGATCTTTGTGGTTTCCCTTCAACTGAGAATATTCAATGATTCTTTGTCTTCCATGATGATACCACAGACAGCAGCCTTGTGTCTGGCTCAGTGCAAGAGGCCAACACTTCAGCAGCCCTGCTGACGTGGGGAAAGGAAGATCCATTCACCCCCATATCAACTTCAGTTCTGGAGGAAGGTAAGTCACTTATGAGGAATCACAGCTCATCCAGAAAATTAAAATTACATGCAAGGAAGGAACTTTTGTGGGAATGCAACCAACAGATAGGAACTGTAGTTGTGGGGAATCTACATTAAGCCCCCTTCCACAACATTAAAACCTTCTTAAAATATTTTCACCACCCAGATTGAATAATTAGGTATTCCTATTCTGGAAGATTACTGCTCAGAGAAGCAACTCCATGAAAATGACACTGTAAGATACAGCCATTTCTTTTTCAAGATTTACAAGACAAGCAAGCAGTGTTCAAAGTCAAAATTAAATTTCAGCGGTTCTAAGCCCTGTTGAACAATCTTGATTCACACCAAGTTAGTTGTTAACACTGCCTTTGTACCCTCACTTCCTCTTATTTCATGTGTCCAGGGCTGGTGGTACAATGGCTAAAATTGCACTGAAGTTCTCCTAAGAAGGAGTCATGCAGTTGGCACTGCACATTAAACAGTTACATGAAATGCACTCAACTATTGAAGGATTTGGGTGAGTATCACTGACCCTCTGTGGGAACATAAGGGTAAAAGATGGAAGGAGTTCAGATTTTCCATTGGGTCTTAGAAGGAAGAATCTAATGGAGAAAATGATCTGCCCTGATGTAATTTGGAGATTTCATTAAATGAACACTGGAAGAAAAAACAGGAGAGAAAAAAAGAATTACCCATTGGAATTATACTGGGAACCATGCAGAAAATGAAGAAAGTGGTAAACATGAAAATAATCTTAGAAAAGGAGAAAAACCTGTCCATGTTTTTAAATGACTGCAGTGGATTCATCTGCTGAGGACTTTCTGATCTCTTTAACACATATTGTTAAAGCGGCGTTAATGTCCTTGTCAGACACATAGAAAGCCTTTGAAAGCCCATTTTAGGTAAGTGCCAAGCATCATATGCTCCACTGACAGACAAGACCACAATTGGCAGTGAAATGTTTTTAAACAGTAAGCTTGGGCTATCTGATAACTAAGAGCCTGAAGAAAAAAGAAATATCTTGTGCAAAGAAGATGCATTCCAAGCCTGACAAGGCAATCAATATTTGACTTTGCATTTTTCTACCAAAGGTCTTCTGAGAGAGGTTTGCACCCACTTCTTTGGCTCAAGAGTAAGAACAGAGCTGCTCCCTGATTGTACATGTTTCTGTATAAGCAAACAGTAGGTAAGCTAGTGTTTCTGGTGGAGGTGTTACCTTTCTTTGGTTTAGGAGTGAAGCACCAGGGGATGCCAGGCACTGACGCATTGAAGCAGCACCCAGCTTTCCTGCAGTCTGCTGCTGAGATTCCTGGGGGGCCGCAGTTCCTCCGCTCCCTGGCAGCTATTTTGCACTGGCATTTTGCTGTTGAGCACAGAAATCCAAAGTTACTTGGTGTTAGTTTGCTTTTTAGCAGAGGTGCATTTATCAAGTGTTCTCTTGAAACCATAAGCTTTCCCTGGACTCTGTCCATCTTGTAAGTGTATGTTTTCTTTTGCTTGTTAAGATCAGAACTTAAAATGTTTGTTTTAAGATCTGTTCATGGCAAATAGATGGCAAGTGAAATGCTGGGCCCCTCCCTAATGGCTGAGGTGAAACTCCCATATCAACTTCAGTAAGATCTGTACTTCACCCAGTATGCCATGGTCCCACATGCATCCAGCCCAGCCCAGAACAGTGGGACAGTGAAATTCAAACAGATCACCTCAAATGCCAAAAAATCATAACTTCAGGTATTGAGCTGGTAAATATTTGTTGATTTGCTCATCTCATTTGAGAAAAGAATGAGTTAAGGGTCCTGTGGATCTTTACTAAGTGTAAAGATACAAAACCTTAGTGTTATCTTTTAGGTCACTGTAAGAACAGTGTTGCATACAAATAATTGCAGCTGCACCTTTCATAGAATCATAGAATGGCCTGGGTTGAAAAGGACCATAATGACCATCTAGTTTCAACTCCGCCCCCCCCACCATTGGCAGGGTTGCCAACCACTAGACCAGGCTGCCCAGAGCTACATCCAGCCTGGCCTTGAATGCTTCCAGGGATGGGGCATCCACAACCTCCCTTGGCAACCTATTCCAGTGTGTCACCACTCTCTGAGTGGTGACTTTTAATATTTTGCTACTAATATCTACTACGTAGTCAACTACAACCAAGAAATTCTGGAGACGTCCCTTTGCACGTGCCATTGAGCTACTTGCTTTCCACTTCCCAAGTTACTTAATGACTTGTCTTCTACTGATGAGGCAGATAGACTTATCTGAAAACACATTCCTGCAGAAAAGTAACATGAAATGGATTTCAGGAGACTCTTTAGACAAACCTAACTACTACTTCAGTCCCCGTCCTGTTCTAGTGAACTCCTGGGCATTTTGTTCTTCCATCTTCGAGGCAGGTTTCTGGTTATTTCACTAGTAGTTCACCTGCAGTTTTTGTTGTTGTTTTACTGTAGCTTTCTCTGAAAACAGAATTAAAAAGAAGACTCCAGATTTGGGAATAGTGCCAGAGCAATATAATCATCGTCTGGCATGTGATCTGGAGGCATGCTCTTGCTATTATTACAATCAGTATGATCAAGCGGATGTACATACCTGCAAAAGCAACAGGAAGTAAATGTACTTACATGGTGGTTTTCCTTCTGTTGAGCTTATGAGGGCTACAGCGAGGATGACAAAGAGCAAGCAGATCCCCTTCACATCCATTGCTCTGGGAGCCCTCAGGCCGATGGCGTAGAAGAGAGGTGGAGGAGAGGTGCTGCTTTGCCTCAAGCAGCCTGTTTTATATGGTCCTCATGTTTACCTGGACAGATCTGATAACATTGTTCCCTGCAAAGCTTCACCCAGAAGCTGCTTTTTTTGTTGTTGTTTTATTAGGAAATGTTACAGTGTATAGTTTGATATCCCTGAGATAAATTTCTAGGCTTGTGTGAACTTTTCATTGCGTATTTATTATATACCCCTAGATCACATATCTATTACGTGATCCCCTAATCTATTAATTGGACATTACTGCATGCCTCTGGCATTCCTAGCTGACATCATAGCCATGTGAGTGTTTCAGAACACTAAACAGCTTCAAATGGTTGCTTCTACTGAAAAACATATACATATATTTCTTTTCCAAGTGCGTTCTTTCTGCCACAAATATTCCTTGTCCTTAAGTTCATTCTGGATTACATTTACTCTTCAGCTTATGTGGCAGGGCAGCTGGAGCTGTGACACCTTCAAGCTATGGGACACTTGGGTAAGAAAAGAACAGTTTTTGTGTGATCTCAGCCTGACCCATTGGGAATGGTGCTTGTCCATGGGCTGGTCCCCTACCTCCCAGCTGATACTGCTTGTGTCATCCTATGCAAGGGTGTCTGCCCCATGGAAATCTGGGTTCTTTAAATAACTGAATTTACTGTATGAATATTTTAATTGTATTTTTCTTTACTAGTTCCAGCTAAGTGAACCTAGATAGAATATATGCATACTATCAATTTCAAGGGCTTATGACTTCCCCGCCACCAGGGAACTCATCTTGTTCATAATCAGAAGTGAAATTCAAAGTTGTTTTTTTTTTTCCTTGACAAAATTATGTCTTTATGTCTTTAATTATTGTAGATGAGTTAATTTTCTTCCTCTTTCCTTGATAAACTTTGAACTTCTAAGACAGTTTTGAGGGTAATTTATTTGTTTAGATGTATTTTGAACCCTTTGGTCTACAAAGAAGAAAAAACAAAACACAAGAATTAATTTTCATAGAATCATAGAATCATTAACATTGGAAAGACCACCATGATCATACAGTCCAGTCATCAGCCCATGCCTGTGACCACTCCAAATCATGTCTCTCCGTGCCACATCCACACAGTTCTTGAACATCTCCAGGAACGGTGACTCTACTACCTCCCTGGGCAGACTGTGCCACTTCCTCACCTCTCTTTCTAAGAAATATTCCCTAATATCCAACCTGAACCTCCTCTGGTGCAACTTGAGGCCATTCCCTCTCATCCTATTGCTGTTGCCTAGGAGAAGAGGTCGACCCCACCTCATCACAACCTCCTTTTAGATGGTTACAGAGAGTGGTAAGGTCACCCTTGAACCTCCTCTTCTCCAGACTGAACAATCCCAGTTCCCTCAGCTGCTCCCCATAAGACTTGTGCTCCAGATCCCTCACAGCTTCTTTGCCCTTCTCTGGACACACTCCAGGGCCTCAATTTCTTTCTTAGAGAGAGGGTCTCAAATCCTGCTGTAGAACTTCTTAAAGACTTCATTTATGTTCTCTCATTGAAAGCCATGATTAAAATATCAGACACTGTGTGCATCCTTCACTGCACAAGATACCAAACTGGAGGTGGAGGAGGACTGCATGCCAGCGCTCGCCTTCAACTTTCATCGGTGAGGGAAAACACCAGATCTAAAATTCAAAAATCCATTTTTCTCCATACAGGGAATGCTGACAGCACTCCCAAAGGCCAGAGGTGATGCTTGTCCCGGGGAAGCCCAGATCAGTTTTCCACCAGCTTCCTTCAGAAGGCATTGAGCCTGGCTGAAATGTTGTGCCTCACACGAAAGCTTTGCAGCCTTCATGCTACAGCAGCAGCTTGCAGCTGATTATTGGCCCTGGGCATGAATCAGGCCACCATGATAACACCACCATGTCCCTCCTGCCTCTTACAGAACATTAGTTAAGCCCTTATCTGCCAGCTGTCAGCTCCTGGGCCCAATCCTACCACACGCACAATGGCAAATATACCACTGAGTTCTTGCTACGGAAAGAGCACATGATTGGCATCTTAAAGCAAACACTTTGAAAGAAATGAGCCCCTCGCTTTCTGCCAGCGGATCACTTTAAGATCTTTGATATGTTTATATAGCAAAGTCTTGGACACAATCAGGGGTTTCTCCACAAATGTGTTTCCTTCCCTGAGGCCAGTATCCACCCAGACTTTTGGGTCACTCTGCATTGAGCACCAAAGGGACTGGAAGGGCTCTTTGCCTCCTTCCAGCCTCCTGGCCTCTCTCACCACCACTCTCTCTACAATGGAGCTAGGAGCTCAGGCACAGAGAAACAATGAACGTCTCCAGTTTGTATTTCTGCATTCTGTGGGAGTCTTCATCAATTCTGCTCCTTCAAACTCTGCAAGGGATGCCCAGTAAAGAGGAGGACCCGTGAGAGGAAATAGTATATCTACACCACATAAGCAAAGCTCATCTCATGCCATTCACTGCAATGCTGAGTTTTAAGAGAATGTTTATGAGAACTGCAGGAATGAGCAATACTCTCCTCTTTTGTTGTCAGACAGTTTTCCTTATTCTACAAGGGTGCTGCAGATCAGAGATTCCTGTGCCTGGGTCAGCCTTGCTGGGCATGAGCTGAAGCTGGGTTTTCCCTTTCTGTTTTAGGGAGGGCCCTGCTTTTGGAACCAAACAGCAAAACTAGGCCTCACAGACAAACTAAGAAATACTTCTGGAAAAAAACAGCTAAACCAAACAGTGGAGTGTGACAGCACATGAGACCACAACACTTGGAAGTGTGCATGCCGTTAAATACAGACTGAAAAATAGAACAGGTGAAACTTAGGAAAAATTTAAACACATGTTTATAATTGTAATCTCCTGGAGTACATCCAAAGGCTTTGCAGCTCTCCATTTGCACAGCTTACTTTGCAAGACACACCACAGAGAAATCTGCCTCTGTTGCAGAGGTAGATACTTGTCACTAAGAAAAGCATGGACAGACACTGAGTCAGGAGCAATTGGAAACAAGAGGAACTCTGTGACCCTTCTGTTCACCTCAGTCTGGATGAATGCTCCTACTGAAGGCTGAGTCCCACCACATCTCACATTTCCCCACAATGCCAAGACATCATCCTCATGGGACCAGAGCCAGAGCTGCATAGGTCTGGGGGAAGAACTACAAAAAGAGGTAGAAGCCTTCCCCTGTAGAAGAGGAAATACAAAAAAGCGAGCAGTGAAGATAAGAGATGCAACAGGGTCTCTGACAGTTCTCTAAGTTGTTTTGAGGCATACACTGTGAGAAAACTCTTGCATTTCTGGTGCCAATGGGACCGTCAGCCTCTCATGTATTTTAACAAGCTGAATAAGCACACAAAAGCTCTCAGTTCAGGTTGTTATTTGCCTATCTACTGAATAACACCGTGGGTTCAAAAAATAAACAGAAAAAACCTTACATCTTAACTCTGGGAACGAATGGTTTAAAGTAAGCATTGAGAGCCATTCAGCCCTATCTCTTAGATAAATATACCTATACCAGATATATTAGCGTGGGTGTCCAAACCACGTTTAACTTGGTGTGCACAAACTCTTTCAGAGGACTTTTTTAAGAAACAGTATGAACTTTCTACACATTTCTGTGGTCAGCATCCATGCCTAAATGGTAAAATGAGAAAAGTAATTACATGAAGTTAATCAGATATATAACTCAGAGCTCAGTTAGGTCTAAAAGCCTGAACTTTAACATCCAAAGCTCTCAGGCATAGGGTTTGAATTTTGGGTGGTCCTGTGTGGATCCCAAAATTGGACTCCTTGTGGATCTTTGTGGATCCCTTCCAACTCAGGATACTTTTTGATTCTATAACTAAATGGAACTTAAAGGATGAGTAAAATGGGTGAAATGCTTGCAAACAGCACAGTGGGTATTTACAGGCACAATATGACAGACCGAGAACAAATATTTACCATGAAAAAAAAAAAAAGATATGTCCTCAAGTATGCTCATAGATCAGAAGAGTTAAACAAAAAGTAAAGGAGCTACTATAAGAAAAAAGGGCCTTTTTTTTTCAAAGCCAAATAAAGAAAACAGAAAAAAAGAACGAGTGCATGGAGGTAAAATCAGAAAGAGATAAACAAATAACTTCTTCTGAGATAGGAGACAAAGTTTAGTTATCACAAAGAGGAGAAGAGGATTTTTGTTGTTCAACAAACTCAGAAATGATAAGAAAATGCTGGTGAATAATGAAGTGATAAATATGCAGATGATTCAGAATTATTTGTCATATTTTTCCAAAAGTGCAGGTAACTGAGGAGTTGTAGAAATATCTTACAAGAGTGATAAATGTCAAGTGAAAGGCAGAGTAAGTAATTGCAAAGTAAAGTGCATGGAGGAAAAATAACTTAATTATATGTAAACACAAAGATGGGTTGTAAATTAGCTCTTGTCACTCAGACAGAGCTCTGCATTGCTTTGGTTACACCAACTGAATATTCAAAGTGTCAAGAAGGCAAATTGAGTTTTAGTTGTTATTAGAAAAGGGACTGAGTGCAAAGTGGCAAAAGTAATTCTGACACCACTGCAGTTCCCGCTGAGCCCATGCCTGCATCCCTTTGTGAGGTTCTGGATGCCCCACATTAAGCGGAGAAAACGCAATTTGAAGAGATGCTAAGAAAAGTCCCAGGCTTGGAAGCAATCAGCTATGGACCCAGATTTAGGGGAGTGTAGAAACTTAGAAACTAAGTTGTCACAGGCCAGAGGGAGAAGTGTTTTCCTGGATAAGAAAGAAGATAACGTGAGAGTAGGTGAATGGTTTTCATTAAAGGGAAAGGCCAGAAGTAGCCATGCTGGGACCTTTGCATCATAACAAACTTGTAAACTGTCTTGAAACGGTAGGAGAGGGTAAAATTTGTTGGCAACACCATGGTGGTGAAGATATGAAGCAGATGCAGAACTGATGATATGATGCAGGGTAAGATTGCAGTTGATACTGCCCATAAATATGAAGCACTGCTCATTTGGGAAAGGAGCAACCCTAACTCTTCAACAAAATGATGGCCCTGAGCTGTTTCTTATCACCTGGTTGTGAGTGAGTGCAGTGTGTGATGTTGGCATATGGAGGAGGAGAGGGAGCTTTGTGAAAACAGAGCTCAGTGCTTAGTAACTGAGGAAATCAAATGACAGTTAGTAGTTAGGGAAGAGATAGCACATGGAATGGAAAACACTGTTGTGCCATCCTATAAACTCATGGTACATCTGCTTTTCTCATGCCCTTTTCTCAGTCTCCAACCTCTAAAAGGTCCAGTCACGAGGATGAAAGAAAGCTGGACAGCATCCACACCAGGAACGACCATGTAGGTTGGTTCTATCCAGGCTGCAAGGTCTACAAAGTCACAAAAGGCAGAAGAATATACCACTAGCTCATTATCTCACCTAATTTAAAAGTCTGACCATCTGAGAAGCACATTCAAAGTGGAGGAAGGAAGATGGGCACGTGGGCAGGATGTAGGTAAGCTGTGGAATTCCTTCCTGCAGGATCCTGCATTTGCTAAAGCTTCACATGGATCTGGGGAGTGATCAAAATCTGTAGAAGAAAATTTGTTCTGGGCTGTAAGTCTATCTCAAGAAAAGCCTAAGCTGAAAATCATTGGATGTTGGAAGAATCCGGGGAAGTGTCACTGCTCATCTGACTTGCTCTTTAACTTTCCTTAGCATCAGCTCTTGCTGTTATTTAGGACAGGATGCTTGCTGGCCTTCAGCTCATGTTGCTCACTGCTCCTCAGAATACAAAAATGAGAAAGTCAGTCATTGCAACAGTGAGGCTGCAGCTGCACGTGAGAAGAATATAATGTATGACTGGTCTGGAATTCATTTCTCCAGAAGCAGAAGGCCAGGGATGTGCAAGGACTGTAAGACAGATGGTACTACCCAGCACAGAGGGCCACTGGTAGTGCTATTTATGATGTTCAAGGTATAAATTCTGTCTTCAGAAGGCTCTAAACTTCTGCTTGTTTGGCTGGGATGACCTACTAGAAAGATTGGTCTGTACTCCTTCTTAAAGCTTTCCTGTAAGCATCTGTGACTGGCCATGCCTGGTATCAGATCGGGAATAAAGATGGATCTAGCCTGGCTTAGTCTGGACAATCCTATGATTTTATGATTACTTCTTGTGCTTTTTGTTATATTTTTAGGAAAATCTTTTCAAACTGTCCTAAATTTTGGAGTTTAATCACATGCTGAAAGTGCAAAGCTCAGAATCGAGATAATACAGCTTGGTTTAAATTCTAAATCTGTTAAAAATGTCCCACTTTGCAGAATGGAAAATGCCATGATGAATGGAGATGCTTCTGAGACTCACCTGATCTCAAAGCAAACCCATTCCTGCATATCAGTTGTGATCACTGGAAGAAAGATGCCACTGATGAAAGAGGGGATGGTTCTCCTGTGATGGTTTCCTCTCTCAGTGAGGAGGGAGGGAGGGAAGCTAGCTGGTGCAGTCACGAAGGGCAGGATCCATTCAGCATCTCTCACCAGGAACAGGGAGATACCAAAGCTGATCACCATCTTCATATGTTGATGTGCTGAGGTCAACTGTTTGGAGCAGCAGGAAATGACGTGGGCTGCGAGCAAAAATACCTACTGTGGTGTGGTGGCACAGTGGAGCCAAAACTGTTGCTGCTTTTAGCAATTTTAAGTTATTGCTCTTTTTATATTTGTGAAAACATTGCTGTTATGAATATCCATTAACTATTTGACAGTAGTGAATGGAGAACGTGTTTGTTCTGTACCAATTAAACAGACAAAAAATAGGAGAAATATTAAACTCTAATGCTAGATAGAGAATACAAAAAATAGATGGGAGAACTTCCAGGGAAAAACCATGTGGTAAAATTCTTCAAAGGTATTACAAAATAATGACGGAAATAAGTAGTTTTTTTGTTTTAATTTTAAAAGAAAGAAGAAGGTTTGCTGTAAAATTCCTTTGCAGTTTTCCTTCTAAGGATTTTAAAGAGAATGAGCATGTGAAGTGAACTGTAAAGATTTGGAAAGAGACTGAAAGGGAAAGAATATTTTCCTCCCTTCAAAGCCAAAATCTCCTCACATTTTAGCAGGGGAAGTAAAGCATTTCCCTTTCAATTCTTGTTCCCTCTCCAAGACGTTTTTGTTCTTTCCACACAGGCAAAATCAGAAACACATTATAATGTAATTTACCCATTTCAGGACATATTTATAGCATAAATTAGCTCAGGAAAGGGTATCTTTCCATACAGAGGGGAAATCAAAAGGCACCATGGCAAAAAAATAAAGTTTGGGAGATATTTAGGTTTCAGGCTCTGTTTACAAATGTGACCAGTATTAATTAGTATTAATTAATTAATTAAGTGGCAAAAAATTATATGAACTGATCTGGAGAGCACTGTAAACCAGTTTCTTAGTATTGGTGGGATCCAAGGAAAATCCTTTGTAGGGAGAGACCAGCCTGTGGCTCTCTATCATCTCATGCAAGCTTCTCTTTGAGGACCAAACCGAAGTTTGGTCCAAAGCTGAGCTGGGAAATCAGAAAGCCTGTCTGGTGTTGAGCCAGTACAGTCAGCATGTGGGGTTGCTGAGGGTGATGCCTTCAAGGTGCCCTGGGAGTCCTGCAAATGAGACATAAGTGTTATGCTGCAAACAGCTTTCACTATATGTGTGTATGGCTGAAGATGACAGAAGGTGATGGAGAGGAAGGGTCTTTTGTTACTGGTAATTTCCCTAGAACTGGGCTTCAGCATCCTACTAGAATGCAGTGAATTCCTGAGAGTATACTTCATATGCTCTCATTTGTTGCACAACTGACATTCACTAGCAAAACATCTCTTAATTCATGCCCAGAAATAGAGGGATGAAAATATTAATATTTCTATAAATCAAGTCACTGCCATCTTTAACATACTTTGCTTTTCAGAAGATCTGAATTCTCAGTGTCTTTCTGCTAATGGAAAATTTCTGAAACCTAATTAAAAAGTCTCTATTCAATGGGCTGTGGAGAATTTATAGCAGTGAAGCTGCCTGTGTCAGACAAATATGCTATTGATGGTCCTGTGGGAACTAATGATGAAGGGGCTACAATTAAGAATAGATATAAAAAGGAAACACACAGTTTGCTGGGCTCAGTTTCAGCCAGCTGGATGCTGGTGTGTGGGAAGGGCAGGGAACGGAAAGGGCTGGTGTCAGTGCAGATGAATGCTGCTCTGGGATAAGCTTCAGTGAGAGAATCAAAGATGTCCTGAGGGCTTTTACCCCTTCTCAAGGAAGGGGATGCATCTGTGCTAGCGAAATAGACTCTTACATGCTGTTTTACATGGATACTGGCTGCAAAACTGTCAAAATAGCCACAAACGCATGCTCTGGGATTGTCAGCCAGTGCTGAGAGTTCAGAGAGGTTTTTCACCCAGGTGACAAAAGACTTGTGCATGTACACCTGGTGGTAGAGAGGGGCTGTCTACCCTCTGCAAACATCCAAAACCCACACCCAAAGCAAACCACCATACCAGGCAGCACTTCTCCCGTGGGTCCCTCCAGAAGGGTGAAGGGAAATAGCACCAGACCATCCTGGACATTCTGCTGCCTCTGGTGATATTTGGCCACTCCAGCAGTAACCCAACAGGCAGCCATTTCCACACAGTACACACAGCAAGCCAGCTCAGCTACAGAACCATAGGAGGCTTTTGGGGAGATCAGGGTCTATTGCTTTCCTGGAGCTTTGCTTTGTGATATCTTGCACGTCCCTAGAGCCCTGCTTTGTTGCACCCTGGCTTGGCTGTGCTCCCAGCCCCACAGCCCCAGCACTTTGCAGGCAAAGGCATTGTGATGGCAGCATCCACTGCTGATGGGAGGGATAGCAAGATTTAATTATGTATAAATGACAAGTTTAGTGTTGCTGGAACCCATCGTTGCCTCATTCCACAAATGCTGTTCCTAGATCATAGTCTTGGGCTGGCTGGATTTTGTTTGGAGAGGTTTATAACTGCTTTATTCATCTCCTTAATAACAAAAGAGAACTTTAGAAATGTGGGAAACCTGAGGCCTCTGTATGAAAGGCCAGGTTTCTGAACAACAAACCAGCTGCCCTTACCTTTCTGCCAAAGGTACTCATTAAGCAGCTAAACTGGCCACATTCACGTAACACAGATTTGTTTGCACTAAGGAGGCCTCCTGCAAGAGAGGAAACAGAGAGGAACTACGTGAGTCAGAGGGAGGCCTCAGAAACTGGGAGTACTGGCCAGGTGCCCTAACATGAGCATTTCTGCCTTGGGGTTTCCCCTTGCTCTCTGCAAAGCCTAGCCTAGACTGTACTGTAATTCCTGGCTCAGCCCCTTTACCCTTCTGAAACACTTATCTTTAGTGAAATTACATTAGTATTCAGAAAAAGTTCTGCCAGTAGTTTAACTCAAATTATTTCTTGTCTCTATAATCTTTGATGATTGCATTGAGATCTTTTCTGAATAACTGTTATTTAGTAAATGCTTTGTTTGCCATTCCTCAGTGTTCCTTTATACAGTTGTAGATTAGATAGTTCCCTGCCCATGTTAGAGGTGCCAACATGCTGGTCAGAAATTTTCAGAGGTTTTCTTTAGTTCTGCAACTAAAGGTGGCCATTTTAACTGTAACAAAATGATTGCTACCTTTAAAGACAAAATTGGTAAATTCTCAGGTATACATTAGTATCAGAGATCTTCCACTGTTGGCTCTTGGGAAAAACAGGCCTAGAAATGGTGCAAAGAAATGGTTTTCTCAAGAAAAAGAAATGGTTTTCTCTCCCTAAAAGACAACCTCTGATGAGAGCTTGAGTGGGAAGTGCCATCAGGAGATATGAGGGGTGATTTGGGTGGGCTGTTAGGTGGAAATTCTTTCCCCAGAAGGTGGTGAGGCTCTGGCACAGCTGCCTAAAGAAGCTGTGGTGCCCCATCCCTGGAGGCGCTCAAGGCCAGGTTGGATGGGGCCCTGGGCAGCCTGAGCTGCTGGGGGGCAGCCCTGCCCACGGCAGGGGGTGGGGCTGGGTGAGATTTGAGGTCCCTTCCAACCCAAACCATTCTTTGATTCTGTGACTGATTCTGTGATTCTGTGAAGGTGAGCCTCTCCAGCTTTAAATGAGCTTTGTGGCCAGCCTCCAAGAGGTAGAACTTCACCTTCCCATGGTTGCTATGAAGCAGTGTCCCAGCATCACCAAATGAGAATGTGGGAACGGTGGGCGTTTCTGTTCTTAGTGCCCAGAGTGCCACAGTGCTTTCCTCCTCTGATAGAAGCAAGTAAGGCAGCTGCCTGAATAATGTTGGCTAAACAAAGTACTTGGCCACATTACAATCCTTCTGATGTCTTATACTTTTTTGGCTGCATTTTATGGGTTTTCCTTTCAGCTGCTTAGTTTGTTTTTGCCCATATTCTACTGACCGCACAGATATATGTCACCTATAATCTTTCCCTATAAAGATGATGCTTACCTGCCTGTCTGAAAGCATCCTGTGCTGTCTGGTGCAGTGATGAGCCACCTCTATCAAATGACTAACAACAACAAGTGTTTCAGTTGATCTTTGTAGTACGCTTTATTTGTTAGTACATGTCCATTCTGTTAAGTGTAATAAAATTCTCACTTCGTTTCCGTCATGAAGAATGTCACTGGGAAAAAAAATGTAGACAGAATTTTTTCATCAGTTGAAATGGTGGCTGGAAACTTGAGAAGGAAATAGTAAAATTAACAGGTTGAAAAATGTTTGATAGTTTATCCTTGGAAAATCATTTTAGCCAGTTTAAGTGAAATTTCTGCCTTCATGAGCCAGAAGAATGAAATATTTTCTTGTAGGGACATGGCAGCTATGGTTCACAGGGTCACAGCACACCCATGTCCTGCGTATGCTGCTGTGCTTCTGCTAATCCTTTAATGACAGTGAGTACTGCAGTGCCCCAATGGCCAGGGCTTCAGCTGTGCATGAACATTTGGTTACTATTTGTGTTAGGTGGGTCACACTACCCCAACAGGACTCCGTGCTGTTGGTTTGATCTCAATCACTTCATTTTTTAACAGAAAGAAATAAAACAGGTTTACACATGTTCTTGAAGGGACAAAAAGATTCATATGCTCCATCCATCATCTGTTATGTTTCTCTGTGGTATAGAAATGTGAACCATTTATCTGTAGGCCTGATGGGAAGAAAATAAACCCTTAAATACTGTATATTTCTTTATCTTCCCTTTGTTTTCTTTCCTTCTTAGCAAGTTAAATCTAGGAAGTTCTGGACATACATGAACTTCCATGAACAAACATGGACTTCCATGAAGCAGAAGCACTTTAAATCCTGTGCTTTGCTCAACTAACACTGTTTTGAACTCTATATTCTCCCTTGACACACCTGGTAACTGGAAGAAGGTTTTTAGAGATAGTTTTCTCTTAGTATCATTTTTTGTTTTTAGATGATTTAAAATGTAAAGTCACATGCCAGGATGGGTACTTGCTTTCAAGTTTCCAGCTGCACTGCAAGCTACCCCTCTGCTGGTGTGTCACCCAAGCTCCTCATGGGACAGGCATATCGTGCTTCAGAGGGCTTAATGTGCCAACACCTTTCCACTGGGGAAAAACAGCCCAACACTGTATGCTCATTTCTTCTTGGCTTTTAATCTGGTGCTCAATGAATGAGCATCCTGTTGGCCCACAGCCACCCTTATCCACCAGTCCTCACACTGCATGAGTAGGGCTGGTAAGTGCAAACCAGGTTTTGCCTTCTGCTTTTTCTTCTTCACCAGTGTTGGGACAAGAAATACGAAGGGAATAATTACTGGAGGTCTTCTTTTTTTCCCTCTGTAAATTAAGCACGTTGGAACCTAGGGAGCACTGAGATCTTCCAGGGATTTGTGCTCAGCTTGTGAGTAGACTTGGCACTCCCTCTTCTGGCACATGGATTGGGTGCTGTGGAGGGTGAAGGAGAACAGTGGTGATGGTCCCCTGCCCAAAGGTGCTGGCAGCTGGGCCCTACCTGCCTTCAGCCCTTCTATGATCTGCTGCCTCCAGCCCAGCTGTCTGCAGTCATCCCTGCCCACTCAAAAGGATTCTGGTTCCTTTTTGGAAGAGAAACTGTTTGATCCGTCTGTGCCAGGAGCCTCCTGTTTGAACTTAGGGAGGTGCAGGCCCCAATGGGAGGGTCTCTAAAGCAAAAACCTGGTGTTGGGGAGATGACCCTGATGGTGCTTGCTTTTGCATTTGAGCCCTTCAGCTTCCCAGCTCCCTCATGAGAGCATGGAGAAGTTCTCCACTGTTGGCACATGGGACCAGATTTGTCTGCTTGCCAAATGGTGCTGGTGCTGCCCATGCTCACCTGGAAGATCCCAAATACCTACGCGGAGCTGGTAGGACCTACAGAAGACCACTGTCTGCTGGACAGGCAGTTCTAGACACTGTTCTCAGATGTATGTGGCAGCTCTGGTAAGATTCAGCCCAAATCAATTGTACTAGCACTTTCATCCAGAAGTACATGATGCAAGTATGTATGTAGCGTGTATGTTAGGCAGCTATAAGGTATCCATATTTATGGCTAATAAGGCCCCTACTTTACAGATGTCCACATGTGCTGTGGGTCCAAATGTTTATTATGTACAGTGAGGTTTGAGATATGATGCAGTCGCCTATGCCTGCCTCTTCAGTGCCATTGTGCATGATTGAGGCCACTTTCAGCTGCTGCTCCAGGGCACATGTTCCCTGCAAGCCCTTCAGTTCTTACACCAACTGAAAAATGCAAAAGTAGTTTTTGAATCAGAAGGTGTATACAAACAGAAGCTTGACATTCAGAGATACAAACAAACAAACAAACCCACCAAACTATTTCAAGGGTCATTTTGACATAAAATTTATTCTGTTTGAAGCAGAAAAGCAGGACTGTTTGAATAAATACTTTTAACAGAGCCCTTCCTCCTGCAGCTCATCTCTCTATTGCTTCCTTTGCTCTGATAGTGATTTACTCTGGGAATTCTGCTTGTTCAGTCATTAAAAGACGGAGAGCTCTTAAACACTCATTGTTTATTATTCTTTTTCCTGTCTGAGAGAACATTTTAAAAAATGAACTATCCTGTTGCTACTGAAATTGTTCAAGTTGACCAAAGATTTTCTTTGGAGTACACTTTGTTGCCTGCACAGACCCAAGCTAGTGAGGGGCAGGTGCTGGTGTGCTCTCTCTGATAACCAATGACAGAACCTGAGGGAACGGCATGGAGCTGTGTCAGGGGAGGGCAGCTGGGGGTTAGGGAAAGGGTCTGCACCAGAGGGTGGTGGGCATGGAACAGGATGCACAGGGCTGTGGGCACGGCCCTCAGTATCAGAGTTCAAGGAGTGTCTGGACAGTGCTCTCAGACACATGGTCTGATTTTTGGGTGGTCCTGTGTGCAGCCCAGAGCTGGACTTGACAATCCTTGAAAGCCCCTTCCAACTTGGCATATTTTATTGTTCTATGATCGACCCAGCTATGGACAGGAGACACAGCAGCTCAACCCAGCCCACCAGGCAGGTCATGGCTTGGAGGGAAAACTGCATTGCTGTGCAGCACCAGGCAGCAAAACCTGCTCTTACAAGATGGCTGGTGGCACTTGTGGCCTCACAGCCCGTCCTTCACATAGTTCTGCATAGTTCAGCACAGATGCTTCAGGCTCACAAACCTGCTGGACACATATCAGACGTAGTAATGAACTCAGACTTACATTCACTTCACACTATAAATAGGCATAGCGCAGGTCAATCCCTTAAGCAAAGAGCTACTTAGTGAAGAAGGCTGTGGTCTTGGCGGACCTTCAGAAGTGCAATATGCTAATCCTTTCAGTTTAAACTGACTCTCTTTGCATTATCCCTGTGCCTATCTGTACTTACGGCCATACCATTCATTGCCTTGCAGTGTCACCCTGATGAACCTGTGAGGGGCTATTTCTGCACTGCCATGCAAACACACTGCTGAGAGTTGCGGCAAGCTGAGAGCAACAGGCACTGAAAGTTACCTAAGTGTAAGCAAGAAGCAGGGCATGAATGTTAACTAAAACATGAGACAGGGCCACTGAAACTGAAAAGAATGAGACAGAGTAGGTCTTTGTGAAAGGGGGATGGGGATCATGCAAAAAATCCCAGCTCCTCTATGGAGATAGGCTTGCTGGGTGGGGAATCTTCCTTCAGTCTCCCCAGGCAAAAATCTTCACTTTCCTGTGCAGAATCCATTGTCACACCCTTCCTAGTTGCCAAAACACAGCAGAAATCCTTTCTTTCTTATTTTGCATCATACTGCCTGTGCACATCATACTGTCCATGCACATTGCACTGTGATATCTGAAAGGCTCTCTGAGTGACCCCTTTCCTCTGCTGGATGAGTTGCAAGCACTTGCATTAAGAACATTTCTCAACAATGTATAACAAAGATAATATAGGATGATACCATAGAAACTTATTTAAATAAATCAAACTTACATTACTTGCAGTTGATTAATGACACTCTTAGAAAATCTCCTTTGCTTTTGAATATTGTCTTATTTTTTGAGTTCATTTAACTTGAAGAATGAAAATTGGTTAGGTCTTTTGTAATCCAATCCCCTAGAGATGTTCCCAACACTACTTTTCCTGAAGCCACTTACGTGGCAGAGAAGAACCCATACACAATTCAAAGCAGAGAAATAGCTTCATTGTTTCACACTCTGCCTGCAGAATGATGCTGCTCCTTTTGAGCTGCTTAGTAGTTAAATTAAATCTGCTTGCTACCAACTCAAGAAAGACAAAAATCTGCAGTAATTCCCAATCAGATTCAGAAAAAAATAAGCTTTTAGTTACTCATTTCTGTAATCAGTTCACCCACTGAGAAGTGTGCAGGTTGGCCTTACCAAAACCCACTTGTCCACTGCCATCCACTGCTACATGAGAAGCTGTCTCTGCACTGCGTCACACCAGCCTCAGAGAAAACGTTATCAATAACCTTCTGTCCAACTTAGTCCCAGCACCATACCACGTGCAGTGCCATCCCGCACATCCACCAGAGACCACCCAGACTTCAGATGAATCTGATCACAGCCTGCATTGCTCTTCTCCATCTTTAGCCTTTGGGCAGAATGTGTGTCTATATGCTCATTTTTTAGAAAAGGGAGAAAGGAAGACTCAGGGAACTGCAGGCTGGTGTGCCTCGCCTCTATGCCTGGGAAGATCATGGAGCAGATCCTTCTGGAAACTATTTTAAGGCGTATGTGAGATGAGGAGGCAATCTGAGATCATCAGTGCAGCTTCACCAAGAGCAGATCATGCCTCACCAATCTGTGAGGTGACATTCTGTGATGGAGTGACAGCGTAGGTGGACAAAGGAAGGGCAACTGATGTCATCTACCTAGACTTGTAAAAGGCCTTTGATGTGGTCCAACACCTTATACTTACTGGAGAGATATGGGTTTGAAGGCTGGACTATCAGGTGGATAAAGAATTGGTTGGATGGTCATAGCCAGAGGGCTGTGGTCAACAGATCTATGTCCGGGTGTAGGCCACTCATGAGTGGTGTCCCTGAGGGGTCAGCTGTAGGACTGGTGCTCTTCAACATCTGTATCAACGATACAGACAGTTGAAGACTGGTGGTGAAGCAGGGGGAAGCAGCAGTGTCCTGAAGGGAGGTAGGAAATGAAAAACAATATAAAGCTCTTCAACCTGTTGGTCAAGTTTTTTTATCTGGTTGGCCAGAGGGGTTGGTGGGGGCTGTAAGAAAGAGAGGTGCTTGCTTTCTGGATGTCATTGTCTCTGCAGGTTCTGCACATGGTCCCACGCCCTGGAGCAGGAGACTGGGATCTGCAATGCATGAAGAAAGGAGCAGGGAAATCATGAGGTTGCCATAGGAAGGGGACATGAAGGGCAACCAGAGGCATTTAGGGGAGGGAAGGTGTTTTATGCCTTGGGATACCATGGGTGGGTAGAGAGTTCAGAGGGCTTGTGAGATGAGAAGGAGGTCTTGAGAGGTATAGAGGATCCAGGGGCACTGCAGGGAGGGACAATAGAAAGCAGAGATCATGGAGGTGTGGGTAGACATGGGGACACAGTGCTACAAAAGGGCAGGGATGGAGATCCTGTCTACAGCCTCCCACTGGGAGAACAAGGAGGCTGAGATAAAGGAAAAAATTGTAAATAAACCACCTGCTTTCCCTGCACCCAGCCTACATTTCCATTTTCCCACCAACTTTAAGGGTTTATTAAAATTAACTTATCTGACGGATGTCTACACACAGCTGTAAGTGCTTAGCACTGGGCCTCTGTACCAAAATATATTTTGTAGCAGATGTTTTTCACCTGAGGCCTGCAGGTTGTGATACCATCCTAGTCTGATGTCAGTAAAAGGGAAGGTTGCTGAAAGTTTAAATAAACATTTATTCGTTTATTTATTCTGCTGAGCGGAGGACGTAGGCGAAATTGTGATGTATGCTGCCATCTGCTGTGGGATGAATATTATCCAGAGCCTTTCACATTTGGTGCTGATGGAGGCAATGCTGCAGAGGGTAGGGGTGCTCAAACAAATGAGAAATGTGCAGGAGAAACCCCTAGGAAGGAATTACAGTTTGCTGGTGACTTTAAGTGCAAATGATTTCCCTTCCCAAGTGGTTTATGCTCAAGACAGACTTAAGTTACACCTCCCTCCTCATTTTTCACTCTCTGACTACTTTTCCTTTCTCACTCAAAAGCTTAGGGGAGACCGCATCTATTTTAATACTATATCTCAGAAAAGAAGGCCTTGTCCCCATTATTGCCCTCTGCAGCCACTTGAGTTTAATCAAGCAAAACCCGTGCAAGGACATCCTTTCTCAGGAGAGCCTCAGTATGCCCCAAACTCCCATAGTCCCACCAGCTAGCCCTGGATAAGGCTTGGCAGGGGACCTTAAAAGATGGGTGCAGAGGATAGGATCCTACTTGCTGCAGCTAATTTACATTTATTTAGGTCTCTGCTAATAGATTTTTTTTTTTTTTTCTTCATTCTGTGAAGCTTCTTTTCAGCTGTACAGTTGTGTCCAGCCCTGGCAATATGGGCACAACGTAGGTGCCCATAGTGATTCCAGGCTCACAACTCGACTTCAAGTCCTGAACCTGCAGTACTCTTGTATAAATACACTTCAGTAGTAATAGTTGGGGGATCATTAATTTTTTTCCTCTCATCTGTTGGAATATGTTGCTTTCCATATTCATACTGCTCAGGCTGGCAGCTATCAAAGAACTCTTTGAAAATGAATCAGGTACAGAGTCAATATTCTTTAGCAAAAATTACTCTGTTTTCTGCCATCCCCATAACAATGTTTTTACTTCTTGCATACCAAATTTTGAAGCCAAGAGTTCAAAATCCTGCCTGGCTACCCAGTGTCAATGCTGGGGATGCAAAATTGCTATGGAGCTCCACCAGTGAGAAATCATGTGGCAAAGGCAAGAAAACAAACTTGGAAACCTCCATCTTGTAAAACACATAAAAACAGAGATGAAAGGCAATGATCAAGTGTGCTCTTTCAGTTTAGATAAGAAACACTTCCTTGTACTTTCCCTAAAGTTAAACACCTGAAGTAAGCTCATTTTTTACTGTGCTCTATATAATCACAGGTTTCTGCAGCTCACAGGTGTGATACTGCTTTTCACACAGCTTTTTGTTGAAGAAAAGAAACTTGATCCACATATCTTGAAACATTAGTACACTCACACAGATACTGGAGAACATACCCCTTCCTAGGTTCGACCTAGGTGTGTCAGCACAATAGCTGGATTTACAGTGCAGCAGTTAGGATAGAAGCTGGGTGTTGAAGACTGTCAAAAGCTAGATGAGCCAAATCTGTTCTTTTTTTAAGTTTAATGTGCTGTTATTGTATTTGTATTTAGAGCCTTACGTGAATCTCGACAGTGAGAAAGGCCCTATGAGCCCAGCTCTGTTTCATATCCCCTCCTTGTGCAGTGATTGCTTCCTGGTGCACGATGTGTTACCATATGAAAGCATGTAAAGCCTCAGAAAATACTTTTGCTTTCTTGAACACAAGAAACACAAGCTTGCTCTCACACATTTGTTCTTATGCTAATCTATCTATGTATCATGGCAGAAACTGTATTTCTATTTATGCATCATAAGTGAAAAATGATGTTATTGGAGCATCTGGGAAAAGTGCATATTGAAGAAAAGTTCATCCAAACTTATTAGCTTTGTCTCAGTTTTGGGACTAATATCACAATGACAAGAACAGGTGATAGATGGTAAAATATTGTTTTTCATATGCTAGATATTTATTGGAAGTTTTACACTGGATGAATTTTCTGAGATGCTTGCTGTTGGTGCAGGTTTGCTAAATGGGTGGTGCAAAACAGGTTGTATTTCTAAGGGATACTATGACTGTAATGTAATCCTTCTTTAGCTGCTATTTTAACTGGTGATGTGAGTTCACAAGATAGAAGCTGTTTCATCAGCCTCTTTAATAATGCAGTAGATATACACTCCTCTAGAATAAAGATCTTAAATATTTCCAAGGTGTTAGCCATGTAACTCCTAATCAAAATTAGTTAATGAGAGCTGCCTTCATCTCCAGCTGCTTTGGCAGACCTCTGTGCATAGACATGTGGTGTAGCTAACTATTTTCATTGTCAGGAAGAAGAAAATCCAAGGAAAAAACAGGCATGTGGTTGTATAACCTCTTTGAAAAGGTACTTTATTGTCTACTAGTTCATTCCCTAGAGACCACCTCATTTATCCTACTTCTCTTTAAATAAAAGAGAGATGGAAATGGCCATCTCTCTAACAAAACTCTTCTCACAGTAAATGTTCTAAACCTCCATGTATCTTCACCTGGCTTAGCACAAATATGTTAGTACTGTGATTAAAGTTATTTTTAAACCTCTGGCATTCTTATTAATTGCGTAGGTTGGGATAGGAAAATCCAGCTTTTTGGAGTGACTCCCTTGTGATTACATTTTTCCTCTACCTGAGACGCCATGGCAAAGGCCATATAAGGGCCATATAAGGGCCAAATAAAGATCTGCAGCTCTGAGATCTTGGGCATCCATCATTGATGATCATTGATTTAGGGGATAATGTGCCTTCTTGTCTGGAAGACTCCTCCATGGTTTACATTGGACATCTCTAAAATATAAAGCAGAGCACAATGGATATTTACTGAGCAGTCTTTTCTACGGAAATAGAATGATTCAAAAGGACTTTTCAGGGGTATTTTCAGAAATAACTGATCTATGAACTGAGAGCAATCCCCTCATCTCATATCATATATGAGCCATACTGTGGCAGTGAAAGTGTTATGAAAACAAACAGTGAGCATTAAAACACTTCTGAAACCTGTTAGTTACACAAAGGTTCAGCATATTTCATTTTAATTCTGTCACATTTCTTTCAAGTTGAAATTTCCCATTTTATACCGAGTTTTCTGTCAGATTTGCAATGGTACCTCCCTCTTGCTTCCAATATGATGTCCCTGGAACTGTTATTCCTACAGCACTGTTATTCCTCTGGCCACAGAAAAGGGTACTGGTGCAGTGACCTCCGGGTATAAACTAAGTGTCCTCAGAGCAGTGGGGAGGTTGCCAGTTTGTGCTGGTTTACTGTTCGCTCTCAATTTACACCCAATATGTTGCAGCGAGAAAGCAGCTCTCATTTCACCTGCGCTTTCTTGCAGCTGTGAAGGGTGGTATTTGTGATCCAGATACTGATTTACAGGCAAACAAAACTGCCTCCAAAACCACATATCAAGCAGATCAGCAGCATGTGATCACTTGATAAGATCTGTTTTGGCTGGTAATGAAAATCTCTGACATTATGTGTTATTCAGACTACCTCTCCCCTAGAACTCAATTCTAATAATGATAACTTATGTCCCAGGATTTTAACAAAGAACAAGTACAAAATGGTGAGGCGTTTTTCAACATAACATGACGTTGTTGTATTAAAATGGCTTGTAAAACAGGAAACCACAATAGCACTTCAGCTCTTCTTTTCTTTTAGACTGTTCAGTGATCTCAGAATTTTTTGGTAGTTACAGTCTGTATATTGCTCATTTCCGAGCCATTTACAGCAACAAAACACTTCAGAAATCCACTTTAGGGACTTTGCTCACATCCACATGATATAAGACTTGAATCCTGTGGTTTTTTTTTCTAACAAGAGTTGAACATACTTGCCAAATGTGTGCCAAAACTGCCGGCTGCTTGCTTCCTACTTGCTTTATGGCAATAATGAAAGTTGCTGATACCTGCAAAACAGCTTGAGCCTTATATGTGTATATTTTCAGGAAAAAAGTATTTTTGTAGCTTGATTCTTGGAAGGGAAATGTCAAAATAGTAGGAAGCAACGTGATCTGAAGTTCCTGTAGACTTGTACGCATGGTGCCTGCAAAATGTTACTGCAGCTTTCTGGGTTATCAGTTTTAGCACTTTTTTGATGTGTGAAATTACTAGCTGACAGTGAATGCACACGCCTATCAGCCAGAACGAAACTGCCTCATCCATCCAAAAGAGGCTAAATGTGCATCAGTTTTCCTTAAGTACAATTACCAGTACCAAAAATAAATGATTAAAAGTAGTCCATGAAGATACAGAGCTCAGAGCAGATGTCCAGAAGAGTGTGGTGGGTCCTTCTGTGGGGGCATGGATGTCCAAAAGCCCAGTGAGTCAACGTGCCCTTCAGGTCTGCAACTCTTCTCTCTAGAAAGCAAAACCAATTATGTACGTATTCTGCTTGCTTCCGTTTGAACCAGTGGCACTATGGGGCTGCTGGAGCCAATTCTGCCATCTGAATGGTTGTGCTTGTTATTCACAAAAATATACCACCTCCTCCTGATGGGGTGCATCTCCCATCACACATACTGTGAACCTGAGGAAATGCCATCAGCTTCTCTCACCACTTGAGTTCACTGATTGCTAACTTTGTGTAGGCTGAGACAGGAACAGAAGATTCAAAAAGAATTATGGTTATGGGGGATGGTGGAATATATTAGCAACAGAGGCAGACACTGTGCGTGGGATAGTGCATACAAGGAGCTAAGTAAGGTTTGAAGGGGTTTGTGTTGTTTCTTCTTAGTTGTTCCATTGCTGCTTTCTTTCCCTTTTTTTTCATTTTTCTTTCTCCTGGGGTGGGAATCTTTCATGCCTATTCAGATGCACTAGCTGAAGCATAGTAGATCTCAGATGGTAATGTATGTAGGCCAATGGTACTCCCATTCTGCACTACAAACTTTGCTACCTCCTCTAGCGATTCAAAATGGAAGCAAGAGAAACTATGCTCACAATGTTGGATGAACTCTTTGTTAAACAACATCACCTAACTTTCACTCCTAGAGGAAAGCAATAGAAAACTGTCCATTGCCCTCACAAGAGAGAGGCATCAACAAAATATTTGCATGCTCCCAAAAATCTGTGAGGCAGAAGTGCTTACCTCGGGGTTTAGACCAGGAAATGGAAGATCAGAAAATGCAAATACCTTCTCTTTGATCACACCTGGCATTAAATGAACAGTCCTGAGAGTTGAATTGTCACAAGTCACAAGGTCGATTTCCAGAAAAAGCATTTAAAGGGTAAGCTGATGACCAAGCTCCTTATCTTGCTATTTTACATCTCTTAGATCAAAATGGATCCCTCTCCCAGCCTCTTTGGTCAGCCTTAACTACAATAGTTAAGTTAGTGTGAAGAAAGTAAAGGAACTTCTGGAGACACCAAATGAACCCCAATCCACAGTGAGCATAGCAGCTAAGAGCAGATTTATGGTCTTGTTTTCAAAGGTACATTATCTTTACTTTCTTTTGGTTTCTTTCAGATTGCATTAAAAAGTGTCTGTGTTTCTGTGCTGCAACTGAAAGTCTTTTTGAGGAGGATGAATAAATGTCTAATCTGAAGGATGTCCCTGTGAAAAATTATGACTTCTTAGCATCTAGCCAAACAAATATTTAACTGTACTTTTTTTCCCTCTTGATTACTTCATCATATATGACATTCATCTGAAATGTCTTCACTTATCTTGTATATGCAAACTGCCAGCCATTTCTGGAACCTATGATTAGACGTAGGGGAAACACAATGACAAAGATACTGAAGGGAAAAGAGGGGAAGAATACCAGAGGTCTGAAAGCTTTGGGCATGTTATCCTGTCTTCTCTAGCTTTGTCAAGTGGCAGATGGGCAGTGTGATAGTGTTAACCTTTGCATGTAATATAGACTGTGAAAACAGCATGTGTCATGCAGTACGCAGGCTGAGCTGATCTAAAACTGCACGCATAATCTTGTTTTGGGAATTTCCTCATCTGAGAGTGCTTGACATTAGCACTTCAGATCGTGGAGCAAGTCTAACCTATTTCACAAGCAAGATGAGGCTGGAGTGATTCCATCACATGGCACTGTGGCAGTATAGGCAGGTGTTAGGGCTGGGAGTCATGCTGCTGCTGCTGGCACCCCACCACCCCTATTCATTCGTTCATTCATTCATTTGTTCATTCGTTCATTTCAGCAAATTGGGTGCTGGAATAGCAGCATTGGTGCCTCTGTCCTCTCTGTGCCGCTTTGGTGCTTGGAGTAGTTCTATCTTGGTAGGAGAATGACACGCCTGTGTATAGATGCTTACCTGTGAGCTGTGACTCACCCAAGTAGGTGAAGGTGGCTGCAGCATCCCCACACTTCTTTGCCTCTGCTTTCCTCTCCTTTCAGCCAACACCTTCTCTCCCCACTCCCAATTTTATTTCCCCCACTCAGCTTCTACAGGACAAACTCACTCTTGTGTCACACATTGCCATACAGCAAAAGTCAGCTGTGACAAATATAGGATGAATCCTATGTAGAACAGGTGAATCAAAGCTACAGCTGGAGATGGAGACAGGGCAAAACCACACCTCCATCTGCTCATGTATCCAGCCCAGGAAGGAGGTAGTTCGGCTGTAGACACCAGGCTTGTTTGCTTCTGCACAGCCCACTCCAAAGCTGGTGGTTCCCACCAACTTCCAGATACTCATATCTTCACATGCTAAAGGGCCGCCACTGTCTCCCTGGAGAACAAAGAATTAAGACAAATGTCAGTGCCTCAGACACTTAAAACTTGTGCACTTCATGCCTTGGTTTCATCTTGCCCCTTGTGTGATTGTATCTGGGTAACTCTGGTAACTTTCCTCCTCATTCATGACTAGCTAGGTGAGCCTGCATTACTGTGTGTGGGGCAGAGTTATTGGCAATCCACTGATACTCAAATCCTTTTTTCTATCCCCCTGCCTCTACATTTTCCAAAGTTCCACACTTCTTATCTTCTCATGTATGCTTTGGCTGCTTTTCACTATAGGGTTTCTGCACCTTGCAGGACTCCAGAGCTGCTCACAGTGCAATTCAGTGTAGTGCAGAGGCCATAGTCAGGGCAAGGAAAGGATGGTACCACACTGTAGCACATACAAGAAATTTAAAAATGTCTTAAGTAAATTTGGCTTCAGAAGTAGCAGATATGGCCCACTGAAGAAAGGTAAAGAGGGCATTGTAGTGCATGAATGTGTGCAGTCAGTGGCTTGTATTCATGGTGAACAGAGTAAATGGTACAAGAACAAATATTTGTCCAAGAAAAGCCTGGGAGTGCCTTCTGATAGCTTATCACTCATGTTTTTCCATTGCTGCTGTTAATGAGCACACTTGCACTTTGGAAACTTCCATACCTGGCAGGTGTCCACCCCTCCCTTTAGGAAACCAGCACAAAGCATTGAAGAGGTTATGATCCCACCATAGACATCCCTGTGATTGCAAATTCTATTAGAAATCAAGGGAACACCTGCGTAATTCATGGTTTCGGATGTATCACCTGTGCAAAAACAGAACAAAAACTAACAAACCTTGAAAGTAATCTGTATCCTTGGAAGTAATCTCTAATAAAAAAACAGAAGATGCTTTACAGTATGAACTGGCAAGCAAGAGTGAGAGAAATATAGTTATATTGACAAAGTAATGTAAGTCTCATCACGTACATGATCTGGTAACTAGTGATTGCATAGGGCTGGGCGTTATCATAGCGTGTAATAAAAAATGGTGAGCTATGTGTTTCTACTTCAATTGTGAACTTGGAAGCTATTTGGATGCTGTCTTCTAATTCTAGTGCACAGATTTGTTTTGAATTTAGTCCCTGTTCTGTTCATCAACAAATCACCTGCAAACATCTGTTTATTTTACAAGTATTCATCAGAGTCTCAGTGAATCATTTCCACAAATAGGAGCACTTGCACACTATCTTTCCAATTTAGATCTCATCTTTTTACGTGGTAAATGTTGCTTTCTCTTTTTTCCCGCCTTTTGTTATTATCTATTATTTTGTTCTCTGAACAATGGGAACATTTTAAATGAGACAAATCCAAAATGAATAAAGAACAATGACCTGAACATTCAAGCACTCTGAAGTGAAAGTGAGTCAGTACATATTATTGACTAACATAACCCACGAGTCATGCTAAAAATAAAATATTCCCTTTTGTTTGTAACATAATTCACAAATCTAATTTCTTTATCATCCAACTCGCCTGAAAATATACCTGCTCTCTCTTGAAAAAATGAATGTTTGATTCTTGCATTTCTGCTCTGCTTTGTGTGCTTGAAGTTATAAAAAACATGAGAGGATGGATGATGCTCTGCCTAGATGGTACTGCACCTACATGTGGTTTTCATCCTTTTCATAGAGTGTACCCATTCATTCCTCATGTTAAGAGTTAGTACAGCACTTTTGTCTCATATTCCCCCTTGCAAAAGGCTGAATTTCCTTTCCAGGGTGACTGTAAAATGTAGGGATATGTCATCTTCTTCCCCTCAGATATCCCAGACAATTTAATGTTGATCAATTGCTCCAGCCAAATCCTATACTATGTGTGAGATACTTTCATGTACTGTAACTGAAAGCAGACATTTAAAATACCTCCTTCAACAGTTGCTCCCCATCCTGATACCCAACACATTTTTCCTTCTGGGAACTGTTCACCAAAATTAGGCAGACAAATTGGCTCTATGTGACCTAGTTATAAAAAAAGAAAAAAAAAGGAAAAAAAAAAAAAGTAAGAGAGAGAACAAGAGAGAAAAGAGAACCATTTTCAAAATTTGACACAAAGTGTATGCTAGAGTAAATTTTTCAGGATATGGCTTGTGATGAAGTTTCTTAGAAGACTATCCACTCACCACATAAAGAAACTCAGTAGTTCATAGAATCATAGAATCGTAGAACCATTAAGGTTGGAAAAGACCTCTGAGACCACCTAGTCCAACCACCAGCCCATCCCCACCATGCCCACTAACCACGACCCTCAGTGCCACATCCACATGGTTCTTGAACACTTCTAGGAACAGTGACTTTGTTGTCTCCATGGACAGCCTGTGCCACTGCCTCATTGCTCTTTCAGAGAATAATTCTTTCCTACTATCCTACCTTCTATAAGTCTTTTGTCTTATGGCCAAATACCTACAGTGGGCTTAATTTTCATCAAGAAGGTGTTGGATTGTCAATAAAGTGAAGTATGAGTAAATAAGAAATATACCTCATACTCAGCTGATGACATGCTGCTCTGCCAGAGAAAGGGCCATGATTAGTTGTAACATGACTGGTATAGTACCTTGTGATGTATTTTATGCAGTGCCATGTGAAAAGAGCTGTAAGCATGCATTACTGCAGTCTTCTGAAAGGGCAGCACTATGTCTGGGGTACTCTTTTCTTCCTATCCATGTACTCATAGACCTAGAGTACCTCTGTGCTCTGGGGTATGAATGCTGTGCAATACAGTCAGTGTTTGATGTTCATGGGGATGAAATACAAGCTATCAAGGTGGCCTAGCACTGCACAAAGGGAAGGAACATATGATGTTATAGTGGGTAATTCCTAGCACAACCCTTCTCCACTATGCAATGATTCCAGCTAAAAGCATCAAGCCTCCAAGGCTCCCCATGCTGCCCCTTGTCCCCAGTTTAGATGCAGAGCTTTTCCTGTTCTTGGCAGGCTCACAAACTTGATCCTGAGCAAAGGAAAACAGCAGTGGCAGAAATTTCAAACAGAACAAATTCAAGCTGAATTTTTATCTAAACTGGAAGTTGGAAATATTTAATATAATAGAATCATAGAATCACTGTATGGCTTGAGTTGGAAGGGATTTTAAAGGTCATCTAGTTACACTTTTCCTGCTGTGGGCAATTTCAAGAGCAGTGATTTAGGAATGGACAATCTAGATGCACCAGAGAGCCAGTCCACCTTTGCAGAAAGAGCTCACAGTGAATAGGAAATACTGGTAGGTGATGATTTATATTCATGCAGTATTATTACACATTATTTCAACTCACTGACTAGTGTCAGCCATAGACAGCATCCTACTAAGAAAATAAGAGTGGTTTTAATTCAAAAGCACTGTTATGTTTGCACTCTGTTGGCTTCTGTTTGAAATTTAAACTTGATTTTCAGCTTTGGGCACTGCTGGACCTCCCTAAACTCACAGAAATAAGGACAGCAAGAACATTGTAAAAATCTCTGCGATGTCCAAGAAAAATTAGGTGGAATGTGTATTTTAGAAAGGAAAAATTATTTAGAAAGAATAAAGTTAATGTTTGCCTATTATTCAATGCCTTCAGCAAGCCAACACCAGAATGAATTGGAAACCTGCAATGCCTGTGATTGCATTGTACCTCTGTACCTGAATACGGAGTACAGACATGTTTCTGATGTTGGGGCTGGGAAGGCTTTCTGCTGCCGTATGGAGACAGTACTTGGAACAGTAGCTAAGGCTCATGCTTTAGCTGGTGGTGAGCAAGGGGAATAAGCCAGTGTCATTTGGGCAGGGACCCCTTGCCATCACAGCAGCAGGCTCACTACATTTATGCTGCTCTTTTCTCATTGTTTTTAGAGGCAGTGAGAATGCACCCAGATGGCCTGTGTCAGACCAAAAGAACTTCCCAGCCCGTGCTCTTAGCTAGAGAAGTGAGAAAATCAAGTGACAGCTCACACAATGAATTACCATTGAAAGCAAGCGGTGCTGCCAGTTTCATCAATGCTATATCATTTCCCATGGTCTTGGGTTTATAATTTCGATGGTATATAATCTTTTCCACTGAATATGTGTGAACCTGGGTATCTTGCTGAGTCACAAAGCCAACTTGCACACTCCATGAGCTTGGTAAGTACAAGCTGAAATGAAAAGGTAGGGGAAAGTGAGAAACCTTTAAGAAAACTCTTAGGTTGTCATTTGTCTCCCAAGCTTACAAACTGATTGATTCTATTAAATTGAAAAGGGTCTTGTCATTTACTTAGAAGCTTCTGAGCACTTCAGTACTCAGCAGCCAAGTAAAAAATTCCTCCTGAGCCACTAAATCACATGCAACGTAGAGAAATCAGAGATCTGAATTCTAAATAAATGATTTAACATTTATCAGTTGTTTAAGTTGATTTCCTAGGCAGCTGAGAGTTTCCAGAATTTCTGAAAATTGGGCTGTGTGATTTGAACACTTTTGTGGAAGATCCTTTTTTATAAGGATTTGCACCAGTACAGAAAGAAGGAGAGAAGGTTTAAATGCTATGGATAAAGTCTGTGAAATCAGGATAAGTCAATCTCTTCTGCAGGTTTTTCAAAGACAAAGCACAATGCTCGAGCCTTCTTCTGGAGTGTCTCCCAGGATGTGCTGCAAGTAGAGTCAATGGGACACCTGAGTAAGACAAGTTAGGGACTTACTCGTAGACACAATGTGCAGCTGTGATGATCCAGCGTGGGGTGATGACAGACCCTCCGCAGAGGTGGTGCCCATGGAACTGCAGGCTGACCTGCCAAGGCCACTGCTGGGGCAAGGATGCATTGCCTCCCACAATCCGTGGCCTGTAGCTGGCCCGCATCCCACAAGCTGTCAGAAAGCAAGGGTTACAATCCATGGGGGAAACACAGGAACAGCTTCTGTGACCTTAGGAAATTCTACTCCTAACCCTGCCAAGGCCAGGTGGTCTCTGCAGCAGAACCATCTGCAGGCCCATCTCCAGCTCCAGCTGACTTTTCATATCCCAATTGGAAAACAAGCTGGCATAGAGAGGTATGCATTGAAGTTCAGGAATTAAGACAGAATTTCCTCTTCCATACCAAGGTGGCAAAGACTTTGAATTGTAGTATCAGATCATTGATCCAGTGCACAATCCTTACATGTCTACTTCCTCCTATGATTTTCACTGAATCATTCTTGCTATGTGATACTCCAAATCTGCCCTTAAAGTCTACTCTGGACTCCTGAAGTTCTTTGAAAATTTATAAGAGAAGCACAATTTTTCATTGCGTGTGAAAAACTGACAGTATTCCCCCGAGTATCCAATTCCTCCCCACTCTTGCTCTGCAGTGGGTGAAGGACAGGTTTTCATCTTATTCTCACTTTTGCTGATGCTTACCCAAACACTTTAAGATGATTACATTGCCAGAAGTGCATTCTTCCCTAAGATGAAGAGACAGTAAAATATTAGATACAATTTAGGAATACCATTTTTTCCCTAGTACATATGTTTACATAAACATCTAGAATTCATATATTAAGAGAGACATGACGTCAAGCACTCATCCAACCTACTTAAGGCATTTAACTGAAGTATGTAAGGTAGGAGCTTAGACACCATCAGGAGTCTGCAGACCACTTGCTCTCCTGCTAAGAGTGGTTCACTCTTCTGTGACGGGAGGTTACTTTTAGCACATGATCTGGAGTCTCCTTGGATCCATAGCTTGCTTCTCAGTGAAAAGCAACTAAGAAAAGCAAGCTGTTGTCAAGATAAAGAAACACACCATGAGGGGTTTATATGCCTACTGGGAAACAGTGGGTCTGTAAACTCAAAGGAACTGCTCTATGTTAGAGAAAGATAAGTGCCTGGTGTCTATCCATTTGCTGTAAAGGGATCATGGGACAGACAACTTTGTCAAATAGCTCATTAAATTCTCTCTTTCTGTCATTACGAACAATCTGGTTTTCTGCCATTCAACCAACAAGTTAAAGTGTACCTCAAGTTTGTTGCATTGTGCAGGGATGTCACTTGGTCCATGGGTAACCAATGGCTGAGGGATACAAAATGTCTTTGAAACTGTTTTTCAACAGCAGCCACAGGCAGGTAACCTGAACTCACATAACTGCAAATAAAGCATAAACACAGCTTCATCAGACAGACTTCCAGTAATCTGCCTGAATAATTTAGTGCCTCTTTTAGTGGAAACCCAGTGCAGCAGCCACGATGATCAGATTATGGCACTTGGTGAACTCATCCCACCCCCACCAAGAAGTGCTTCTTATAACACATGCATACTTCTTCCAGTACCATGCCAGAAGTCACACATACCAAGAGGTATTTAACTGGCAGAGAAAGTCAACTTTAATTCTAATGTTGTGATAGAACCTCATTGTAACTGGAAGGCAAGTATCTTCAGCAAATGTCAGTGGATGTCAGTGGGTGTCATGTTTTCCGTATGTTGGAATTCAATGACACAGCTTTGCTTCATACACACTTCCATGTCAGACACTATTTTGTCAGACTGCCCCTCTTCTGCCATCTGTCCCATGGCGACAGCATGTAATGGGATATTGGTGGGAAGGTTCAACCTCTGCTGCCATACCACCAACATCCGTCTCTGATGTTGTGGGCCAACATCATAAAATAGGAGAGGCATTACTTTCTGAGCAGACCTCATATATAATTTTTCTGCTGAGGAAGAAAATAAATGGAAAATGCTCATATGTTGCACAGTGCTTCTCAAACAGGTTGCAGTTTCTAGGGAGACAGGTAGGATTCAGATACCTGCAACCCATAGGGAAGACTTAACCAGACCATTGCTGTTAGCCATCATCCAGGATTTATGGGAGCAATAGCTGGCATTTTCAGTGTGCAAATATTCATGACTATTTCCCACATTATCCGCAATTATATTATTCAGAAGTAAGGATTAAGTCCTTTTTTATTTTAAAGCACAGCCTCATGTGGCGTTTCATTAAGAAAATTGCACATGTCAGAATTTGTTAAGAATGTCAAATAAATTCCTTCTATTTTACATTCATACCTTGAGAAACCCAGGTGTTTACAGGTAGTATTTCCATACTCTGCCTTCCAGTCATCAGAACAGACTGTTCGCCACGATCCAGACGTGAACACCTGCAGCACAGCTCTCTTGCCACTCAGCCTGACTTTGAGATTCAGAGGAAGAAAAGCCTGAGTGAGATGCAAAGAACCATTGGGACAACAACATGGACACAACTGTGCAATGCACCACTGTGGCATCCACATTTCCTGGCTCGTGAAGTTTTTACTACTTGCCTTTTTGATCGCTTGGATCCTTTGGCAGAACTTTTCTGTGTGTTTTTGTTTCTTAACTTTAAAGAAGGAATTGGTAGAGCAGTTTTTCCTTACGAGTGTCCCTCTTTGAAATGTATTGAGGCACACTTACGGTAGCAGAGTCAGGACAAAAAAGTCTGTGCTAATCACAGAATTATAAAATAACTCAAGTTAGAAGGGACTCGCAAGGATCACTGAGTCCAGCTCTGAGCTGCACACAGGACCACCCAAAAATCAGACTGTATGTCTGAGAGCACTGTCCAGATGCTCCTTGAACTCCAGCACTGGGGGCCATGCCCACAGCCCTATGCAGCCCGTTCCATGCCCACTGCCCTCTGGTGCAGACCCTTTTCCTAACGCCCATCTGCCCTCCCCTGACACAGCTCCATGCCGTTCCCTCGGGCCCTGTCGCTGTCATACAGACCAGAGATCAGTTTCTATATTCCTTTGTCTCACTGAAATTCTTTACAACACATCTGTCTTAACAGTATGCCAGACACTGCAGGAGGAGGTAGCGGGGATTTATAATCACATCTGAATTACCACATCCATACTCATCCTCCCCTTCTTTACAGTTGAAGACACCATTGCACCTGGCTGATTTCTGGATACACTTGAAGGATGATCGGCAGCGAAACTTCCCAATGCAGTTGTATTGGACTGGCAAGAATGGAAGAAAACAAGGTGATGAAACACATTCTTGCTTTCATTATCTGCCGTATTTCTACCTTGCTGAGGCAAAGGCAACTTCTGTACTCTAGGAACTTCTGAAATACAACCCAGACGTTGCTACATGGTGCTGTTAAACTCATCCATTAGTAATGAATTGTAGGATGAAACAGTCTGGCTGCCTGTGCTGCCTCTTTCACAGCTACCTTAACCCAGTTTATGTTCCACACCAGGATAAGTTTCCAGCTGCTGTGAACCCTTACCAGCAAAGCATGGAGATCCTTACTCATTCCAGCTGTGGATGTGAACCGCTTTACCACCAACGTATTTGTCACCTACCACTGGGTAGGACACACCTTCCAGTCACAACTGAACTTATCCTATGCTTTCTTTTCCTTCATAGAGATTTGTTATAGGGGAAAGTTCATTTGTTTTCTGAAACCAAACTGAAAGTACTGATTTACAAGACAAAACTATGCATGTTACCTTAAGCTCCCCTTGGCTTCTCAATTCTTAGAGCACAACTCAAGAGGAATCAGAGAAATGTGACTGGAGAGTTTTCTTAGTCCTACAGGTTCCCTTGTGTCCTAAGTATTACATCAATCTTGTCATGAGTGCCAGATCTATTTTATTTGTACATGTAAATAAAATGTAAAGCCATCACATCAGCAAGACTTTATACTTCAGTTAGCAAGTGGCAGTAGCAGGTTAATTCCATTCTAAGTAAAAAGCTCATGAAAAATTAAGAATTAGAATGGTTAATTGAGAACGAATAACTAATGAATAACTTAATGAATAACTAATTGTACTCACCACCCAGGCCAGTGGCAACTGCTAGGATTACTACAAAGAATAAAGCACAGACATATGGAAGGTATTTGGGGGAGGTTAATACTTGGCACATCGAAGGTGGTTCAATATCCCCTAGAAACCAAACAGAGATAACAGTTTCTGTGAAGTTAAAACAGCTGGAGTTTGCAATGAAAAGATTTCTCTAACATTAAGCTAGATGAAGAAGCAACTGCTGCATGCAATTTACAGTCATTCCTGTCCATGACATCTCCTGACCCTTGCCTGTACCATATCTGTGGTCCCAGTGTTCCCTCCAACAGCAACCCCAGCTGCACAGTGCTCTGAACACATTGTGCAGCCCCATGCACCAGCTCCGCTCTTCCAGTGCTGGGGGAACACTCCTGTCAGGGAGGAAGAGGTGCTAAAGCTTTGAATGCAAACGGGAATATTGGAAAGAAGACAGGACCTGTTAACAAATAGCGTTCGAGGCAAGAAGGAAGAACGTTTTGGACTTTGAAGCAAAGTTAATTGAAAACAGTAGAAAGCAAAAAAACATGGGACCTCCAGATTAGAAGATAGCTTGAAAAAGTGTCAAAAAAAGGTGATCTGGATGAAATTTTACTGTAAACGCAAGAAAAGAACCAAGTAATAGCCCTGTGCTGAGATTCAGTTTTCAAGGAAAAAGATGCATCTGAAGTTTAAATAGACACCAGCAGGAACTGCTGAATGCATTTCATGAGCAGGAATGATCCCATTCACTGTTCACCTCTGTAGCTGACCTCAACTTGGTAGCACTGTGATTCAGAAAAAAAAAAAAAACAATGGATTCCATTGAAAATAAGGAATGGTTCACTTGTGACAAGCATATTCTGACACACAAAGTGCAAAGTATGAGAAAATAGCCTACACAGCTCTCTCGTGCATATACACAAGAGCTGGTAGAACCTTGTTGTCAATTTTAACCCATGCAGCTCTTAACCCACTTCTTCAAGCTTTGAATCTAAGCTTAGCAGGAATTTAGAACCAGTCAAGGATACTGAGTGTCTCCCAGTGCTCATAGAATCACAGGTAAATTCCAACCTTCCCAAACCCTCCCTAAAGCAACTGAGCAACTGATTTTGACAATGGAGTTGGTGTCTGATATCCAAAATTTTGTACAGCTGCAGTTAGCATATTTGCCATGAAACCTACAGGAAGTAATAACCAATATGTTTGCTATTCCTCCTACAGACTGTTATATTGTGCATTCAGTTTTTTTTTAACAGGCTGAATTTCCAATTTGGGAAAATTTCAAAAGCCAATGAAAACTGTCAGAAAAGCGTGGGTAAATATCTGCTATGTGGCAGAAGTGTGTGGATAATCTGTCTATAAAAACTGCTTGTGCGTGCAAGCACAAGATGTCATCAGCTGCTGATATGGTGGCAAATCTCACGGCTGGGGGAGTGAGGTTGTGTTTCTTGTTGCTCCGAGTAATTGCTTTCTCTGAATGTGTGGGCAAGCTAATTAGCTGTTCAGATTACAAAGGTCAAAACGCTATGCAGCATCCCTACCAGATCCATCTGCACTGGGATCAACTCTCACTTGTATGCTGAAAAATCTTTTGAAGGAGAACTGAATTTCTGGTACTGGCGGTCCATCTTCTGTAATAGAGATGATTTCAAGACTTCCAGTAGTGGGATTTGCCCCTTGAGCCTGGCTCAAAAGAAGAAATAAAAAGACAATATTTAAGCAAATTATTTCTGTAACCTCAAATAATCTGATACTCTTCTTCTGATATGAAAGGATATTTTCTTCCTACTCCCATTGATAATTCTTCTTCCATGCAATGCAGATAAAAAATGAATCCTCAGACACACCTGCAAGAATACTGTGTTTGCCCAAAATAAACCATTTCTTTATGAGAAAAGAAGCCATACTTCATGAGAGAAGCTTTTGTAATTAATTAACCAGCAACTTTAGAAGTTAAATTATTTTCAAGTTTGTCTAAGCACTTTCAATAACTTTGACTTCTTTTTTTTCCCTTAAATTTCAACCTAACCCCTGTGAGGTGCTCTCTTTAATTGCAATCAGAAACAAGAGAGACAGAAAAGCACATTACACCTGTACAGTACCTGGCAGCAACCTCATGCTTGGGCAGAATGAATTTTAGCCCAGAAAACCCTTAATCTCTTTCCATACAGTGAAGAATTATTAAAATGGGCCACACCAGAACTCAAGGTAAGCAGCTTCAAAATTCTGAGTTCTAGCTTCAGTTCCGAGCACTATCAGTGACAAAAGGTATCAGGTTTTTGACCTCATGATGGTGTGAAATAGGTCCAGGATTGCTAAAGACAGTGGAGTTGGTAAGGTGTAAAAGCAACACAAGTGCTTGTCAAATCAGTCCCAGAAAATATTTATAGTGACACATTTTAGGCAAAGTATATGTGTTTTGTTGGTGGCACTAATCTCTAATCACATGGAATATCTCTTCACCTTTCAGCAAAGAGTTGCAATGAGGTTTCTACTCTTTCTTTTGATAAAGTCCAATTTTCATTTCAATGACCATAAATTAAACTTCGTATGTATCCCACTAATTTTAAGGCAGATAAAAGGACGGTTTGCTCTACATGATTTTTAAACATTTTTAATAGTCTTCTACCCTTAAAACCCTCCTAACCGGTGCATAAGTTGTTCATCTGGAAGTAAAACAGCATTGAGAAGTATAAACTACATGAGAGATAAGCACAGACACGTCACTTCTTTAGAGGACATCACGCCCTCCCAAAGCTTCACTCACCTCTTCCTGAGAAGTCATAGTTAAAAGCAAAACTGTTTTCTCTCTTCATCATCAAAAGAAGCCAAAAGGAAGTCCTGAGGTTGCTAAGCCAGCCCACTATGAGAGGTTTCCCGAGTCGCCCCGGGCCACCCGTTCAGCCACTGGTCACAGGCAGTCTTGTGGAGACGGCTGTGAAATCCAACCTGGGGATGGATATCAGGTAGCTTTGGATGGTATGGCTACGGAAAGGGTGAGATAAAAATTCAGCACGCGTTTTAATCATCCTAAGAGCGTAAAGTAATATTGCAGTATTTACAAACCTTTCTGTAACCTTCCAGGCAAAGAAATACCACTGAAGTTAAACCGCACAGGCTCGTGCTTGCTCATCTTTTATCAAAAACTGTGTAGTGGAGGAGTCTGCCTGCAGCCCCGAGTGGCAGCAGGCAGAGGCCCAGGTGTTTCTTCATGTTGTCATACAGAACCCTTGGATGATGCTGCTCCTTCTTCACTTCCTTACCCTTTGTTGTGTGCTCATAGCAAACAGCACATTTAAACAGGGGTTCTGGGGAAAAAAAACACACATGTATGTTAATTGTGGATAACTTCCATAATCAGACACTGCACAGTCTTTTGGAAATACTTTGCAAGCAGTAACTCATTCCTGAAAACAGTGTGCCTATACTGAGAGTGTTGCATCAACTTATTTGCAGTCTGGATTTAGAAAATGAAAATGTATGTTCAGCTTTGTAAAATACTCAAAAGTAGTCCTAATTTGGCTTGCAGCTTTTCAGTAAATACAGAGATGTTGCTGAAGGGAGGGTGGAGGGAAGAAGGAGGAAGAGAGCTAAAGTAAAAGGCAGTGGTAGTGTAAGTGAAACAAGACTCCTTAGAGACCATGGAAGAAATGAAGGTTTTCCATGAAAACACTTCTCTGGGTCTTCCTGCAGTGAGGGAAACCGATCAGTCCCTTCACCGTGCAGAATGGAAGCTGGCACTTAAAAAGGACAGAGCACAACATCACCTCGTTCACTGCTCGCATCCAGATTGTGCCTTTTGGGTTGCTTGAATGCTCTCCTCAGGCTACCAGGGTTCAGCGGTAAAGACTGGGAGAGGCAGCCCAGACTGCTGAGGTGCCCCATGGAGAACTTCAGCCAAGAAGGAGATAGTGACAGCTTTTTTCTTGAGACCAGCAGCTCTAGAGACCCTTTCATTCCCATCCTTCCTGGGTAACAGTGGTACCCTCCGCAGGGATAGCCCAGGCTGGGGAAAGCTGCCTCTGCAATTTTGCCTGCTCTGACCATCCTGGATGTCCCGGGGATGGGCCAGATCCAATTTTTGAAGTCTCCATTAGTAGGACAGCACTGTCTGGAAGCACAGGCCTCACTGAGCTGCCTCTCTGAACTGCTCCAAGCACAGACCCAGGGCATTGTGTCTAGATGAGGCACCTGGTTTATCTTTGAACAGCTGATCAGCTGGTGGACTATGGCTGTGGCCATAAAGTGGTCCAAGTACAGCTGAAGCTGGAGAATATGAACACTGAGACCAAGAGGAATGAGTTGAGCCTACAAAATAACTTCTTTTATGATGCAGGAGGTCCCCTTTCTGTCCAATAGAAGCTCAGATGGATTTCTTGGCTTCCAGAAGAGAATTTAAAATGAAGATCCAGTCTCAGACTGTTTAGCAAGTCCACCCTGACTCTTACGTTTTCCCTTGGACAACGCGTCCCGTTCTACTAGCACAGATGGGAACAGCCTGCAGATACTTTTGCTTTTTTAACTACTTTAAAACAAAAACTCAAAGACGCACAGGTTATGAAAACAGGATGTCAGCTTTTGTCAGAGAAGATCACAAGAAGTTTGAGGTTTTTTTTATTTTAGCTGCCTCTTTCTCTTTCTTTCTCTCTCATTTTCTTGCTCCCTTCCTCCTCCCCCTCCTAATTTCTGTCAGCACTAAGCACAGCTAGAGGGAAAGAAGAGGAGATGGCGGTGGCTGAGACGCAGCTGTATGCAAAGGTGTCCAACAAACACAGGAGCAAAAGCCCTTCTGCACTCCTCGAGTCTCTCCTGGCCAAAGGATTTCCAGCTCACATTGCGTGAGTAATGTTTTCAGCTACTTTTGTACAGTGAGAGGTGTTTCTTGTATCTACTTAAATGCAGACAGCTTGCATTTTCCATCAAGAGAATGAGATGCGTCTTGGGGCTGATGTCTTCATAGGAGGAGCAGGTCTGTCTCACTGTGTACTGATCTTATTGCTAAAACAACTTGTTCTGTATCCATTTCTAAAACTATTCTGCATATCTGAAGACACATGCTCTTCTGCACCTGGAGTTTGAGAGACTTCACAGTGAGTAAAGAAGTTGATATTTATAATTCAGTCTTGCGATAAATCCTTTCATTTTTTTCTACTTGCCACTGTTATTACAAGGGAACTAAATGTGGATTTAGCGTCTATACAAAGATATTTTCAGGCCTGGCAAAAAAAAGTTCTTGCTGGGTTTTGTCACAGGAGACTGTTTTAAAAGGGTAAGCTTTCCTTAACAAGATGCCACATGAGTCTGTCCCTTTTTCTTTCTGTTCTAAATATGAATCTTGTTTCAAAAGCATGTCCTACCTGGAAAATGTCAGGCCCTGTCCTTGGCAGCTCCATTTGAGGGAGGATGAACTGGTGGCAGCACTTCCAATGGAGTTAATAAAAACTCAGTTAATAAAAACTTGTTAATAAAAACTCAGTTACTTGGTGGTAACTCCTTCCCCTCTGGTCAGAAAGAGAGGTTTGGAGGTTTCACAGAGCATCAACAAACTTCTGAAGGGAAAGTCTGAACTCTGTGGTGGCAGACAGTTGTGCCATGGACTTATGACTGAAGAAAATATTAGAATGTCCAAGTTCTCACTTAAGTGTTTGAAAAAGGAAATCAGTATCTCTGTAACCTCCATTTTGATTCTAGAGTGAAAATTAAACAAGTTGATCAGGCTCCATTTTTTAGGAACAGATTTTAAGCTCCACAGCTAAAATTCCACTGAGCATAGCCAGGAATAATGAACCCACAACTTCCCTGTAAACTGTGCGCATCACATCTAAAGATGGTTCGCCAAGTACCACGTGTTCCTAAAAAATGGAGCCTGATCAACTTCCCTGTAAACTGTGCGCATCACATCTAAAGAGGTTTCTCTAGTAGATAGCATTAGTATGGTCATCCCAAAATAAGGTCTAATGGAGACTTCAAAAATTGCCTTCAAAACATTTTCTCCGATGATTGACGTGGCTTTGTGCTTTCTAGGTCAAAATCAAGATACAGTGAACAAAGTGCAATGCAGTCAACATAAAATGGCAAAAAGTCCAAAAGCACTTTATTGATTTGTTTGTCCTTGCAGACTTTAACACATTGAAAATTTGGACTGTAGTTTATAAAACTTCTTAGTTGTTTCTGTAAGTTCTGGCTTCAAACATAGATGAAAGTTCTGAAAAATAGCTCATTTGTGACACGCTGGCCTATGAAAAATAAGGCTTGTTGGAAATGCTATGAAATCTTTCATAATATAGGACCAGCATGCAAAAGCAACATTTTTAGAAAGAACAAAGCACAAATACTTGAGGATAGAGCCTACCAGCAAGTGAGCATAATGAATATCCCATGCTTTGATAGAACAGAAATGTGATAGCTGTTTTCTGCTTTAGGAAAGAACCAGCTTGTTCTCCCCATAAATACATTACTTTTAATGCAAATTTTAAATGATTTATTCCTATTATTTGGATCTGAATTTGGATTCCTATTGTTTCCTATCTGAAAGAATTAGGCATGTATAGAATTTATCATATGCATTATTTTTCAACCTCTACTGCTCATCTTGGAAGCACAGGATGTCTAATTACAGCCTAATATTTTGTTAACACTGGGGGCTGAGAAACCCTGCTGGAAAGATTCTACTACCAACCTATGTGATGGGATGAAAGATGGAAACAGACACAGAGAGGAGCATGGGGGAGCAAAGAGATGATGCTGAGCATCATGACAGGCCATGGCCTCAGGTCTCCAATGGTCTTATTACTTTTATGATTGCACAGAGTCAATGTAAAGAAAAGCTGCTGTCAAGCTCTGCTTGTCTTTCGGGCTGTTTACAAAGAGCTTGTCACCAAATGGGAGGAGCAGCATGGCATAAAGTGATAAAACATTCACATTGAAGTGTAGCAATAGGTGACAAAGGCTGGCAGTTCTGGCCAAGCAGCCGTAAGCATTTACATTCCATCACGGTATGACAGGAAAAGCATGGGGAGCACAAAGAAAACATAAGTTGTTCATGTTTGACGTGACAGAGAAGGGAGAATCAGCAGAGAGGCAGAAAAAAAAAGATGCAAGTCACAGAGGAAACAGAGTCACTTTTGATCAACTAGCTCATGGTTTTGGGATTGATTTGGCCATAGTCGTCAATTCTAATTTTAGAGAGGAGAAAGGTAGATGTTAGAGCTTGAGTGAAAAGATTCGAGTTAGTCTTCAGCTGTGCTGATCCTCCACTAAGAAGCCAAGTATGGTTGCACATGCACATATGCACATTTCATTGTTTTTAACAAACCCATATGTAGTTTTGCATTAGAAAGAAAAGTCCAGGAAGAAGCAACCACAGCAAGATTAAGACTTGCTCTTTAATGTACTTATGGCACTCTAGTACATGCACAGATGCCATATGGATGGAGGGAGGATAAAAATGTGAGGATTAAGTTAAACAAATGGATGCCCTCAGCACACAGCGGTCAGAAAAGATAACCTCAAGAAAGAAGGAAGGATAAGCAGATGTGGAGTAACTTGGCAGTTTGTCTTCCATTTCTACTGTCTCTCATTCCCATTCATGTCACTTCTGAGAAGTTTACGGGTGGATTGCAGGGCTGGAAATGAGGTTCATGGGTGCAGGTGCTACTTAAACTCTGGAAATCCTTCAACCTCCAAAAACTCAGCATTTACTCACAAAGACTCTGTCACATAAAGGATGTCAGTGGCATTTTGAAAGCTCTAGCTATGCTCCTCTCTCTGATGACCAGCGATAAAACCTGTGGGAACTGAAACAGGGGAAGGCCAGGTTGGAGGTTAGGAAAAGGTTCTTCACCAGAGGTTGGTGGGCATGGAATGGGCTGCCCCAAGCAGTGCTCACAGCCCCAAGAAGCCGGAGCTCAAGAAGCATCTGTACAATGCTCTCAGACATAGGGTTTGATTTTTGGGTGGTCCTTTGTGGAGCCAGGAGTTGGACTCCATGATTGCTGTGTGCCCCTTCCAACTCAGGAGATTCTGTGATTCTATGAAAAGGAAATATGAACCAAATTTGATCCCAAAAAATGTCAGTTGAATAAAAGGGGGAGAAAATTAAGATATTGTTTGTTATCTTGGAATTAACTTGTGGCTTGAGTCTGGCTCTCTTCTGGGCTATGGGAAATCCTCAGTCTGGAGTTTCAAACTCCAAATAAGTATATTTTGCTTGGGTTGTATGTGTGGAATCTGGCACTTGAATCTGGGCTTCTCATTAATTCTTATCAACAGAGCAAACCCCGTTCTTACAGTGTGTGAAGGGAGAACTGAAGAAACCCAGTAGGGTTGCTAAGCAAACTTCTCCAAAATATATTCTGTGGATGTTCTGTGGAAAGGGCAGATTACCAGTCTACAAGGAATTAAAGACATGCAATGGAGCTGACTATCTGGAGGGCTTCAAGATCATTACTATGTGCCAGGAATAACCTTGTCATTATAGGTTAGATTATTATAGGTATACATTGTGCTGAAAAATAGAACTGGTTGTCACAGCATGTCCATTCTTCTTTATTTTATTAAAGTCATAGAAAACAATTTTAATGTTTTCTGTTATTCTGATGAATCCACTTCGTTTTCGTTTGGTTTGTGGTTTTTTTTCTAGGCAAAAAGCCTTGGTTGCTACTGGTCAAAAGTCAGTAGAAGATGCTGCAAAATGGTAAGCGCCTGTGATTTCTAAGGAGTGCTTTCACATTAAAACTGACTAAAAACACTTGTTTGCATACTGACTCTGTTACTCAATTTGAAGTTAGCTGCTTTTAAAGACCTTGCACATGAGGTTTGTTTGTTTTTCATTTTAATTCATCACAGAAAGAAATAATTATATTTACATTGATTCTGGGAAGCAAGATTATTTGCAGAAGGTCTGGGGTAAATCAAGATCTGTGGAGCAAAAAGAGACTCTTGGACACAAGAAACTACTTTTACCACAGTGGTGTCTCACAGGACTGGGGAACTGGCTGCTCTGGGCGATCCCCAATTTTAAGTGTCCTTCTTAATTGTGGGCTATTCACTGCAATGGGGCTATAGTATCTGAGCCGTGATTGTGTGCATGCATGGGGCATAGCCAGAAAGGCATTCAGAGCTACAATCACAGTAAATGTGCTCCCTGCCTCAGCACAGTGCTTGTGTCTCATGGGACCTCATGGTGTACACCCAAGGAAGCCAAGAAAAGAAGAGTAGGTGGCTCACATGCTTTCTCTGTGTGGTATGTTTTGATTTCAGGTTGCACTCTCACTGCAGCGATCCTTCTTTGGATGACCCTATCCCCCAGGAATATGCTCTTTATTTGTGCCCCACTGGCCACTTGTTTAACTGCCTGCAAGAGTTTTGGAAGGAGAGCAAGCGCCAGTGCGGGAAGAACAGAGCCCATGAGATTTTCCCTCACATCACACTCTGTGACTTCTTCACGGTGAGACACAAAAAGTAACTACTGGTGGAACTGGACAACCTGGAAATTCCAGGCTAACAGGCTATTGTTATGTTACTATTGCTATAGAGCAGCTGCAAAAAATAATTGTGTAAATCGTACTATGATGTGAAATGCTGAGCATAATGAAAATGCAAGCATTTTGTTGCAAAATATAGAGTAGCGTGGTGCCCTGCAGCCATTCGTCACAATTATGCAAACCAAAAAACATTAATAACGAACGCTGTGCTCTGTGAGAAGTGTTGAGTTTAAAGGTTCTGACTCTGGAAGAGATGTCTGAATTGTAAGCCTCACCTCACACACCTCAGCTCTGTTTCAGATAGTGTATTTCTAGGGATGAATGCACACCTTCCAGTGCTATTCTATGTTCCTCAGCTGTCAGTGACAGATGACCTGTGTGCGTCCCATATAGGATGTGAGACTCACTGCCCTGCTCCTACCTCCCAGCCCAACCTCTCCTGTTTCCTGACACTGCATCTCCTGTGCCTGAAAGGAGGAAATAGCTCTGCTAAGGAAAAAAAAAAAAACAACAGTGTGGAACTGGAGCATCATTAACACCTGTGACTTTGGCTGGATGGCACAAATTCCATCTTTTTCTATTTACTTCTTAAATTGTTTAATTGACACTTTTTGTGGAAGTGTTGCTTTGTACAATCCTTTAATTTGCTGTAACTAGGGGACAAAAGAGTACAAAGATTCCATATTAACTTTCCTATGTACATTGCTCAGTTCTTAAATTTTTTACCAGAGCAAAGGACCATAGAATAACAATAATAAAAATTCTTACTTAGAATTGGAGAAGTCATGATCTCTGCCTCATTTCAGATTACTTCAGATAGTAAAATCTCTTGCTTTTTCTACCTTCACTTAATGGTAAAAGACCCCGTCTCCTAATACAGTATCAAGACACCGCTGATCAAGCTGGCTAATGTTAATAAATTTAATACCAGGAATTTCAGGCATGTTTGTAGGTGCGTTATCTTTCTAAGGAAGTAATGCCCATCCTGTTTTCTGGTGTAACTTTACAAGACAGGCTGCCACAGTGTCTGTTGATCTTAGAGGGTAAAGGATGTCCTTCCTCTGTTTTCTTTCAGTGTGAAGACCAGAAAGTGGAGTTACTGTATGACATCTTAAAGAGAATCTGCAACAGCTTTGCACAGAGATTTCCACCAACTATTTCCCTATCACTACACTCATCCACCAGCTACATCGGTTTCTTTGTTGGTGACAGCCATGCGAATATCCTCAAAGAGTTTGCTGTGGCCTTCTCTTCAGAGGCTTCAGCCCTAGCAGGTGGGATCAGCATGAGAGGGAAAATGAGTGGGCTGTTGTGCAGTGCTTAGACATGATAACGAAACTATCTCCCGTGTCTCCACAGCAGTGCAGCAGATGTTTTACTGCTGGCAAGCACATTTTCCTCCTACAGATTCAAAAGCAACGTGGCTAGAGGAGCTTGATTTAGACTCTGAAGATATGCTGCTTTTGTTCAGGAGGTTTTTGTTGAAAAGAAAAAATGAACAAGAAAAATGAAAAATGCTAGAAGTCTTCATAAATTTATTCTATTTAGGAAATCCAGGCAAAGGTTTTGCCTGGCAATATCTTTCAAGCAGCAATCCCTTAAAACAATATAAGATCTTTGTTTTCTGGGCACTTACGCTGTGCTGTTCACAATGCGTTTTGAAATGACCAGAGGTTGTTCCATTTTGACCTGTTATGGAGTAATTTCTGTGGGATTAACTTCATCTCGTTTGTTGTTTTCTGGTTTTCTTTGGTTTACTTTTTTTATATTGGCCCACAAGCTGAAATGTTTGTCAGTATAACTTGAGAGCTCATCAGGATCAGGATATATAAGATAGAAAGAGATCTACTCCTAAATACCCCTAGACCTCTGTACCCAACCTCTATTTCGCCTTTTCTTCATCAGGGACCAGTGCCATGATTGTGTGAGGACAGAAATAAAGAGAAAATACATGTTTGGAGGAAATAAACCAAATCTTATCTATACTCAGTTCTCTGTCTCACATGCAGCCTTGGGAAGACAGACCTTTCCACGCTGGGGACATTCAACTCTGTGGCCAGGCTGAGGAGGAAGGCGGAAATGAAAAAGCAAAGAACTGCAGCCCATTGTGCCTGGGTTTTCCCTCATGCTCACATAAGTCTGTCTCCTCCTGAATCTGAGTCACCCATCTCCTTTTAGTGGTTGTGTGCCAGATGGGGATCTCCCACACCCCCAGCACTGTTCATCATAGCAAGGGCAAGCATTTTTTACGCTCATACCACCAATGGGTGAAGTGCTTTTTACATTCACAGTTGTCAGGGTAATAAATACAATAAGGAAATGAAGAAGTATATTTTAAACCAAGCTTACGGAACTAAGGAAGGGAGACCTCTATAACCTCCTAGGAGCAGACACATGCTTCCAGACACTGGTGCAACAAACAACATATAAGCATTTCCCATGACACTGGGAAACTTCAGCCATCAGTGGAGACTGAAACGCTGCAGCCTTTGGATAGCTTGGTCTGGGAAAGACAAATTCTATATGTCAGACTGGGAAAGGAATTCCAACAATTTGTTTTTCCTCTCAGCTTAAGCAAAGGCTCCAATTCAGTCCAGATTTCTGAATTATTTTGGCATAAATAAAGCCATGACATCTGGTAAAACAATTATTTAATAAAACTATGGTCTACTCTTCTACTAATTACAAAGATATTTCCTGAATCATGCAAAGCATGCAGGATAAAGCACAAAGAACTTTAAACGGCCTTTCCTTGTAAGTCATGATATAAGTTGGTTGCTTTATTCCTAGACTGTCATGTGAAGCCCTGCCTAAAGCAGCTCCACCTTACCTTGGCTCACAAGTTCTGTCCTCACCACCAGAAGACTCTGGAGCAACTCGCCAAATACATTAACCCAGAGGAGACCTGCCACTGGGTAGCTGCTCTCTACTCAAGGGACATGCGTTTTGTGCATTACCAGGTACTGTCATTGGGTTTATTCAATTTCTGGGTCTGTAGTTAGTATATTTCCTGCAGTCCTCTTGCTTGTTTTGTTTTGTTTTCCATGGGGAAAATCAGTACATGCACAGTACAGTGTTCAGAATGTATGGCTGCTTCAAGTATCTCTTTGGGCTGAAAAAACTGTATTCTTGAGTCTATAGGAGATATGTTTATGGTTACCTGCTTGACCTGCGTGTCAGCAAGATCCAATCCCAAACTGCAGCAGAAGAACTCATCTTACAATGAGCTATGAGAAAATAAAAGAGACAGGAAATGATGACCTTTGAACATTTCCTTGTCAAATCACTGCTCTGCAGTAAAATTCCATTCAGCAGAATAAGTTTTTTTTTTTGATTGTTCAACAGTGATGAAAAGGCACAGGTTAAACTTCAGTGAGCAGGGCACAGTTCTCCCTGGTCAACTTCAGTTTACCATATTCTTAGTTTTAAACAGTCAATATTCTCCCCATTTTCATTTCCAAATTTAAACTACAGAATGACGAACAACTGCTATTTTTTTAATCCGGACAAGTATATTGTTTTGTTTTGAATCTCATATTTTGACTTGAGAGAACTACAAGTAATCACCGAAATAGCTGATAATCCTTTTGCTGTGTCTGCTTTCAAATATGTCACACTAACTACGGGGGGAAAAAAAGTAATATTATGAATACGAAGTGCCTATTTTTACACTCAGTGCCTATTCACGGTTATCTGTCTGCTGAAGAAGCAAGTCAGAGCATGCTGCAGTGTGGGAAATGGTGCTGATGGCAGTGGCTGCTGCAGGTTTAGCGCATGTCCCCTGCATGCTGCTGCCCCTGCAGCCAGCTTCAGGCCTGACCCAGCTCTGTTCTTCCATCAGACACTGCGGGCTCTCTTCCAGTACAAGCCCCAGAATATTGACGAGCTCATGATCAATGCTGGGGACTTCATCTACGTCAACCCAACTCAGCAGTCCGAAGTCAGCGAAGGTTGGGTCATCGGGACCTCACACCAGAGTGGGTGCAGGGGTTTTCTTCCTGAAAACTACACAGAGAGAGCCAATGAGTCAGACACGTGGGTTAAGCACAGGTTGGTTGTGATCCACTCCACGAGTGCTGGGGTTTCTGGGGTTTCATGGTGCAAGGGTTTTATGGAGCTGCTGTTCCTCTTTGCTGCTGGGAGAAAGCTGGAGGTGAGGTGAGCAGAGGGCACCTTGGTATCTGGGTGGGAAAATGAAATTTCTTAACGAGAAGTGATAGGACACATGCACACAGAAACCTGGAATCCAGCTGCTCAAAGGATAGCCTTCCTGTGCTCTTGAATAATGTGAAGCACAAAATCACAGAATGATTTGGATTGAAAAGGATCATAAAGCCACCCAGCCCCAAGCCTCTGCCATGGGCAGGGCTGCCACCCATCAGATCAGGCTGCCCAGGGCCCCATCCAACCTGGCCCTTAGCACCTCCAGTGTTTCTTCTTTTGTCTCATTTCAGGAGGTAGCAAAACCAACTTGAAATTAAATGAATTAAACCATGGAAAGGTTACTCCAACACCTTGTGCTCACCCTTGCCTTGTCAATTCAACCTTTATCAGTAGGCATCTCACTGGTTTCCTGTGTGGCAAATGATTCTTCTAGATTAGATCTAATTTTTCTAAGCAAGAGGTATAGATTTCATCCGTGCTGAGCCCTTAGAGGCAGAGTGGTGACAATCAAGTATTATTTCCTGCTTGAAGCTCAAAATTCAGAATAGTTACATTTAATGCATGTCGTCAGTTCATATAAATTACTCTTATTTTTACTGGACAGATTACAACTTGAACAAAGTGATAAAATGGATTGCATGTGTGTGAAATATATTGAATGGAATATGGAATCTTGGTTGTCTATGCCTATGGACAAAATCCGGACTTAGAAATCCCTTTGTTTTTGTGTGTGCTCATATGTTGTGTGTGAACTTTTACTTTTTCTACAGGGAATATGCTTTTGTGCTAGCTTCAAAATTTTTGGCCCAATCCACAAATGAACCTAATGTTAAGCCGAATGGAGAAGTCCGTAATCCTGTTATGTCAAGGAGTGTAACCGATGTTCTTTCACTTCAGGTAGTTGGGATTTTATTTCTTATCTTTGCCATGTAGTTGTGCATGATATGCTATTAAGTAAAAGCATATATTAAATTTAATACTATCTTCCTGATTCTCCTTAACATTTTCATGTTATATTGTAGTGAATATATGTAGCGTATGCATACACTGCACCTACATTTACAGTACCATATCCCACAAATATTTTGTAGTAGATGTAATGTGGTATTACCCTTGCCATCTTTTACAAAACTCACTTTTGCAGGAGCTATATGTCCTTCCACCAACTCATGTGTGCTCTTTAACCCTTTATCTTTCTTGGATCCATGGCAGAGTCACTGCTTGCCCTTAAGAACATTTTTTGCAGATGTGCACATCTTCAGTCTACGCATTTCCCCGGCCTATGAGCTCCTCCCAGGCAGAATATCTAGACCACAAAACCTTTAACTCTGATCTCATAGCAGTTGATTGGTGCCTTACAGCAGAAATGAAGCAGTAATTAGCAATATATATATATACATAAATATATCTCACACCACTTCTTAAGAATTCCCCTCTCTGTTATTGAAGATGCACATCATTAACCTTGGTGTTGCAACAATAATGCTGTGATGAATTGCTTTTTAAAAAGTTTTAAAGCTTTTGAGGTATTCTTCCTTATCTTTTCCTCTCTGTCTATATTCATTGTAAACTAACTTCTACATACTTAGAACATATTTGCAGCCTCATGCAAATTAAGGGAAAACAAGGGCTCAGATGAGACCTGGGCTCACTAATGATTTGGCCATACTCTGTTGGAAAAATGTAAAATCTCTGTTTTCATTTGGAAAAAAAAAAAGGGGATTGATGTTAGAAAAGAATATTATGACTTAAATCAGCTAGCTACTTTCCCTTTTTGTTTGTATCAATTACACAATACATACTAATTAACTCCTTCCCACAGTGGAATTAAAAGATTTATCAGTACTACCTTTCACTAGAATAAACACTGAATTTAAATGTAACCTGTAGTCCATGAAGATCAGAGATACTCTTCATTTGCTTTCAACAGAGATTTAGTCAAGCTTATTTTTGTCCTAAATATTCTAATCCATTTTATCAATTTAATTCTCTCCCCCTCTGTGGTTGTTATTTATCTCTTGGGACAGCCCTGCTGGTCTTTGCTCTATTAGACAGCATCCAGAAATGCAGACTTTTTCATGCAGGTTGTATATAATGTTGTAACGGAAAGTAATTTTTATATAGCTTTCTCAGAACACCAATCTGAGAAGAGGTGTGCTGGTGATGCGCCATGGGGAAAGAGTTGATCAGGTCTTTGGGAAGTCTTGGCTTCAACAGTGCTTAACTGCAGATGGTGAGTAAGATAATGGGAGATTCTGAGCAAACCTGAGCCAAAACTTCTTTACCCCAGTAACGGAGTACAATGGATACAGGCTTCTACCTGTAGCTGTAAATGCTGACACAGAAGAGTGAATAATGATGCACAGTCAGACACAACATTTCTTTGACCTGCACCTAACCATCATCATGTCATAGAAACATAGAAACCTTAAAATTGAAAGAGGCCTTTAAAGCCTCCCATCTAGTCCAACATCCCTGCAATGAACAGGGACATCTACAGCTAGACCATGTTGCTCAGAGCCTGGTCCAGCCTGGACCTTATGTCTTTTGTGTTTGTTTTGGATAAACACCACAGAACAAACATTGCTCTGGTACGATTCATACATATCGCTGACAGAAGCACAAAACATAAAATCTAACATTAGTTATTCAAATGACCTGGTTGGGGCTTATCAGACACGTCCACCCTTCAGTGTTCTTTCTCCTCCACTCCCTTCTTTTGCTCCTTTGGAGCTTGCAGAAGAGGTGTTATTTTGTTAGGACAGGTGATTTCCCAAGTCAGTGTTGCGAACTTAAAATGTGTTTTATTTGAGGTAATTAGTAGTCACTGGGATTTTTTAACAGGGCTCCAACCTGTTTTTATTTGCCAGCAGAAATATAATTCTGGTCTGAGAATTCAAAATGAATGGAGCCATTACAACGAAAGGCAGCCAGTGTGTTTTGTTGCTGCCTCCCTCACATCACAGCAAAATGTTCCACCTTGTTTTAGGAAAATACTACAGAGCAGACCTCAACTTTCCTTCCATCCTACCAAAACGGAAAGACAGCGTAAAGCATTTTGAGCATGATCCTCCTTTATCTTCCTGCGGCATTTTCCAGTCAAGACTTATAGGTAAGATGGATAATATCCTACCACAACTGTATGGGTTTGGGAAGCAATCTTTCAACATCTGGCAAAGCTCACACTGGCCTAGTAGTAGAGAAACTTGCTAGCAGCATTGTTTGTGGTAACCATTCTGGATGGACAACTGCTGCAAGATCTTGTTAAACAGTAAGATAGAGAGAGAGGCTGATTGTTCATCTTAGAGACCCAGTCTGCCAGTTCCTGGACAAGACAGTTAAAAGAAGGAAACTGCAACACTACCTGTGCCGTGCTGCACATGTACAAGGGTGTAATGTCTCATTCAATTGTCATTGAGGGATGGGGCTGGCTGGAGGACACAGCTTCGTGGTCAGCAGACTGTGGTCAGCTTATCACAAATAAAACTGCTGGCTGGATGATATGGGTCAGTCTGACTCAGTTCGCTCACCAAAGTTATTTCTGCACCCTGAGCATGCACGTCTGATGTTGACAATAGAAGTCTGGTGCAAATGCTTATCTGCTGTTGGCAGATTTTGAGACATTCTTCTGTAATTACCTTTCCAACGCTTGGTCCCAGCTTTTTTTACTGAAACACTTTTGCAGTAATTTCTCACTTACAGTGATGAGTGAAACAGCACCTCACATTGCTGTTCCCACTAGGGGAAGCTCTGCTGGACCAGGAGGTGACAGTCAGCTACATATACTCATCGCCTGCCCTACGCTGCATACAGACAGCCCAACATGTACTACAAGGTAAGGCATAAAAAATGAAAATGTACTGTCAAACTGCCATCAAGTTTCTGAGGGTAGCTAGCAGGAGCAGTGAGGTGATCATCCCTCTGTATTTAGCACTGGTGTGGCCACATCTCAAATTCTGTGTTCAGATTTGGGCTCCTCACTACAAGAAAGACATCAAGGCCGTGGGGTGTGCCCAGAGAAGGGCAGTGGAGCTGAGATGGGTCTGGAACACAGGTCTGATGGGGAGCAGCTGAGGGGACTGGGATTGTTCAGTCTGGAGAAGAGGAGGCGCAGGGCAGACCTTGTTGCTCTCTACAGCCACCTGAAAGAAGGTTGTGGAGAGATGGGAGTAGGCCTCTTCTCCCAGGTAATAGTGATAGTAAGAGAAGTCATGATGATAGTGACCTCAAGTGAACCAGGGGAGGTAGAGGTTGGATATTAGGTACCATTTCTTCTCAGAAAGAGTGGTCAGGTGCTGGAATAGGCTGCCCAGGGAATAGATGATCTTCGTGGTCTTTCAGACTTTAATGATTCTGTGTACAATTTTGTGGTTATTTATTGCAAGCCAAAGGAGTTTAGTTCCTTCATGTTTCAAACCTCTTTCCTTCCTCCTCTTCCATTCTCTCTTCTCACTGTTCCTCACCTCTCCCCTCTAGTAGATCTGTGAAGGGCTCACAGTTCATCATCATCCTTACATCTTCAGTAGAATGTGTGCATTTCTTATGGGAAATGGTGCAACCCCGTAACCTCTCTTGAGAATAATAAACAAAAGAATGTATCTTTTTACAACAGAATTAAATTAAAATTCTTCTGCAGAATGATTTATTGCCCCACAGAGGGTCACTGTACAAAATGTTATATAAAAATGGGTAAAAAAAGACATTTCCTTTATAGAGTTTATTCAGATTGAAACATTGCTGAGGTCTTTTGCTCACTTCTATACTTTGAAGGTATCACAAGAGAACTCCAGAAATAACAACAATAATAATAGCAATATAGCCATAACATAATATAATAAAAATGTGTAATTTTTTGTGTGTCCTAACATTAGTCAGACAAGAATATGTTGGCTTCATTTAAACACGACCCTCTTTTTTTCAACAGTAAGCAGTTTATTTGGTTAATGAAAATATTACAGCAAACAAAACAGAATGTACTGCCCAAATGTAACAGTTTGAGTATACCTTTTTCTTTTTAAGAAATACAGCTTGTCTTTGCAGGGCTTAAATTAGACCAAAAAGTCAAAATCAGAGTGGAACCAGGACTGTTTGAATGGACCAAGTGGGAAGCAAGCAGAGTAATTCCAAACTTTATGACTCTCACAGAACTGACAGAGGCTTCTTACAACATAGATACAAGTTACAGGTAATTTCTTCCTGTCTAACTGTTAAAGCCAGTTCTTCTTCCCCTGAGGTACCTCCTCCCTCTTTATATGTCATAAACTGTTAAGAACATTGCAAATAATGGATGATGCTAATCAAATTCAAGACTACATGGTCTGTTCCCAGAGATAAGCAGTTTTCTGTCTCATGGCAAGAGTCAGCTTTGTTGCTCTAACATGGAGACAATATGGGCATTTTTAGAAATGGGCACACACCTGATCCTTGCATCCAGCATTAGCCTTGCTCTGGTGCTGCTTTCATATCCATTGGGTTGAGAGAGGTGTTCCCAACATGAGCCAGCGTTCTTTGTGATCTGGGGGGAGCGGAGGGGCAGCAGGACAGTTCATGCCAAACTCAGTCGAGGAGGGAGTTGTTATGTTTTGAGTTGCAGCAAGGATTTTTTTGGGGCCCCCAGAGTTGAGAGAGGGGACTGATGCTATTTCTGAGCACTTGCAAACCACAGAGGAGCAGGAAATGAATGAGCTCCAATTTACCTAGCTGCTTACTGTGCTCTCTGGGGCTGCTCCGTGTGTGCAGTGCACAGCCAGTTCCAGGAAATTGCTCAGCTAATAAAAGTGAGCGTGTCTGAGGTGTCCCAGTGTAAGAAGGAGGGAAAGGAACTTCTCAGCTCATAATGTATTTCTTACAGCCGAGTGAGCACCTTCATTTTAAACTTTGTGAAAGAATAAAATCTTTCCTATTCATGGGTCATAGGTCATTCTAAAGTTTTTCAACAGTTTTTTCAATATGAGATCATTTTCTTCAAATTTCCACACAGGACAGAGTGCAGGTGTAGAGCAGCAGGAAGTGGAGAGGAAAGCTTTGCAGCAGTGCCAGCTGCAGCCTTGCAGCTCACTCAGGTCCAGCCAAAAGCAGAGAGGATAAACTGTAACCCTGCACATTTGATGCCACTTTCTTGCTGTCATGTACAGGGTTCAAAATCCTCCGGTTGCAGAGGTAGTTTTACCATATTCACTCACTTCAAGGGGCAGCTTTCACCTGGGTCAAGTCCCAGACTGTTCCATCAGCAGAGTTAGCTTAGCCAGAATTAGCATTAGCTATGATTAACAATTTAGCATGGGCCAGCCACACGGTTTTACCACTTATTTTCTACTTCTGTAGTTTGTGCTGCTGTAATTTACCTGAAATGTAGCAAGGACTCACTGGTAAAAGTACACTTTGATATCAAACCTTACTACAATATATTAATCTAATCTCTCTTCTATCTATTCACTGAAAAAGGAGACTATCAAAACAGCAGGGCAGTTTTTTGTAGAAAGAAATAAGCATTCTGGATTGTGTCACAGCACATGGCTAATCATATAATCATACTTGCCAGCCATGGCTGTGAATTTCTCTAGCTCTCCGATTCAGAGGATGATATGAAAAATAGGAAATGAGTTTGAGGAAGCTGAATTCTGTTGCCAAGAATCCCTAATTTAAGCATCAGCCAAGAAAAGCAAGGAGATTGTTGAGAGGCAGCAAATCATTGTTGTCCTGCTGAATATTTTGCTATACCCACAGCACTGGGGAGGCTGGTAGGGCTCTATCACTAGGAATTTGGCCTTTCCAGCTGCCTATCCTTGGCACCAGCAGCTACTGTGCATCAAGACATGGTAGGCTCTGCCATGTTTTCCCAAGTATGGACACAGATGGGTCAAAGAAGCTCTTGAGAAATTTTGGGATGGGTCTTTGTTTAGACAATCTCCACTGTAAACTAAGGGTTTTATTAAAGCATGGTTTTCCCTGCTTCTGGTGCTTTATGAACTACAAGATGTAGGTGTAAGTTTTAATGTGAATTGTTGAGGTATTGGTATATCAGTAAAGTCAATGGATAAACCCACATCCTTTTAACCAAGTGCCTCCTCTCGTGTTCATTCATTCATCTAGATTAAAACATATTTCTGATTATATTGTCAGGGGAAACATCCAACTCTCTTCTCTGGTCCCATCAGAAAGTTATGAGGAATATGTGAGCAGAAGCTCTGCAGTTATAAAAGAGATCGTCACTGCCTGCCCCAACAAAGGTAAAGGTTTCAGATCTTTGTGTATTCTGCAAGACACTTTCAGTATCAGGAATAGGCATGGGTTTGTCAACAGAAGCACATTTATCATTGATTATTTGTATTGCACAGAGTTCAAGGTAGGGTTGTAGTTCTTGGCCTGGCCTGTACTAAGTCAAAATAAATACAATTTATAGAACAGAAAAGAAAAATCAAACTTAAATAGAAGGCAGTAAAAAATTATAAGAGTGTATACCTTGGTCATTCTACTTGTGCCTAGGGATGCAGATCAGCATAAGAAAATTCCATTTCTGGAAAGCTGTTCACTGAGCAAATACTTTTTCTCACTAGCTGGCTTGTCTGCAACACATCAGACTTCTTCTGACCAGCACAGTACACTCTGCCACATTAACAAAGATGTCTGCAAAGTCAGACAACTCCCTAACTACCTTCCTTCTTTTACTATGGTGTTTCAGGTATCATCCTCATTGTGGGGCATGGCTCTTCCTTGGTATCTTTCACCCAACCTCTGACAGGACTCCCTGCCAAAGACAGCAGCGACTTTGCCCATGTGGTCCGAAAGGTAAGACTTTTTATTCAGTGGGCAGCTTTCTGTATGTGTTTCAGTACTTTCAGTATCGAGCTTTCCCAGGCAATGAGACTTGTAATGACATGTCAATACCATTGACATTAGCTCTCTCAGCACAAAAGGATCTGTCTTGCTTAGTTTTAGCATAGAACTAGTGGTCAAGAGAAGAATTTTGTCCTGTTAAATAACATATTAGGAGATTTTCATTCAACACCCATGCAAAGTCAGTATCAGGTAGCAGCTACATGTGTGAGGCATGTAGAAACCTCTCCCTCTGGCATGAGCCTCCTAACTATAGAAGCAGGACTAAGAACCTTCCTTCTCCTCATAGTGTTATGAGCATAAACTGCAGCTATTTTCAGTAAGTGACTCTTTAAATTGTACATTTTCAGGTCACTGCAAGTTCACAGCTTCAGTGCTCAGCTACAGTGCAAAGCAGAGAAGGCTTCACAAGTGAGGCCCTTGAGACTTTGTTGTAGAGGTTTTTTTGCTTGTTTTACTTGTGTATTATCAGCAGTGGCAGATTTTTTTCACTCCAGTTTTCCTTATCATCTGCCTTGGTATTACTAAGAGGAGAATTCAGTCTTTAGACATGTTTTTACTATCTACAGTTGATGCATAAGGAGTGAATACATCTTGATTTTCAAATCCAAGTGTGAGCTCAGGGTGATGGCACAAGCTCAGCTGTTGCACCACAAGCATCCAGCCTGTTTTCAGTTTGTTTCAAAAGTGGCAAAATGTTCCAGGCTCTGTCTTCAGAATGGTCTCAGAATCTGCTCTTCAGTTCTGCTGCAAAACCAAAGCAATGACCCTGCTAGTAACTGCTGCTTGTATCCTTCCTTCCTAGATCCCTTCTCTAGGCATGTGTTTCTTTGAAGAGCTCAAAGAGGAGAAGAAATGGGTGATGGTTAACCCTCCAGTGAAGACATTAACTCACGGAGCAAATGCAGCATTTAACTGGAGAAATAGTATCATGGAAGGTTAGAAGGCCAGCTTTGTCCTTGTAGCTGCCAAAAACAATCTGAAGATAGCTTATGGTACAGCACAGTCCAGTAATACATCTAGAAAAGTTAGAGTGGATGAGAGTTGTCCGTTGTCCTCTCTGAGTAGTCAAAGCACAGAAAGCAGTTTGGTGCCTGAACTTTGCTTTCTTCTCAGTAACTGAGGAAAAAGAACATAGGACCTGGCATACAAGAGAGCAAATTCTACTGCTAAAGGCACTCTAGTAGACATTATTACATCTTCCAAGACCAAAATACAACCAGTTCAGATGCAGTAAAAATTACTTGTTTCATGCATTTCTATATTTTCAGTCAGCCAGAGAAATAGAGACTGAAAAAAGCAGTCTCCTACCCGCAGATATCAGCTCTACCTAAGGCCAGTTGGTTTCCTGTTGACTCCTCCAGTTCTGCAAGAGCCCAGGAGGAGGGGAAATACCATACAGACAACATGTTTACCTCTGCTACAAAGTAGGTTCATCTTCTACCACAGCAATTCTCCCACTAAGTGTTTCCACAGTGATCAGTGTTGCAAAAAAAAAAAAAAGGCTTTCCTTCAGAGAAAATTGAACCAATTGCTTTAGTGTTACTGGGACAAACAAAGATGCTTTAGTGATACGGTGACAAAACCTTGATTTGAGCAACTCTGACTGCTGAACACTTCCTGAGATGGCACTGACAGGGCAACAGCCATGCTGTGTGCTGCTCTGTGCCAAATCATATAAATGGTGGCACACTGCCAGATGGGTTGTTTGACTGGTCTCTGTAGCTCTTTGCTTGATTATTTGTTTGATTAAACATTTTATGCACAAATAGGAACATGCCTTTACAGGCATGTTGAGCTTCTTTTCCAAATGATCCTCTCAGATAACTGCCTCTAGGAAAGCACTAGGTTTTCTTTCAAGGAAAGCAGAAAGTTTGAGGTTTCACTTTCTCTCTTTACATGGTTAAAAAAAAAAAAAAAAAGGTCTCATCATCACTCTTCTTTTCCCTGTTCTTTCTTGATAGGTCTTTCTTGACATCTCTTTGCACTTGTGCCTATAGCTTGAGGGCACACAAGGGGAGCCCATCCAGCACACCACACAGGATGTGGGGCATCCACCAACCTCCTTTAACAATGGCATGGAGATCTCCTGTCTCAGTCTTGCACCTGAAATCATTCATTTTGGTTTCCCAGATCCAGCAAGGATGGTTGGGTGCCTGTTCTTTTAAATAGCTTTGGACACCGAGGGGTCAGGAGTGGCATGGGATGAGGACCTGGCCCTGGGCATGTTATTCCCTGGTGCTTCCAGCTTCATTTCAGCTGAAGTACCAGCTCTCCTTCATTGCCCATGGGATCTTCCTATCTGTGAATGCTGTTGCTTTTGGTGAGATTTATTCTGATTTCACCAAGTGATTGCAATCTGTATCACAGGTGCCACTGGGGAATACATAAGGCCAGAGCTGCCACTGCAGACTGAAGCCCAAATGTAAGAGGGTGGTGCCTGGGACTCTGACTGGCTGTACGTGATGGCATTGGTGTGAGCTTCTGAATTGAGCTTTTTTCTAGGAATACAGCCTCCAGATGGAGAAATGGCTCTGTTTTAATGCATGGGAGCAGCTGTACTTTGCTGCTGTTTCACACTGCTATTGTCCCTCACCTCTGACAAGTTCCCTTTTGAGCTCAAAGACAGCTTTACAGTCTGTGTCTCAGGCCTCAGCCCATCTGCAATCCCTCCTCCCTGTGTGAGAAGAAATGCAGGCAAATGGCAAGCAGGGCCTCTCTGCTCCAGCATGACACATGCTTGGGCATGGCATAAGGGGAGAAGGCTTGTGTTTGGTGACGCTTCCACGTGCACTGTTTGGAGCTAAATAAAAGCCCAGGTGAAGATAAGGAGGGGCAGGAGCGATGGCAGTGCTCTCAGTTCATGTGACAAGGGAAAAAGCTCACTGCTGAAATGGCACCTGTATCTTCCTTTAAAACAATAAAACACAAAACACCTCCTCTCTCTTCATCCAGCAGCATCAGATCCATTTTCTGTGTGGCTCCACTAGAGCGGTGATCTGCAGGTACAGTGTCTTCCTGTTTCTTTGAACAGCTCTCTTGTGCTTTTACCACTGTACACAACATAGTAATGAAATACTTTGCTTTTCATGCCTCTCCACCTGCAGAATGCTTTTAACAGCCAGTTTATTGCTCTCTACCCCTGTTCATGTTACTAAGTTAGCAAGCCCTGTTTGGCAGGGCTTTCCTTACAGGTGGGGGCATAGGGGAGGAATTCAACCGATTTACTCAATTCTATCATGCAGAGAGCCCACAGAGCACCAAGAATCCCATTTGCAAACCAAATATGCTTGGTAGGAAGGTCGTTAAGACATTCGCAACACAGAAAAAGACAGTGTGTTGGTTTTCACTACATATGCACTCCAATAATTTCAAATTTGTTGAATGCAGTGAATTAAACCTCAGAGCATGTAGGAAAGAGGGTTTAGGGACTTAAATATTTTTCTTGTGGTGTTTTCTAAACCTCATACTGCACCACTGAGCTGAAGAGGAGAAAAGTTTTGTTGCAAAGTTTTGTTTTAGCTTTTACAGACTTTATTTCAACCATCCAAATTAACTGAACAGGCACAGAAGTGGCAATTGTATCTGAGGCTCAATGAAAGGGCAAGGACAAGCTCTTCTACTCACATGGTCCCCTTTTTGGGCTTTCCTAGAACCCCATATGAGCACAGACTCAGCTCCAAAAAACATTTTGTAGGATCAGAGCTGCAATTCAATCTTTCTTCTACAACCTACAATCTAAGAATCTACAAGGATTCTTAGTTGTAAAAACTGGTGCCTAGAAGAGAGACAGAATTCCTGATGGGATGTATTCATCATATGAAATAAATTGCTGAACACAGGTAAAGCTTTGATTTGATTTGATTTGTAGTAAGCAAAAGAAATGGAAAATCCCACGGTTTCTTGATTTTTTCATGCAGCTTCAAAATTAGATATTACCCTATTGTAATTCTCTTTAGTTGGATCTGTTTCATTACAAAGTTGTGTACTTTAACAGATAATTCTGGTAGCACATAGAAGATCTGAATGTTTTGCTTATATCTTAAAAACTGAATATGTAAATTCATTTGTTAAAGACGTACAGCGAAGTTAATCTCTGGTGACACCTTGTGGGAAAAGAAAACCTCAGCCTTACATGCCTATATAGGATCTTTAGGTGTGATTGAAGGATGGGGGAGGAGGGAAGCGATACATACTGTTTTTTAACAAGAATGAGGAACACTAGATTAGTCACTCCACCCATACTCTTTGAAAAGACAATAACAAAGAAATTCATCATTTAATCACGATTTTAAGCACACAACTTGAAGAGACACTTGAGTCCAGTTCTTCTGAAAAACAAAAGAGCAAATCTGTGGTGTCTGTCCTGATTTTTCTGAAGCCCTTTGCCAGCACTGATATTTGTTCGAAGCAAATGTGAAAATCTGTTGACTCAGAGCAGTAGTTATTTCTGTCCCCTTTGCACCATTTTAAGTCATCAAGCATTGATTAAAGCTGTCAGGTAGATTTTTGACTGTCTTGGAGGATTTATTACTGAAGTACTCTGGAGCGCAAGGATATTTTTTGAAAAGATTGCATGCAGCAGTTTTTGGTGGATCTGCCCTTGATCTTTTAGTGGGTTTTTTTTTTTTTTTAATGGATGATTAAAAATTAAAATGTTCGTGCCTCTTTGGATTTGGGAACAGCATAAAAGTTTTGAACAAACAGAATATTGTTCTCTGGTGCATATGAAGGAGTTAGTGAATCATCAAATTTTACAGTCCAGCTTTTTGTGGAGATCTGATACCTCTCACAGAAGGTCTGTAGAGGTCAATTGACTCTAACATCTGGTTTAGGACTGTGTTTAGTGTCTATATCCTTCAGCAATATTTTGGTTTTTAATCATGACATCAAAGCAATTATTGTGTGAAGCTTGAGAAGCTGATAACTAGTCTTGGATTCGCAGTTCTTGTTGTTTCCTCCATGTCTTGTGGAGGAAACTCTCAGCGGGTCTTGCAGCCTCACTCTTTCCCCGAGCACAGGACTTTGCTTGGGAAGCAAATTCCCAGTAGTCTGCTGTGTTCAAAAGTAGCTTCAGCATCTTCTGGCAGCAGCAATTGTCCATTCACCTGTTTTCTTCCATTTCTGTAGTTCACGGAATCATAGAATCACAGAATGGTTTGGCTTAGGAGGGGCCTTTAAGACTGGAACAGTATAGGCTAGTAAACCCACTAATCCATCTGCAAGGCCATGTCTGCTGAAATAGATGTTTTAGATCTCTTTCAGATCCTGCCAATCTGCTTTTGATATTCCCACTCTTCTTACTTAAGCTTCTGTACTTCCCTAAAGGGAATCAACCATCAATATTGTTGTCTGCATTCATTTGGTAGGTTTGCTATTTAACACAAACCTTCAAATCTGTGACCCCAGTTAAGCAACGGGCCAGTACAGATGACAAATTGAGAAAGCATTTAAAAGCTGTGGTAAAGACCAGAACACCCCAGTCTCTTTTGTGAGAAGGTAACATAGGAGCACACTCTCCATATTGGCCTGGGAGCAAAGATAACTGGTAGGTTCATGGGTGCTTATCTCAGAAGTCGGGCCCTATGGATGACTTATGAGTCCATCCTACACCATTTTGTACTACCATGAGAAACCTCAGGTTAAATAAATAACTTAGTGGCTATTTCTCCATGCTCTTTTCAGTTGGAGGAGAAATATATTGTGGACTTCTAACAGAAGGAGCTCATGAGAATTTTACTGTCCTGAGGCTGATGAGTTTGGAAAACAAACCTGGTCCCAAATCTGGTGTAGTTCTTAGGAATGTCTTATAGCACAAAGTCAGTGCTGAATACCTGTGTAGACATGACCTCTGCATACTCCCATGGAGAAAATTTGTGCAAAACCTCCAGCTGGCATCTTCCTGAGCTTCCTTTACTCTTGGTAAGGAAACTCAGGATGCAGCATCTCCTACATCTCACAAAAAATAAAAATAGGAGCATGATGATAAAAAACATTCAACTCAACTCACCCGCGTGCCTCTTTAATGGAACTACTTGTGTAATTAACCATTTGGAGATCAAGAGCTTAAATCTGAAGCACATTGCTGCTCATATTTCGCTGGAGGGGAAAAGCAAATAGAGATGCTGCTAACATACAAATATTTTCTAATCCACAGCAGGGATTTATGTTGCGAATTTGTTTATGTAAATTCACCAATACAATTTTGACAGAATACATTTAAAATATAATGACTTTACTTCTGTCTTTTGGAGCTCATTTTACCCTAACTTTTTTAGTTGCTAAAACATTGTTTCTCAAGGATCTGCTAGGTTTCTCTTGTTACCTGTGGGCACGAACACTGAATAAATAATACAATGCAATATAAAACATGAAATATAACCTATTAGCAGTACCAGCTCATAAAAAGTACCAGCTTATTCAAAAGAAGCTTTCTGAAGCATAAGTCTTTTAGAAAAAAAAAATAACAAGCTAGATGTATTTACGAAATGGGATTTTATGATCGCACAGAACTTGTGTCAGAAGTTGTTAATTTACACTGTGGTGTTCAATTTAATATCATCTACTACATCACTGTACTGGAGGGAGGTTCAGAAACTGTACAGCACTTGAAAGTAACTGTGCTATTTTAAAAGCCTTTTAAAAAGAGTCATTTGTGTAAATGCCTCTGCCAGTGAAAATCTCTGTGATTTTGTAGATTGGCAAATGCATCATAAACAGTTGCCCTCCTTCGTGAATGGAGCCATACCATGTATTCTGGATGGAAGAATAAGGAATGTACTTACAAATAAAATTGCAGATTCTCTAGTTATCTGTTCTTCTGCAGGGCTAAAAGGCAAAACACCATCTTCTTTGCTGTAGTTTCACTCTTCACCTGCCCACATGGCTTAGTAGTGATTTGCACAGAGATCTTTGTGTCCATGCCACACATGGATAAACGCTCTCAGAACAATGCTGACATTTTTTCACTCTAGTTAACAATAGCATCAGTTAGCTCAAGAACTGCTTGGTAATAATGTGGCTACAACTTATGGACCTTTAGCTGTTACCTGCAAAGTATTCTAGTGTTCTTGGTGAATGTAAGAGTTAACACAGCGATGTGTGCACTGCCTTTCTGTAGTCATGTCCTGTTAAGTCTCTTAGGAAATCTCTTTGCTGAGTCTACAGGCTGAATAGGGAAGGCTACCAAGGACCATTTCAAGAGGACATCACCTTTTGGGGCATGTATGTGGGTAAATTGTTGCAGTTTTTTAATAATTGAAAGGGAGGATCATAAGAAAAAGAGCAAGAAATCTTTTTCAAAGGCATGTAGTATTAGAACAAGGGATAATGGTTTAAAACCAAAAGAGAGTAGATTAAGATTAGACATAAGGAAGAAATTCCTTATGAGGTACAGGCACAGGCTGCCCAGAGAAACTGTGGATGTCCCGTCACCGGTATTGCTCAAGGTCAGGTTGGATGAGCTCTTGGCAGTCTGGTCTGGTGGAGGATGTCCCTGCCCATGGCAGGAGGTTGGAACTAGATGGTCCTTAAGGTCTCTTCCAATTAAACCATTTTTTTGTTTTGTTTTGTTTCCCCAGCTGTGAATGTAAAATAGGCATCTCTCTGAAGGAATTTAAAATATTTGCGCTTTCAGGAAGTTAGGTGTGCTCCAGACTTTCTTGGTGTGAGATGAACTGGAGAACTCCAGGTGCCTTCTTTAGATGCAATGGGCTCTCTTGGTGAGCTTCCTTCTTCACTGTGGAAAGAATCCTATCTCTGGGGAAGATACAGCTCTGCAAGTGAAATATGACCATGTTTTCTAATTCTTATGCTCAGCATATTATTCAGGTCTCAAACATGGCTACTGTTGTCTTTCTTCATTGCTGAAAAGTAAAGAGGCAGAAGGATGAGAGGGACTAGCACACCTCAGTGCAACAACTTTCGGTCAGATGTTTGTCTCCAAAATAGGGATGAAGGAATTGTTATTAATGAGTTTACAAATTATCCTTACAGTATTTTTGAAAGTTACGGTGCAGTGAAATGCCGCCTTCTACAAAAGCATTGGTTTCCCAAAGGAGTAAACCATCTTCTCAGGGGCCCTTTCTAACCCACAGAGGCTTCCAGATGCTCTTAGCTGTATTCTAGACAGTTTGCACTTTTCGCAGCTTTGCCACTGGAGGTCACTAATGTACTAATAAAGAGTACAGCACTGGGTGCTGAAGGAGAAAAGGTAATTTCTTAAATCCTTCAAGAATTAACTGTTCCTGAACTGAAGATTACCTTTAAATGGAATTGAACTGGGAAATGCGTTATGTTGATGTTTCTCAAGTTTACAGTAAAATATAGTGAGTAAACAGCTGGTAAACTAATGATTTGTAAGTTTTTATTAAAAATAAAAAATTACTAAGCCGAGTATGGTTTGATCAAGCTCTTGTAATAACACAGCACTTCTCTTCACCAAAGAAAGCCAAAAGAGGAAAAGACAATCACCTCTAAAAATGCTTACTGAAGTCACAATGATGTGAGAAGAAACTGCCAAAAAAATAAAAAAGACATGTAAGGCTTTGGGGAAAAGTTTACATGGGAAATTTCTCACTATGACATTTCTGATAGGAGAAACATTTCAGGAAGAAGTAATAAACTCTATTTATTTCGTGTGACTCACCTCAATACCCCCATTTTCTCTTAATCCATATTTATCACTAGCTTAAACTTCTTGGCATATCATTGCTGGAGTTGTTGAGTTGTAGAGAAAAGGAACTTGTTAAAAGTTTTATTTTCCGACAAACTAAAATTTATGAATAAAAAAAAATTCAAGTCCTGTTTCAGCAATGCCAGCTCAACATCTCTTACCCTAATCAGGCCCAAACCAGTTACCTTACTTCAAAAGCAAACTGCTGCAGGGCAGCAACACTCTGCCTCAAACTCCAAGTCCATCAACATTCATGCCAGTATTCTCAGAAGTATAAGAAAGTCACTTAAACAGATGCATCTCTTAATGATTAAGGTTTCGTTTATATATTATCAGGAAAACAATGTTTCAGAACAGCTTTTCTTTTTCCACCTGAAGAAGTGGAAAATACATGTCTGTAGCAAATTCTGCTTTCACAATATTTTGTGCAGCTCTACCTTGCTCTTTACTTTTAACTTACTATTTATAGAATGCCATTTGATTCAATTCTGGTAGCTTCTGAAGGCCTTCTTCAGCTGAAATCTCCTGGTAGCTCTCTTCTGATTGACAGGTTCCTTCTCATTAGGGATTGATGGTTGGGGTTTTTTGTTGTTTTGGTTTTGGTTTTTTTTCTTTTTTTGTGGAGGTGGTTTATTTTTTTTTTTTAAGTTGTTTTATTTGTTTTTTGGGGTGCTGAAGGAAGGCAGAAACTTTCTTCCAGTCAGTGTGGGACTGTGCTCACCAACACTTGTGAGCTGCTGGGCCTGACCTCTGCTACCAAAAGAGAAAGTACATATCCTTGGCATATCAGTAGTGTCAGTCTAGACCTGGATTGGGCAGGAAGATGTTGTATCTTGGAGAGGCTCTGTGTAGTGATTTAGATGTTGCATGATTGCATAAAAGACCTGTAGGAGGTATGGAGACTGTGTATCAGTAAGGAGGGCAAATGAGGTATCAGCAGGGTCTCTGTAGAAGCAAAAGCTTGACTTTTGAGGTTGAGGGAATGGCTAGGGGCTACACTGGATGGAGTGTTGGAAGGATTCTCCCCTGGGGAGGGAGTTTGTTAAAGTTCATAACTTCTGGCAGTAGGAGAAATGTTCCACCATTCTTGCTCAGACCTGGATGTAGAGGGTCGGTATTGAGGCCCAATAGCCATGGCAGGGGAACAGAGGATGTAAAGGGAGGCTTCCAAGCTAACTGGCCCCATATGAAGCATCAATACTAAAATGAAGCAGAAAGTGTTAGCAGCTGGAGGTCTATCCCAGTAGGGGATAGAGACACCTGTATGCATATATGTTCTGCCTTAGAAATATCATGCCAAGTGTTTCAAAACTTTGATTCCATGAATGTATGAGGAATGTACGAGAGACACCTGTCTGTGTACCAGATATGCTGTTGTGGGAAGCTTGCTGCTTGACAAGTGACCAGACTGTGGGCATTGTAGAAGTATGGCCAAAATTCATCCTGTCCAATGACCATTACTTCCTTGTTTGTTCATTGGTATGAATATCAATTACACTACCGAGGGAGACCTGGAGCAAAATAAGAGTAACTACAGGATTCTGGTAAAGGACATGGGAACCCACAGGATATCTCCTTCATCCTCAATTGGAAGAGGCCAAGTAGGAGAGGATGCAATCCTGGGCATTAACAGCTGATAATATGGCTGTTGCTAAAGGTAGTACTTCAATTTTCATCACCGTGGGTCAGTCTTGAAGGGAAAAGGAAATACAGAAGCCATTTAACAAAGTGGAATAACAGCATCTCTGCCAACAGGTTTGCAAATTGGGTAAGGAGATATTTAAGCTTGGTATCTTGGAGAACAGTGATAACAGCCTACAGTAAGTAAATAATGTGGCCCTATACTTGATTGTCCAGTGATAGTAGATACACACAGCATTCTGGGGTTCTTGAGTTCACTTCCAACATAAAAGATTCTAAGACCATATTTGAGCATGTTAACTAACTCCCAAGATGGATGTGATGTTCTGAAGTTTTGGGCAATGCTGATGTATTCATCAGGTTTGAAAATCATCTATCTTCCTGTGAAGAAATGAACATAGATCACCAAAAGCAACCTAATTACTACAGGCACAAGTGGTCCAGTCAGTTACTGGATGCATATATGTTCTGCCTTAGAAATATCATGCCAAGTGTTTCAAAACTTTGATTCCATGAATGTATGAGGACTCAACTTTATAGATCCAGAATTATCCCATACTGAATTCAACAACTGCCTGACGCTATGGAATGAAGTGGTCCTGAGATGGCACACTCTGGGATTGTAAAAGTTTTGGAGAGGTATATTCCAGACAGAACAGTGACAGAAATGTTTATTCAAAAAATAACAAAGATACAAATAAAAATATTGTAGGTTTACCTTAACTAATGATTTACTCTTCAATTTCCTTTTCTACTTATGTTTGTCTTTAGTTGTATCCAATTACTCTGCTTCCTCTGATTCCTCCTCATCTTCTAAACTAGCAGTTCCTGTGGAGGTAAAGTTTAAAAAAAATAAACAGAAAACTGAAATGAATTTTGTAACAAAATACTGGAAAGCAATTCTAGTAGTTTAAAACATAATTCCAGAATCATGCTGTCTACTCCAGCCCTCCTTCCTACTGCCCTTTGCTGCCAATTATTGAACTTAACTGACATAAATTGTTTCTCAGCTGTCAGACTCTATACACACTGACCACCAGCCAGTCCATATGTAACTCAGGAATAGCTAAAGAACATCTCCTATTTAGAGGAGTTTCATAGAAAGCTGCCCTTAAAAATACTACTACTACTAATAAAAAAAAAACAATGAGGATACCAGATCTACTTTACTGTAGTATGCCAGAAAATCTGTTGGAATCAAGTTCAATAAAAAATTATTTGAGTCCAGCAGACTTTGAGACAAATCAAGCTCAATGAACTCTTGCCAATTCCAAGGCAGAGCTACACAGGAAGCCTGCTTGATTTCTGCTGGATCAGCTGAGGGATCCTGTAAGATGTCAGTTGTATACACCTGATCATCTCATTGGCTAGTCTGTGCTGAAGCAAGAGATTACATTGAGAGGCGATGAGTGAAAAATGAGAGCAAATAAATTAACAGAATTCCAAGACCTGCCCTTAATGTTTATGTTATACCTCTGTGCAATTTTCAAGGTTCTTTTACAGTCTTCCTGATCACTAAGATAGTGCTTTGCTTTGATTTATTATAAAATGTGTTGACAACAGATGGAGAAATTTATTTAATGTTTTCCTACCTCAGAAGTTCGTTAACATTTAACAAATGCAAAAAGCACAGTTGAATGGAGGCTTATAAGTTATGTATGGGTAAACACAGATGCTTCCTTTTATGTTGCCTTTTTGTAATTTTCTATAAAAACAGGATTCCGAACTGCCTGGAGGAAAACCTGAGCATCCAAATTTCAAAGCTCTTTGCCTTTTAAGAACAATCAATGAGATACTAGCCTTTGTGTCTCCAAATCATAATGTGTAACAATACCTAAGACTTGTTTCTTATTTAACGTGAGAGGACAAGAACATACAGTTCTATTCATGATAGAAAAATTGTGTGCTCAAAAATACTTGAATTCCCCAGTCTACTCTCTCATGGTTGTACAAAAGGAAGCTTGCAAATGTGATCACTTTTAAACTCAGTTCTTCAAGCACTGCCAGCTCTGTATTGCACAGGTAATGCTGCACTGCAGTATCACTGATTTGTTCTGTTAAATATATGAATTTGACTACTCAAACCAGTTTACAGCTTTAGAGGAGCTCTAACCTGTGACAATAGGTGGAGTTCCCATGTTTTCTTTAGCCTGATAATGGGCCTCCCAGTAAAAGCCAATTGACATGCATCATTTCCAAACCTGATTGAACATGGAAGAACAAGCACATCTCCATCATTCCTCACCTTGGTACTCTTCTCCTTCTTCATTTTCTTCTTCCCTTATACCCTCATCTTCTTCTTCTGCATCCTTTGTTGGGCTAAAAACTTCACTAGATACTTTATGAAGAGAAGGCATATCATCCCTGTGTTCAGCAGATTCATCAATGACTGAAATATGAGAAATTAGAAATTTAGAGGAAAATTTATTTTTACAAATTTGCACTCATTGTTTTCATGCCACAACTAATAACTGTCTGAACTCTTCAGACTTTACTCACGTGAGAAAACCCATACATATTTTTGCAATAATTTATAATCAAGTTTGTATAAGAGGTGATGACGTAGACTAAAATGATTCACAGGCTTCCCAAGATAGTTGTACCTTATGCTATGTGAGATAGAGCAGATGTGTATATATACTGTCACATTTACAAACAGGCCTGGAAATCCCCAGTATTAAATGTAGGGTAAAAAATGTGAGAAAAAAAATCCCTCTCACAGTAATTAAATATGAAAAACCTGGTTTCACAGGATAGTCAAAATATAGGGTTTCTAGATGTCCAACAGAACAAACCTGCATTTGTTTGCATTTTGTCTTTTTCATCTGCTGCTGTTTCTTCCACTGCTTCATCTGCAGCTGCTGTCTCTGCTGCTGCTGCTGGGGGGCCTTCGCTGGGAGAAGGTGCTTTTTCCATTTTGGGCACCCAGTGTATTAATTTAGTGATTTGTGTTGCTTTCCACTTCGGTGCAGCAAGTAAAGAGGGCTCCTCCTCTTCTTCTTCTTCCTCCCCTTTATCCTAAAAGACAATTTTCAATATCCAGGGTCTCTTCTTATAAGTATTAAAGGAGTAGCTAAGATGATTTTGTGCATTAAAAGCTCTTTACCTGGGCTCAAATGGCATCATGACAGCCTTTTAAAGCACTGACAAGAAGAGGAAATTCAACAGCAAATCTTGCAAACCTTGTTGAAGCTGGCTGACCAATACTGCTGATCTATGCTTGCCAGTTTTCTTTCTTAAAGATAAAATTTTGTCTCTCCCTCGAACAGAATAGCTGAGAGGGACCTATTCAAGCATCATTTCTCTCAAAGGAATATTGTTCTGTTTTTTAAGATAATAGCCAAATATCACTGATAAAAAATTACAGATCCAGTGTAGAGAAACAGAAAAATAAAAAAAGTAAATTTTGGAAAAGGTAAAATGCATACAGTAGAAGAAAGCTGAAACTTAGTGAAATTATATCATGAAACAAATATTGTATTAGAGAATTTTTAAAGAGCATGTAATGGGAATTAATGTGTTGGACATCAGAGGTATAGAGCTCAGGTATAATGTGGAATATTTTCTTGAAATAAAAATATTAAGATACATTTCTTATTGTGATAGCTATTTTGTATCATATTAATCAGAAAGACTTAGTAAAGTTCATGCATGAAGGCGAATTAAAAACGAGCCTTCATCCCAGCTGCTTCTTCAATTAGTAGCTATGAAAATCAAGCTTCTTACAGGACCAGGAAAATAATGGGACATGTTTCCAAAACAAGAACCTTTTGCAAATTATCTTTTGCAGATGTAGCATCAAGCAGTTCAGAAATACAATAATAAATATTTTCTTTGTTTTCTGGTGTTCAGAACAAAGTGGAACATCAGTTAAATTTACAGACAAATATCTATGTTCTTGTGTAGTTTATAACCACATAAACCTAAAATATTTTGGGCAAGTCCTGATTCTTCTGAAGTTTAAGAAGAAAGTATTCCTGTCTACAAGCAGGGCAAAAATCACACCATATAGTTGTCTAAACTTACGCAGTGGAGAAGATAAATTTAAAAAGCAGAATGAAACCTTACTTAGTACTGAAGAAACCACAGGTTTGCACCATTTTTTGACTGTTTAGATCTAGGATACCCTATTTGTACTGATGTTAAAGTATTTTATATGATAATCAACAGTAATTTACTGAATTATTTGATACACAGTATGCCATTCAATATTTCTTTTACCTCCTCTGACCGTATGTATTCACCATGCTGTTCACATCCAATGTCAAAGATATATTTGCCATGACCTACAGGCTGCAAAAGAGATGCAAAGAACTCAGTAGAACTATCATGTTAGGAAATTCTACATATATAAATGTAAAATGTGCTTTACTACAAAATTCATACATTAGTCAATAACAATACTGTACAAGAGAGACATGGACATGCAGGTGTAAGTCCAAAAGAGGGCCACAAAGATGAACAAGGGACTGAAGCACTTTTCCTGTGAGCAGTGGCTGAGAGAGCTGGGATTGTTCAGCCCGTGCAAGAGGAAGCTCAGGGGGAATCCCATCAGCGCCTATAACTATCTGAAGGGAGGATGCAAAGAGGATGGAGTGAGGCTTTTTTCAGTGGTGCATAGTCAAGAGTCAATATGTACAAAATAGAACACCAGGAAGCACTTCTGTGCTGTGAAGGTAATGAAGCAATGGCAGAGGTTGCCAGAAAGGCTGTAAAATCTCCCTCCTTGGAGATCTTCAAAATGTGCCTGGACACAGTACTGGGCAACCTACTCTGGGTGTCCCAGTTTGATCAGGGATTTGGAGTAGATGACCTCTATGGGTCTCTTCCAACCTTAACCATTCTGTGATTCTGTAATACTGTTTGAAAGCAAAGTTACAGACACTTGGCTTTTTGCCTTGTGGATCAATTCAGTTTCATTTATGGTACAAGAAATACTACACAAGAACAGGATCTAGTTTGTCATTTTAAATGCAAATAGATCACATTAAGAAAGTTTTATGCTAACTGTTCAAATTAATTGAGCGTTTTCTAGCACACTTACAATTCCATTCAAAAACTTGCCCCTATATCTGTGATTTAGGTGGATAAGCTCTGCTTCTCCTTCCTGGATTCCATTTACCCAACCACCAACATACATAGATCCAGTCTCTTTATAGGTGTATGTACCTTGTCCATGCCTAGGGAGAAAAAAAAATATCTTATGGAATACGAAGAACATAGGTTGTTGTTATACTTAAGGTATTAAAACTGTATTTTTTAAGTGGCTGAAATGGCTGAAGTTGGGTTAAATTGCAAATGCCATCCAATAGCACTTGATTTGCTGCAGTCAGCCACATTTTGAAATAGCCATCGTATTGTGATGTTACAGAGAATGACTTCAAACATCACCATAAGAATGAAACAAACCTATTGTCGTTAAACCATTCTCCAGCATAGGTGTCTCCATTTGCGTACGTATATTCTCCGTAGCCATGTCTTTGATCATCTACCCAGCTTCCTTTAATGAGAACATATCAATAACTTAGTGAGATGTGGTATATTTGATTGTGTGATATAATGGTCAGTTTGTAAAACATCATTATTAATTTAGCTGAAGTGGAGAATACACCTCATTAGAGAAGGAAAAGAAAACTACAACACCATTATGATTGACTTCTAAAACAAACAAATCCTGCTCTCTCCCACTGAACACAAAAAATCTCAAGTGAATAAGTGAATGGGAAACATTTGTCAATTAAACTCTAAGCATATCTGATTTGCCTATTAGTGTTTAAGTATGTCAGTGTTAATATCAAAACAGATTATATCAATGAAGTACTGATACTCTGGCAAAGAAAAAGATGATTTATTATACATCTGACAAATGGATGAGAACTCTGACAGCCATCATTAGATGCAACAGGGTAGATAGCAATATCATATGCAACACTATCCAATCACTTTCCATCTTTTGATCCAGGTATAAGTGTATGAACAAATTCTACGTTAGAGACAAAGAAAGTTCTAATGTTCTCACTTGAGATTATTTTCTTCCTCTATTCAGATACTATCTTCTTTGCTCTTTGTTACCAAGGAAAGGCTACCCCATACACAGAATTTCCAAGTTCTGCTATCTGTCTTTGCAAGTTCCCTGCTCATTCACCTCCACTGCCTTCATTTTTTTTTTATTTATTTTTTTGCTTCACTTGTTACTTCTTAAGCAACAGTTATAAAATCAATACAAAGAAGACAATATGAAAACAGAGGACCAGGGTATTTGTCATGTCAACTATACTAGTCCTGGTTTAAGACATATCCTGTTATGTACTGTTTCCTTTTAATTCCCATCTCTAGGTTTCATCTGACATGCTATCACAAACAGGAGTTCCTCATTTCTCTCTCTAGAACAATTTTGAGATCACTTTGAAAAAGATAGTTTTATAGGTAACTATACTCAAAGGTAGGCATAATCTTTCTCCCTAGTTCCCTTCCACCTCATTCTGGGCCCCTCTCGCTCTTTTCTCGATCAAACCCTTCTTTATTCTAAGCCCTTGCTCTTTCTTTTTTTTTCCTTCTGTTTGTCCCTCTCCTCACATATTTTTTTCAGTTACCTGCATGTGACACCTCCACTTAAAATCAAAATGAGTTCTTGTTTAGTTTAGCTAATTTGCTAAAACTGTCCTATGAATGCTAGATTTTGTGCCTTAATTACTATTCTATTCAAACTTTAAAAAAAAACCAAAACATCACAGACGGATACTATCCAATAAGCAATAACTGGGCTGATCTTTTTGCTCCGTGCTTTTAGCTCTCACAGTGTGAAGGTTCCTTCTTGCCTTCTTTAAGGGACAAAGACTGTTCCTTGAAGCCTAACTGATATTCGGAGAGTGCTAGGTATTCTTCTGGAAGAAGGGAAATAGAGTGAGAGACAGACTCTTTAGTAGGGTCTGTTGTGACAGGATGAGAGTAAATTGTTTCAAACTACAAAATGAGAGATTTAGACTGTATATAAGGAAGACATTTTTTACAATGAGTGTGATAAGGCACTAGAACAGTCTGCCTAGAGATGCCTCATCCCTGGACACATTCATTGTCAGGCTGGACAGGGCTCTGAGCAACCTGATGAAGCTGTAGGTGTCCCTTTTCATTGCAGGGGACAAATGACCTTTAAGGGACCCTTCCATCTCAAATAATTATATGATTCTACACTGAACACAGCAATTCTAATCATCATAAGGATGATTAGATATAAGCAATTATACTCTCTTCTATCAAGATTGTACCAGATTAGATACAATGCTTGGCATTTCTCAACACTTGTAATACCTCACTTGAAATAAGGACACGTCTAGAACAAATTGCTACTAAATACCACACTTCTCACAATATTCCAAGTAAATCCCCTAAATAAATAAAGTAAATAAATAAAACTGCTCTCAGAGCTCATAGCAAAAAAGGAATAACAGGAAAATGTTTTATAGCAAATTCATCTTTTTAAAATAATCTCCACTTTGCTATCTTCTTGCATTCCAGGAGTTGAAGAAACGCATCTTTTCAATTACAGAAATCTTTGCAACTGTGTTCAGTGTTTACCTTCATATTTTGATCCATCTGGATAATAAAAAGTACCATGGCCATGCTTTTTATTTTGAAGATATTCTCCAATGTAGAAAGCACCAGTTTTAAATCTGTATGTCCCCTGAAAGATATATGGTATAGATAAAATACTTGTGAGTTCTCACTATTTCAGTACAGTGCTGAGACCCACAGAACCGCAGAAACACAAGCACACAGCCACTGTCTGGTCACTGTCTCACCTGCCCATTTCTGAGACTGTGCTCATATTCACCCTCATACGTATCACCATTGGGCAGCTCTGCTTTCCCACGTCCATGCCGTTCACCTTCAGAATTGCGCTCCCCATCATACTCCTAATTGAATGCAATGAGAAAAATTGTTTAAGAGCGATAGACCTGCTTGAATCCAACCTAATTAGAGGAAGCCACGTTTGCTCAGAGGTGCTCCAGCTTTGCTCCAAGCGGAGCATGCAGGAGGGCCTGGCCAGCATGTGCTGCTTCTGCAGAGGCTCTCCCCTCAGATTCCAGCACACTGAGCCCTTCCTTCTTGACTCACTGGTGGGAAAAGCAGGTAGGTCCCAGCCAAAATAGCTCAGCCCCCCCCCCCTGCATCTACCATGCCCACCGATGTAGCACCCTGTGATCTCCCCATGGGACCTACAGTATCAAAGCTCCCATAAGCAATAATTTCTCTCTTCCCTTCCCCGCCCTGCCCCGAGGACCCGCTCCCCGCCGAACCCCCAGGTAAGCCTCGGCCTCCTCCTCGGCCTCCTCTTCGCTCAGTTCCGACATGCTGCTGCCACCGCGTCGCAGCCGTCGCGATGGCAACCGGGCTCGCGCCTTGCCTTACCGTTATGGCCGGCGGGGGCGCGCCTGCTGTCCCGGGTGCTGAGGGCACGGCCCCGCTCCGCAGTAATACCAGCTGTATGGAAGAGACTTATTCAGCATTTTCATAAAATCATAAAATCAGAGAATCAGAAGATCAGAGAATAACAGAATCAAAAGATGGTTTGGGTCGGAAGGAACCTCACAGCCCACCCACCCCAACCCCAGCCATGGGCAGGGCTGCCCCCCACCAGCTCAGGCTGCCCAGGGCCCCATCCAACCTGGCCTTGAGTGCCTGCAGGGATGGGGCACCACAGCTTCTCTGGGCAGCTGTGCCAGCGCCTCACTGCCCTCTCAGTGAAAGATTTCCTCCAGCATCTAATCTAAATCTCTCCATCTAAGTTTAAAGACACTCTCCCTTGTCCCATCACTGTCTACCAGTGTAAAAAGTCACTCCCTCTTCTGCTTAAATGTTCCCTCCAAGTACTGGAACACTGCAATGAAGTCTCCCTGGAGCTCTCGCTTCTCCAGGCTGCTCAAGCCCAGTTCCTTCAGCCTGTCTCCACAGGAGAGGTGCTCCAGCCCTCTGATCTTCTTTGTGCCCTCGCCCAACAGCTCCACATTCTTCTTGTGCTGGGGTTCCCAGGCCTGGACGCAGTACTCCAGATGGGGCCTGATGAGGGCAGAGCAGAGGAAGATAATCCCCTCCTTCTCCCTGCTGGCCACCCCTCTTGTGATGCAGCCCAGTTTACCACTGGATGTCGAGGCTGCAAGAACATGCTTCTGGCTCATGTTATGTTTTTCATCCACCCTAAGTCTCTTTCAGCAGGGTTGATCTCAAGGAATTATTGTCCTAGTGTGTACACACATCTTGCATTGCCCTGACCCAGCTGCAACACTTTGCACTTGGCCTTGTTGGACCTCATTAGGTTCACATGGGGCCACCTTTTAAGTGTATCAAGGTCCCTCTGGATGGTACCTCTTCCTTCTATTGTATCAAATGCACCACTCAGCTTGGTGTTGTCCACAAACTTGCTGAGGGTACGCTCAATTCCACTGCCTACGTCACTGATAACGATATTAAAGAATACTGGTCCCAGGATGTACACCTGGGTGGCACTACTCATTACCAACTCCACTTGGACATTTCACTATGTTTCATACGTGAGATGCAGTATGCTAGATCAATCATTCTCATAAATTATTTTATTTACCACTATGCAGAGCAATCCTTTGTTATTCTTCAGGTAAATACTCTAGAAACCTTCCCTGGCTAAGGAAGTTACTAGTCATTAAAGAAGTTACTGGTCAATAAGGGAGTTACTGGTCACTTCGCCATAGCTCATGCATGCTTGCAGATGTTGTGGGCAGGTTGCCTTGCTAAAAGCAAGGAGTACTCTGCTTCTCTTTGGCAGCACTTATGCCTGCTTCAAAGTGCTTACAGGCAAGGACTAGGGGCCTGCCAGTGACACAGAATGCTGCTTGAGCAGGGAGTGGACCAAAGAGTCTCCAAAGCTCCCTTCTCACCACAGTCTCCATGTGATGGTGTGGGGCAGCATACTACCTTGCTATTACATTGTGTCGTAACGTAATGGCTGAGGTTTCACAAGAGGAGTCGTGTGAGGTTATGCAGGGTGAAAAGCAGCAAACTGAGTGCTGGGCAGAGGTGGTGAGGGCCCGGGGCAGGCAGCAAAAGGAGGTGTAACTGTTTGGAAAGTGTGGCAGAGGTCACCTTGTCATCTAGGTCAAAGTTCTTCCACCCAAACCAGGAGAAAAACAGGATCTCTGTACAAAGATAAGCTGCGTGTACTGGTCACTTTGTTGTTCTCATAAGTAGAAATCGAAAGAGCCAGTATTGAGTTGTCACTTTTTAGCATGCGTCTCTTTGTTTGTCATTTTTGTAAAGATGAAAAAGGAAGAGAGCTATTGTTAAATACATCCTGTTCTTAGCTAATAGGAACCCTTGGGCTCCTCAGTTAGCACTGTCATTACTTTGAGAGTGGTCTCTGTCTGAAATATTTAAGAATGCTGAAATTACATTTTGTTAGCTGGCAGAACATTATGCAGCTATACATTTATTAACACAAAACTATGTGGTTATTTCTCTTTCATGCAGAGTGCCAGCATTTGACAACGGAAGTCTGATTTGCATAATGACTGCCCTGTTAATAAGTAGCTGCAGAGTATGAAAACTACTGCTACAACTGCTTGCCTCCTGCAGAATTTGATCTGAGTACACTTCTTCAGAGCAACAGCATTTCCTCTTTTATCACTCTTGATGATGCTTACCTCTCTTCTTTCAACTAAGGTAGGCTACATGCCTTTATCTACAATAAGGCGATGTCTCTAACTATAAAAACACTTACTAAGACTATGAGTGGCACATTAATTGTAAGCAGACACCATGGCTCAGAGCAGTGAGGGAGAGTATTTTTGGCATGTATTCAGAGGTAATCCCAGTTCAGCTCAATGACAAAAATAACTGGATGTTTTAGCTTCAAAGTTCACGTGGCCAAGGGGACAGCTGGAACAGACACAGAAAGAAATGACAAGCTATCACATATATCTCCTTCAATATTGCTAACTTCTTTCTGGGTAGCTGGTTTCAAAGTCCTGAAGGAAGAAAGGGTCTGAGGGAGGAACAATTCAGTTTGCTTGGAGAACAGCCAAGAACTTTCTTTATAATATTTAAATTTACTTTGAACTTTGAAATGGCAGGTATCATGGGTATCTGTAAGTTGGAATCACTAAGTTTGACCTCAGTTAAATGTGTGATGCCTGCTTTTAAATTTTCTATAGCTAGAAGCTGTCCTGTGAGGATGAGATTATGTTTTTTGAGAGGTATGTGAAGAACAGAAATTAAACTGTGGGGAAATACTTCATTATTTCATTAAAAAAAAATAATTCATTAACATCTTTTTCTTAATGCAAGCTAAAGACACAGGCTGATATGCTGCATGGTCAGTACCACATAACTAGCAAAATTTAACCTGGAGTTATCAGAAAGATCAGTATCTTCCTCCTGAAATTGAAATATAAAGCAGGTTGTCTTTAGAGTAAATTGTGGGATTAAAGAATTAAAATAATATCTAAAAGGAAGTTCTTGTTTTGGAATATACCTTTCAGGTCTTTTTATTATTCTGCTATAAGTGCTATCAGACACTTAAAGGATTCAAAATACTCTGACCAGAATGTTTTCTTAGGTTCTGAAAGCAAAGGATGGATGAAATGGAATTTACTGTGGGGTTTATTTCCCCTCCAATTCAGAATGAAGCCAGATTTTGAAATGTCAAAATCTTTCGCAGAATGGCAACTCCTCTCTGCATGTTTTAAGCCCTTCACAGGCAAAATAAAAGCTGCTTAGTCTGTTTGCATGCCAAGTAAAGATAACCTCTTTTTGAGCTCATAAGGAAGCCAGAAAAACAAGTGAATGACCTTCCCATTCTCCCTGCTAGGCCACAACTGCCACCTTCAACTGTGATTAGTATCAGGATGCTCTGAAAGCCAGATGATTAGGAAAGAAATGGTTGTAGGAAAGCTGTTCTGGAAATACTGGTTGGACTTCTTTTAGTCTTGGCTAAAATTAACCCTTCAGTTTTCTCCTGCAAAGTGGCCAAGGAAGAATGCTGTATTGTATTTATACTTTGCTTTCCGTTCCTCCGACCTTACTTCTAATTTTGAAGCACAGAGCACAGTTTATTTTTCTGACAAATGGGAAAATTTTAAAGCTTTTCTTCAGGCTTTTCTTTCTACTAAAGTGCAATTGGAACATATATATGTCGCTGCTATTCCATGCAGGAATCACTGCTAATGGCTTTCCCCAAGGCTTTTATGACAGTCAGCATTACCATTGCTACAAAGAAAGCAGTTAGCATTCATAAAGTAAAAAATACCTTAGGGTCAGTGTTAACAAAGCAATGTCAATATTTTTTGTTTGTTGTTTGTTTTGTTTTCCTGCAAGTGGATTTTGTTTATTTAAGGACATAAACAAACAAACCAAACCAACCAAGCAAAAAACAAATAATATTCCAAACCTTAGCTTCTCTCTTTATGTGCAGTTTATAATGACATAAAGATAAAGCAGCACAATCCTTTTCTTTTTTTCTTTTTTTCTTTTTTTCTTTTTTTCTTTTTTTCTTTTTTTTCCATAAATAAATAAAGTTCCAATCTCAGAATGAATTCAACAGAGAAGAATGAAATGATTGAGGTAGACGGGACTACTTTGCTGCCTTCTCATTCCCATCAGCTCACATAACTTCATACCTCACCTTCTTACTCATGACTAGCAAGGCAATTGCTTTAGTGTAGGCTCTCTATTCTGGTATGCTTTCTATTTGTAACTGTTCTGGTATTTCGTTTCTATTTAAAAAAGTCACACCACTCCCTCTTCATATGATTGCTTTTCGGCAACCAAGTCTGCCTGGTTTAATCTGTCTGCTCCTCTGAAATTGTTTCTGACAGAATCACAGAATCACAGTATTGTAGGGGTTGGAAGGGACCTCCAGAGATCATTGAGTCCAACCCCCCTGCCAAAGCAGGTTTTCTACACCAGGTCACACAAGTAGGCATCCAGGCGGGTCTTGAAATATCTCCAGATATCCAGACTCCACAACCTCCCTGGGCAGCCTGTTCCAGTGCTCCGTCACCCTCACCGTAAAGAAGTTCTTGCGCACATTCGTGCGGAACTTCCTATGCTCCAGTTTTTGGCCATTTCCCCTTGTCCTGTCTCCACATACCGCTGACAACAGTCTGGCCTCGCCACTCTGCCCCCCACACCTTAGATATTTATAGACCTGGATCAGGTCCCCTCTCAGCCTTCTCTTCTCAAGGCTAAACAGACCCAGCTCACTCAGCCTTTCCTCATAGGAGAGACGCTCCAGGCCCTTCTCCATCTTTGTGACCCTCCGCTGGACTCTTTCCAAGAGATCCCTGTCTTTTTTGTACTGGGGAGCCCAGAACTGGACACAGTACTTCAGAAGAGGCCTTACCAGGGCAGAGTAGAGGGGGAGGATCACCTCCCTCGACCTGCTGGCCACGCTCTTTTTAATGCACCCCAGAGTGCTGTTGGCCCTCTTGGCCACAAGGGCACACTGCTGGCTCATGGCCAACCTGTCGTCCACCAGGACACCCAGGTCCCTCTCCGCAGAGCTCCTCTGCAGCAGGTCAGCCCCCAACCTGTACCGGTGCATGCAATTATTCCTCCCCAGATGCAAGACTCTACACTTGCTTTTGTTAAACCTCATCTGGTTTCTTTCTGCCCAGCTCTCCAGCCTGTCCAGGTCTCGCTGAATGGCAGCACAGCCTTCAGGCGTGTCAGCCAATCCTCCCAACTTCGTATCATCAGCAAACTTGCTGAGGGTGGCCACTATCCCCTCATCAAGGTCATTGATGAAGATGTTGAACAAGACCGGACCCAGCACCGACCCCTGGGGAACACCGCTGGTTACAGGCCTCCAACCAGACTCTGCACCGCCAACAACGACCCTCTGCGCTCTGCCAGTCAGCCAGTTCTCAACCCACCTCACTGTCCACACATCTATCCTGCACTTCCTCAGCTTTGTTATAAGGATGCTGTGGGAGACAGTATCAAATGCCTTGCTGAAATCAAGGTAGACCACATCCACTGCTTTCCCCCATCCACCCAGCCAGAGACAACATCATAGAAGGCTACTTCTGTAGCCATGTCTTGCACTTCTACCCAACCCTCTGGTCAATTAAAGAAGAGTACAAATAAAATTAAAGTAATAAAAGAAACTATGCTTTTTCCTTGTGGAAGTAGAATAAATTCTTCAAGATAAGATCCTCGTAATAAATGTTCTTCTTTTGTCTTGTTAGCTGGCTATATCTTGCCTTATAGATTCCATTTTTAATAATACTACTTGATATATATTTTTAAATTCTGTATTGTCTGCATTCTTGATCATTCTTCCGTGAGCAAGTGGCTAAACTATGATACAGCTTGTAAGGATCCCTCACCAGGGATTCTCCATCCTAGTTATAAGTCCAGTGATCCCTACAAGCAGTAGCTTTGCCTGGGACTTCATCCAGTAAATTCTACTGCGAAAGACACCCCTGCTGCTATGCTTGCTTTTTTTCACAGGTCTTTCCTCAGAGAACATGAGGTGATGTCAGAGTTTCTCCTCATCCCTCTGGAAAGCCCTCACAAGTGTCAGAGTAGTGTCCTACCAGAAAGAATGATTTGATCTAATTTTGAACCGATAGGCAACTCCCAGGGTTCAAACAAATACCACATTCTTAAATGTCTCCTGCAATCGCAGCAACAACCTGTCTTTACATAGAGGACTCAAGAGACAGTTTTACTGCCTCTTCCATGTTCCACTTGTTATAGATTTTCTTTGTAAGTAGCCCTTAGCACTTGGGCACTGACCTGATCCAGTTAAGAAAAAGGCTTTGCTGACACTGGTGTCATCTGCTAATCCTTTTTTCTGGTGTTTCTCACTACCTTTGTTCCAAGATAGATGTGGTAAAAATTACCAGTCTGGAAACTGTGTAATCATACTATCGTGGCCCTGTGCCAGAGCTAAAAATTCTCACCAGCAGGCAGGGCATGCTGTGATAACACAGCTTCCAGATCAGAGCTGGCTCACCTCCAACCATCCCTGAGGATGGCTGCAGCAGAGCTCTACCTCTCAACTCCCATGTGCACAGATACATCCTTTTTTTTTTTTTTTTGGCTCTTTTGAGTGTATGTATGTATATATATTTACTTGCCAAAGCCTTGTGGCATGTTATATTTGGACAGCTCCCAGTATTGATGTGAATTGCTTATACAATAACCAAGCTGCTCTGATGGGAAAACAAAGCACGCAGAACTAACAAAGGAAACTAAAAAGCCACGCGTTTATCAGTCCTGGAAAGTGTAACAGCCAGCAGGTGTCAGTGATGCTAGAGGAATGGAATAGGAAGGTGCCTGCATTGTAATGGAAAAAGTAGGAGGAAAAAAAAAAAAGATTTTCTTTTGTGGCTGCTTGGTTTGTGCTTTTAGAATGCGGTTTGTAGAAGAAGATAGAAAGATCCTAAAGCAATGTTCAATTCTTTAAGGAACTGAAAAGGGCAAGCTAAAATATATTTAAAATATATGAGCATCCTGCATGATGATGATGGTTGCTTTGATAATTCGGAGCGGCTCACCATGGACACAAATGCACCATTAAAGGGCTCACCTTCCTTGCACATCTTCATTTTGCATGTATGCTGATTGGAATAACCACCGCCCGGGTGCTTTCCCATGGTGGTGCAAAGGCTGCAGCCACTCAACTCATGCAATTCACTTCCTGGGGAGTACTCCCTTTCTATTTTTGTCTCTGCTAAATGGCTGTTACAGAAGAACTGACAAACATCAGCATGCGCAGATGCAGTGTCCCACTGTAATTACCCCATCTAAACCCAATGTTGGTGTGTGCTTTTCCACCGCAGGCAATGGCATTTCCGTGACAAGCCTGCACAGAACAAAGATTGAAACTTTTCCTTTTTCAATTCATGTACCATCATAGTGGGGATTGTGAAGGTGGAGGGCAACTAGGAAAAGGTGAGCCTGAGCGGCAGCCTCCATCTGCTGGTGACAAGATGGGAAGCAGTAAGCTGTGCAGCACAGTGGTCATGCTGAGCCCCTGACTGTTTTAAGGGAGAAGGGTTCCTTGTGACTGCATAGCAAAGCTCAGGATCTAAGTGTTCAAAAAAAGGTAAAGGTAAAAGTCACAGCAGAGATCTGAGCGTTTTCTATGGGTGTTGCTGGCACATGCAGTGCAAAGGGAGAGGGGAGGAATGAAAGAAAGCACAGCATTTTGGTGTGTGACGTGAGGTTGCTGGCGTCAGGATCGAGAAACCAGAAGGCAAATAAAAGCTCAGAACCGCAGAATGGTTTGGGTTGGACGGACCTCACAGCCCACGCCGCTCCAACCCCTGCCGTGGGCAGGGCTGCCCCCCACCAGCTCAGGCTGCCCAGGGCCCCATCCGAACTGGCCTTGAGCGCCTCCAGGGATGGGGCAAATACTTAAATGGTTATTAATATTATTACACAGTTTTCCCGTTAGCAGCGTGCTGGGGGCGGCAGCTTCCCTCCGCCAGCCGTTAGAGGCGGGCCGGGGCCTCCGCGCCGCCGCGGCAGCCCGGTCCATGGCGCAACTCCTAACGGCGCGGCGGGGAGGGGCTCGGGCGGACCGGTCCCGCCGCGCAGCTCCCGCGGCCGGGGTGGCGATACGCGGCCGCGCCCGGCTCCGCTCGGCGCGGCTCAGGCCAGGCAGGAAGCAGGAAGCCGCCGGCACCGGCTGGGAGAGCGGCGGCAGCGGGTAGGCGCGGAGGGCGAGGGGTGGCCGTGCACCTGCCGCGGGCCCGGGGAGGGCCGGGAGGGAGCAGCTCCGGCGCGGTGTGCCTGGCAGCCCGGTGAGAGTGCAGCGCCCAGCCCTGGGGCGCTTTGACCTCGGCCCGCGCTCGGCTGGGCCGGCCTGTGCTCCCTCGGCCCCGGTGCGGTTTGTAACGCGGTGTTACGGGCCCCAGGTACGGACTGGCTGTGTGCTTGCAGGAACCTTTGGCCTGTGTTTTTTAATCAATTAGCTGTTTCCTGCTTGCTGCATTAATGTTAGCCGGCATGGAGCTGTGTCAGGGGAGGGCAGCTGGGGGTTAGGGAGAGGGTCTGCACCAGAGGGCAGTGGGCATGGAACGGGCTGCACAGGGCTGTGGGCACGGCCCCGAGTGACGGAATTCAAGGAGCGTCTGGACGGCGCTTTCAGACATAGGGTTTGATTTTGGGTGTTCCTGTATGGAGCCAGGAGCTGGACTTGATCTTTGTAGGTCCCTTCCAGCTCTATATTCTATGGTTCGAAACAGATATGACCATTTAGGTTGCTCTGCAAGCTCTAAAGCCAATGGATCTGACTATTTCTGGGCGAGGCTTTGCTGCTGAGTATTACAATATGCCTCCGCTATGTATATGTCTGAAGGCCTCTTGAGCCCACACCCTGAGGGCTTGGATTTGGTGTATGGAGAAGCAGCAGGCAGTGTGTGCCTGTCCTCAAACACAGCAGTGCACAGAGAGGGAGGCACCACACAGAAACTCCACGCTGTTCCTCCAGCACAGCCGAGCCATGGTTTGCAGTATTTTTGGTGAGAAAGGCCGGTTACGAATGACCATGTTTTCCTGAAACAGGGAGAGGGCTGTGTTTCAAATGTGCAGTGGAAGCCTGAAGAAACAGCGTAAAATTTTGAAGGTTAAATACAGATGCTAAGTACTACAGTGTTGCTTCACGCATTGCAGTACAGCCAAGGGGAAGTGCAAGTTTTTGCTCTCCCGTAGGTAAAAATGTTGCTGAACATGAAAGTATAAAAGACCAGTTTGAGTGATTGAAGTTTGTGCTTCATTAGTGAAATGGAAATGTAACAAATGTGTTGGTAAATTATGAGTTATTTGTTGTGGTCTGTTAGTTCCCTTTCTGAATAATAACTTGTTTTAAAAAACCAATCTCACCTACGGGAGGATGTGATTTTTATAACCTGTTCACAACTTTTATTGTCACAAGTTTCTTGGCTTTTGTGTGAGAAGTTTTATTTGCTAATAGAGGCATGACCTGGAAGCCAGAGGAACTTCTGGATATACAGAGATAAGGTGTTGACAAGGCAGTGAGAACTTGAGGCATGAAACATGCTGCAGACTTTACGAGGCCATGGTCTGGGCCTCCTCCTGCATTAGATAAGATGAAATCAGCCCCTGCCAAATAGACTCGGAGTGTGGTTCCAATGTCCAGTCCTCCTTGTGGGGCTGCAGGGCTCTGCATTTACAATAGGAGTTTAGGAGCTTGTGGTTTTAGCTTTGGTTGTTTGTCTTTGTTGGCTTGTTAGTTACTGTCTTCCCAAGAAGCACTTAGGAAGCGTGAGTGTGATCCATGCAGCAGGTGCAGGGATGTGCAGCCTTCTGTGAACACAGCACTGAAACCTTTTGTAAGATGAAGTCTTTTTGCAACTGCTTATGCTGAAACTGTTAAGAGTAACTTGTTGAACAATTACTTTTCTGTGGTGGCCATTGCCTTATCCCACAATATTTTAAAGGAACCATGTGAATAGGCTTAAGACTTCAGATCTTAGTTCTTTGCAAGCTTCCCACTTTTTTCCTCAGTAGATATTTATGCCACTTCACTTACAGTGATATCACTTAACTCAAATACCAAAACTGTTATTTAACTGAGAGAAAGGGGAGATGGAGTCGGAATGTTGAAACAGATCAGCTACTGCTGGAAGAAAAGTTCATTCTGCTCCTTTGCCCACCTCTTTTTCCTTTTGCCTCTCTTTCTCTGTAGCTCATTTCCAACCAAGTGTGAGATTACTGATGGCCATGTGTTGGTCTGGAATTCAGCTGCCATAACAAGTAGCTGTTGCTATAAGGGGGCAGTGCCACCTTCAGTCACTGTCGTTATTCTCCTGCTGCTTCAGATTTATCCTTCTTAGCAGTTTGATGGCCACAGAGGGAGTTAGTATTTTCTGTTGGATCATCTGGTTTTCAGGGCAGATTTTCTGATAGATCAGCCAACAGAACCATCGATGTGTGGCTACAAAGACCAATACACAAGGAGACAGGAACCCACAGCAGGGAGCGGGAGCAGGGAGGAAGGCAGGGTAGGAGACTCCTGGTTGGAAAGCTGGGAATGATTATAGGGTTTGCTGATTGATTGCACAATCTGATGGAGAGCACAGGGAAGGAGGTGGAGCGCATCAAACAAGATTAGCAAGTCCATTCACTTTTGGAGTAGGGAGATAGCAAGGACACAATGTGCCTTGCAAGCCAGAAAGCCAAACATTGCTGAGAGAGATGGTGTAAGCCCATCCCTGGAAACACTCAAGGTCAAACTGGACAGGGCTTTTTGCAACCTGATGTAGCTGTAGGTGTCTCTGTTCATTTCAGAGGAGTTGGACTAGATGACCTTTAAAGATTCTTTTCAACACAGACAATTGTATGATTATATGACACTGTGAAAAACAAAAGGCATGGCAAAAATATGCATTAGAATAATGAACCAGACCCTTGATCTGGTCAGCTTTGACACAAGGGAACTGAGTTCATTGTTTTCATTCAGCTGGCTGAGGATCATCAACTTTGATTTCTGTAATAAGGTGAAGGATAAAGATGAGAGGAGAGAGGCTCATACCTCAGTCTGCTGGGTGGCAGTTTCTAACATTTCCAGGTTAAGCCAGTCCTTTGGTTTTGCCAGGTGTGCTTTCTTCAGAAGAAATTTTGCTTTATCTCACTTCCCATTATTTTCCAAGAGAGCTGTTTCTGTATCCTACCGACTTCCAGGCTCAGGAAAACGTGTCTGGTGCTGACTTTACGAGCTTGGCTGGTAACAGGGCTGGGGTTACGTTGCAGATCCTGGTCATAGTCCTGGCACATCATTTGTCATCCTGCTGGGATGGCCCTGCTGTTAGCACACAGGGAGGCTCAGCTTGCCTATTTGGTTTGCAGGCACACCTTATGCCCACAGAGCCTTTTGTCATCTTACTCAACAGCTGGCTCAGGCTTGCTGCAAAATAATTACAGTTAGTTCCTGTTGCAGTGCCTGTAATAAAGGATCAGTTGTTTCTGTTGAGGTGCTTCAGCTAGAATTCTCCTATGTTTTAGATCGAACTGAATCAATGCTGCCGTAATCTCACTATTTCCCTGCATGCCAGGGGATGTAATTCACGTATGTGCGTGAGCCTGACTGCTGGGTGAGCTGCTGTAAGGAGCTCAGGTGGGGACATTTTCTTTCTTTGTTTTTCCAGCTTCACTGACCGTTTGGTGCCTTGTGTGTCACTGATACGTGGACAGGGGAATCAGGCTAGAACAGGGAGTTCTGCTCAAGTGTTGCTGGCAGCATTGTTCAACTTGCACCCAATTGCAAGTTGAAGAATTCTCTATTCCAGGCTGAAAACACTGCAGTTGTTTTTGAGCAAATTTCAACCTCATGAATGTTTATGATATGTTAAAATAGATCTTTCTAAGGTAGGTAATTGCCTATTTGTTCTCTTTCTGAGACAAAAGCAGTGTTTTGATGCCAGCAGGCTTTGGATCATGTTTAAAGTGCATCTTTTCCTTCTGCTTCCACTGCTCTATGCTAAGGTGACTTCTCGAAATAGATTATAAATGATAAAATATAGGTAAAGTTGCAGTTTATATTGGCTTGAAGTTGTCTGTTACATTTTTGATGTCTAGAAGGCTAGTTATGGTAATGACTTCTGTCTTGAATAGATCATCACAGCTGAAATATTATGGTTAGAAAATATTAAGTACCTTGATGATGATGTTTACTTACCAGATTTTCTTTTTCATAGATCAGCAATTAACAAACACAGAGAGAAGCACTTGCCACGTAGTGGCTGAAGGTACAAGACCAAGATCTAAAGGGAAGTCTTCCAAGTTTGCAGCCTACAATTGCGTGGCTTGTGGAAGATCTTTAATACAAATTCTGAACAGCAGCTAAGGTTTTCCCAAGCACGTAACTGTCGCCTAAAATTTGATACCAGCTGTAGATGGCTCAGCTGCCTCCCGGGATTCGCTTCATCACTTCATTTTCACGAGATCAGTGGTAAGTCTTGAAGTATGGTGCTGACAATGTGAGTTTGTGTCTGGGATAGATTATTTTGCTCTCTTGCTCTATTTTTGCTTTTTTATTGCTTGGTATATACAGCAAAAAATGTTGTAAGTTGTATAACAAATATTGCTCACATTTTAAAAGCATTAGTCAAGTGTGCTAGAGGGTAAATTGTTTTGACCTTTCCTGTGCAAGATATGCACTTGAAAGGATAACTTTCACATTTTTATATTCAAACTCTTGAGCACCATTCTCAACTAAGATTGTGTTTTAACCAGAAGTGTGTATTCTTCCCCATGAACTGATGTGTGGTACAGACCTTTAGAATTACGGTTTTAATTCTTAGTACTGTAATATTTAAAAAAACAAACAATCCTGATAAGTGGATGGCATTGGTTTGTGTGTTTTCTGAAAGAGAATACTGAATTAATTGTGTATGAATAACAAAAATAACAAATGGAAGACCAAGCACTTCCTATTTGAAGAGTTTAGCACACTACAGAAGTGAGGACAGTGTCATTAGGCTTTTATAACTCATGGCAATGCCTTCAGTAATAGGGGTGAATAACTCAACTCATAGTAAAACTCACCCTTTTTTTTTCTTTTTTTTTGTTAATGCCTTTGTATGTCAGAACAATACCCTTGCTATACAGAAGTTTATAAGACAGGAGTTGATTGAAGATTGATTAAAAATTAGGGACTATATTAAGTTGTCTGTTGTCAGATCTTTTTATGTGCATATGCAGTTTTATTTGCAGATTTTTACATTAAGATCAAGGCTAGAAAAAGCCAGTAGGTATACTCCGATCTCTCTGTGTTGTTAAAAGTAGAAATCCACAAAACACTCAGCTTCTTAAGCAGCTGAAACATACATAGGGAATAGAATAGATTAGATTGCTGTGTTTGTCTTATGCTTGCAGTGGCAGAATGAACCTTATAGTTCATAGGAACTGCAGAGAAAGACTCCAGGATGCCAGTGAAGTATGAGGGGAAAGTCTTTCCAAGCCCAAAGCTGGAGAATTATGTTCAGATGCTCCAACTGACAGCACATGCAAGCAGTGTCTGCCCATGCTGCAGTCCCTAGAAATGGCCAATTGGTGTTGTTGCAGTGGAAGGCAAAAATAAAGCAAAAAATCCTAAAAACAGTATAAGGAAAGAAAAAGGTAATCATTCACAATAGTTAAAATGACAGCTCAGCCACCTTTTACATCTTGATTGTAACAGAAAGCTGCCTGAAACCATAAAGTATGAGATACGGCTATCTGTCTATCTATATGTTTAATGTTTAACTGTCTTTTAATAGCCCCTGAAGGTAGGTTGTAAACATACAAATCAGCTCTGCAGACTTATGTGTTGTCCTGTATATCGCCTATGTATCGCAATGCTCCCTTCCAAAGCTAGATGACAGCAGGTACTACTGCTAGGGCAGTTCTTCTGGCTGTTAGAGAATGTGGGAAAAAAAAAAAGTTGTTTTTACCTATTCCAAGATTACCAGTGTGTAATGTTTTCTGTAACAGCACTAAAAGTAAGTCATATCCATGTGTTTTTTTTGTATTACAGGTACAGAGCCTTCATTTTTACTCTCACCTTCTTCTTATATGCCAGCTTCCATTTATCAAGGAAACCTATCAGTATAGTTAAGGTAAGCAAGGTTGTGTTCTTATTTAAACTTCCTTCTATTGTTATCAAACAAGGAAGTAGTCATCTTTTTCAGTGTTTTCTTTTGTAAAAGGCAATGTTTAACTTGGAATGGTTTTAGAGATGGAAACCTGATGAAACTGGCACACAGGGACGTTTATAAGTTTTAGTAATAAGTTTTAGTGAGACCACTCCTAGAACGTTGTGTATACTTCTATTCTTTGGGCTTAAGACTCGGAACAGTTGTACCTGCACTTAAGGCTGTTCATGTGAATTAATCCAATATGTAGATATGTAACAGGGAACACGTTTGCATTCTTATATTTGAGAAAATCTTCTTGCAACTGATGACTCAAATGTGCTGAAATTCAACTGACATTTACATGACTGTTCCAAGTGCTGCTGAAAATCATAGTTGTCTGTATGCTTGGGACTCCATGCTTTTCACTTCTGTTCCCAGTGAAACCGGTGACAAGATATTCTCTATCCCTATGTTTTTCTCATTCTCATCTCATGTACCTGTAACTTGCCAAGCACAATTCAAATCTGCCAGGGCTCTTGTACATAACTGGTGAGTAACAGTGGATATGGTAGTTCAATATTAGTGAAGAATTTTGAAATTTTGCACTTACAAACACCACTTCTCTATAGCACATCGTTACTAGCCACGTGGTTACTCTTTGGTGTAAGGGTGGCTTCACTGAATAACAGCAGTTAATAATGGCTTAAAATTTTACTGATTTCATTTGTGTTTGACGCAGGTTCACACAGAATTATTAAATTTCTTGCTGTATGAAGCTTAACAAGGTTCTGTTGGAAGTGAATTTTCCATTTTCAAATTTCCTTTCTGTATCAGGGAGAACTACATAAGCATTGTGCTGCTTCACGTGAAGTTGAACTCAGCTCCTACAGAGAATATGCCGCCCAGATTCAGTCTGTCAAAAAGCTGTCTAATGCATCTCAGTGTGGATGGGAGCCATTTGGTAAGGCATATTTTTCTCCCTTTTTTTTTCCCCCATAATAAAGTGCTTATATTAGTAATTAGTTTTTCTGCCTCTTGCTATTCTTCATACATGGGGAGATTCAGGGGTTGTATGTGGGAGGGATGTTTTTTTCAGTTCTCATTGTTTTTTTCCAAAGAAAGTAAAGACTTAGCTTGTAATGTCTTGCCTCCTTAAAATCACTTAAACAACTGATGTTATTTTACCTTTTAGAGCTATAAGGTGGTTTTGGTAGAACCATTTTCAGTCAAGAAATGGGCCTGAAATTTAGATACGTCTTTAACATGTCTAAGGGATAGAATAAAATAAATGGTTATGATTTTCTGCTACTCAAGTTCAAGGTCTAGCAAACACTGAAATTAAATTACTTCATGTTTATCCAAACTGGAATTTTTCGGAGTCTTTATTGGGAGAAAAAATATTTTTTCATCATTCTAATGGAGAAAATCTTGGGACTTAGTTGAAGAATGGAATTGACAACCTATTGGCTAGCTTATCAACCTGTCTTTTTTTCCTCAAAAAGAAAGAATATTTGCCTACTTAGAAAGACACTTCAAATGTAATTGTACTGGAATTTAATGGAGACTTTAAATCATTCCTTGTCACTTTAATCACTGCCAAGAACATCAATGGAGTAGAATAGTCAACTCCAGTCTTTCTAGCCATCAGTAAGCCATTCTAATTACTCTTTAATTAGCAATTAAAAAAAAATCCACTCATCAAAGAGAATAAGAGATTTTACCTCTAGGCTTTCTGACAGAATTCTGTGTACTAACTGCCTGCTGCAAGGTAGTCAGTCAACTGAAATAATGTAGTTTCATGTTTTCAAATGTTGTGGGGTACAGTAAAACTTGATTGTTCTTTCTTGTCCCTTGACTAAGGAGAGAGTGAACTTACTTGTCTGAAATACTAGTTAGCTTTATTAATATTGAAAAGTTCTGAGCTGTAGTGTCCTGCTTTTTTCCATGAACATACATGTTGTTGCAAAGCTGTCTCTTTGAGATGGCACTCTAAAGTTGTTCTTTCAGCTCTGTTTTTGAGATGTCAAAGCTGGCAAGATGGAATGTCACTGAAAGAAAGGACGTTTTAATAACAGCAAATTTATTCTCAGAGTCAGTGGGAGAGATGTGGACCTGCTGGAGCATGTCTGGAGGTGGGCCTCAAAAATGGACCAAGGGATGGAACACCTCCTCTACAAGGTCAGGCTGAGAAAGCTGGGGCTTTTCAGCCTGGAGAAGAGGTGGCTCCAGGTGGCCCGTCAGTATCTAAAGCAGGGCTGTGAGAAGGAAGGGGACAGACTTGTTAACAGGATCTATTGTGTTAGGACAAGGGGAGATGGTATCAAGCTGAAAGAGGGGAGATCTAGGCTGTTACAAGAAAAAAGTTTTTATGCTAAGGGTAGTGAAGCATTGGAACAGGTTGCCCAGAGAGTTGCTGGATGCCTCATCCCTGAAGACATGCAAGGTCAGGCTGAACAGGGCTCTGAACAACCTGATCTAGCTGTAGATGTCCCTGTTCATTGGGGGGGAGTTGGACTAGATGAGTGTTAAAGGTTCATTCCAACTGAAATGATTCTATGATTCTTTGAATTGTGGCTCCGTGCAGACATAGTTGTCTTTCTTGGTATGAGTTTAGGTCTCTTGAGACTAGGCTGTTTTTTCCATCTGGATGGAGTTCCTCCTGCTGCACCCTTCCATCCCGCGAGTTCCATTTTGTTGTGATTATGGTCATTTCTTGTAGAGAGCTGAATCTTATTTTTCTTATTTTAAACCAGACTTCTGTCACTGTGCCTTATGAGAAGTTAAAGAATGAAGCACAAAAGAATTTAACTGTTCCAAAAACTGTATTAAGATGATTCCTTAAAAAGACTGTATAATGATGGATTTTCTTTAAACTATTTTCACTTTTAGCACTATATATAGGAAACTCATCTTTCTACTGCGCTTTTAAGAATACCCTTTATGGTTTAGTTGTTTGGTGGCTTTTTTTCCTTGGTTGGGCTCTGTTTGTTTGTTTGTTTATTTGAGTAGCTATAAGAAGTGGATACCTTGCAAATAAATTCCTAAGTGATGTTTTGAGTAAAGCAGAATTAAAAGTGGGCCTAGAAATGTTTTTCTAATGTGCTACGAGAGAAAGCATAAATTGTAGAGGGTTTTTTTTGTTGTTGTTGTTAAGTGTTTTGCATAATGCGTGCTTAAGTCCCATTTAAAAGTGCTCATTTAAAATTAAATATCCAGTGTACATCCACCGTGTCCTATGCATGTCATTTTTCTTATCATGTATAAAAATTGTTGGCACGTATAAACTGGTGATTTATTTTGAAAATATATTCTTAGATAAGAATAACTACAAGCAGTTACTGGGAGCACTGGATTACTCATTTCTGTGTGCATACGCAATTGGAATGTATTTAAGGTAAATCTGATTCTCTTGGAAACCTTCATCACTTAATATAGGAGGCCATACTATTCCCAGTATATTGTCCTATCCTACTGTAAAGTTTCTCACGAAGAGAATGAGGACTTGGATGTCCTTCTCCTGTCTCTGTGCTAATTGCTATAGAAAACAATGCATCTTCCTTAGTTCCCAGTGGTATTATACCTCTTGGTGTGCAGAAAGATTTTTTTCTTTTTTACTCTCCCAACTGCCTTGTGCATGAGTGCTTTTCAACTTGCAGTCTAACCTGTATTTCTTCAGGGTGCACTGGGGTTGGGATGCACATCCCCAAATTTTATCCGTGTCCACTGTGCTTCCGTAGACTGAGGTGATGTGTCCTGTAGTGAAAGAGCAGTAGCAGACACTATCAAAACCATCCATTGGTTACTGACTGCCATTTTTGGAGTTGCCTCTTTTTCTTTACAAAATTGGAACCCTCATAGCTAGAGTCATTAGTGAGAGAGATAAATCTCATTTTAAATGATTGGAGTGTTCCCATACTGTGGGTCATTTGGAAAATGATTCTGTAAGTCACTTCCAATGGGCTTCAGGTGAGCATGTCCCTGAAAGATTGTAGTGCAGATGTTAGCCCTTGGCAGTTATTGATCATGAAACATTTATTGTTTTTTTTTTTCTGTCAAGTACTTTACTAGTAAAGTTTCCCTTTAATAAGAATTAAGCAACACAAAATATTCTTTATTCCTGAAAGCTTTATGATCTGATTTTTAATTACAGCTTTTCTTTTTCTTTCCTTCCACATTTCAAGTGGAATAATAGGAGAACGGCTGCCCATCCGGTACTATCTGACAGTCGGAATGCTTGCTAGCGGGCTCTTCACTGCAATGTTTGGATTGGGTTATTTCTGTAATATACATAATCTGTGGTTTTACATAATGGCCCAGGTAGGCATGATTTTCTTTAGATAGTCTGAGTTTCCATGGTGCTTTTTAATGTTGTGTTGTTATTGTTTCTTTTAAGTCGCTAGCTATGATTAGTGGTTAGATGGGAGGATATGAAGGCTGACATCTGTCATCAACAATAACGTACAGAAATGATAGATAGGTAGCCCCAGGCTTAAAAAAAAAAAAAAAGAAATCTTTGAAAACAAATTAGTGTTTTAGTCTGTGGCAAATTCATTGATGATCAAATCTTTGCAAGCTTAGATGTGGATGAGTTTTAAAACAAATATATTTACTTTTGTCATTCTGCCGAGACCTGAATGATTCAGCTTGGTTTTCTGTGCAGGAAAATTGCATTTTATATGCCTAATGTTGGAGTCTCCCACGTTGGCGTGGCTGAGAAACTGGCAGCCTTTTTAATAAAATTTGTTGTGTGGGATTTTTCAGAGTGCTTGTAGAGATAATCAGACGTCATGAGAATATTTACCATTGACCTAAAATGGAATTTTGATCATGACCAATGTATGATTAACACTTCTGAGTCATTTTGGACAGGTTTGCACCTTGTGCTGTTGCTTTCTTTGTATTATCTTGGTTGCATTTTCACAGCTGGCATGTTTGCATGGCATGTGTAACATGACTTGCAGCAATACAGACTTGAGCACTGAAAGCATTTATTTCACCAAGTCACCTGGTAAACTGTGTCAGTGCCCTGAGGCTGTTAGCCTGTGTGGTTTCCAAGACTGGAGCCAGCTGCCTTAGGCATAGGCTGTGTGCCTACCAGTGATGTGGACAGTGAGTCCTGTAACACAAAGATGTGAGATTGTTTCATTTCTTGTTCAGTTGCTCATATGCTGTAGTCTTTGGGTTAATGAACAATTGTCTGACATCTTTTAGGAATTGAGTTATGATTCCCTTACATCTGTGCAAATTACAGGCCAAAATATCTCTTACCTCAGTCTGAATACAGTATATTACATTTCTCCTCTAAGCTTATTTGTATATGTCTTTTAATCATTTTAAATCTAGTGTTCAAAGTTGTCCAGTCTTCCTGAAAGCTTTTTTATTTTTTCACTTTAATTGCCATATGTTCAAACTGAGTGAAATGTAGCTCTTAGAGTTTGGGGAATTGGTTTGCCTGTTCTGTGTTGTCTGTGAAATGAGATTTTGGTAAGCACGTGATTGAATTTTAGTTTTTTGTGGAAATATTTAGGGACAGGCAAGAACCCCTGTGAAACGTTTCAGCTTGTTTATTCTTGAAAAATAATGCTTTTGAAATCCCCAGTAAACTTCTGAAATCAAAGCACTTGTTTAGTCTTCCTTTTCCTGACACAGCACTCAACAGGAATTATGTAGGAACTTAACTTGTCATAGGCTGTGCTTACTTATTATTGTTTCTATATGCTTTCAGATAGCTAATGGATTGGTGCAGACTACTGGCTGGCCAAGTGTCGTTACATGTATTGGCAACTGGTTTGGAAAAGGAAGGTAAATAATACATAATGCAAAGTTTTGGAAGTACAAATCAGTGCATTCAGGGCCGTAAGGTTGTAGTCAGTGTAAGTATCTACCTATTGCTTCAGTGATGCTTTGGGATAAAAGAAAAGGTAGGTGGATCCTTGACAGAAGTCTTCTGGTTAGTTTACATTTCAATTTGAAATATTCTCTTTCATGTCAAATTAGTGTTATCTGGTAACTCCTTCGTTTGATGTTTAATTTTTCAGATGAATTGTTTTGGCATTCTTGCAAATATTACCAGTCTAAAAAACCACTTTTGATAAAGGCTGTTATCGTGCCTTTTTAATGTGTTTTCATCTGTGTTTCAAAGCAGTTGTCAGAGTATTGCTCTAAAGATATCTTTTTGTCTGATATATTCTTTCTAACACGCTTAGAAAAACCTGAAATTTAATTTAAAAAAGAAAAGAGATATCATAGCTGACTTAACCTTTTTTTTTTTTTTTGTCATTTTCTTTAAATCATCCTTTTTCTTCCTTTATTTTTTTAAATCCTGCATAGAGATCACTCTTAATGCTTGTTTTATCATACCATGCAGAAATCTTCCATGAATTTTGTGAGAGCTGCATATTAAATTTATAGGCTCTGATGATGGTTGATTGCTGTAGCATATAGTAATGCTATTTGGTGCTGTCCATTGTAGATATCATCAAAGGAACATTACTGGCAATCAGTTCCAGGGGAAACTGGAACTACATATGAAAATTCAGCATAAGTTTTCTGTGTAAAGTTGTGAGACAGTTGAAAAAATACAGTATCAAACTACTGAAAAGAATTAACAGGTCTGTGCATAGCAGATGCATCATTCAGATTTTCTTTTTTAAGCAAAAGCAACAGTCTTTGGTTTTAGAAGGCTACGTAATGGACTGTTGGATAGAGCTCTGGTCCAATGTCACTAAGTTTCATTTTGCTACAAATTCCTTGAAACATGAGCAGACTCCTTGGGTCTTGTCTTCAACCAAAGAAAAGGATTTATTTTATTTAAAATTAGGTTGCTTCAGGTAACCTCCTGCTGAAGGCAAGGCAGTTTTCCCAGACTTACAAGGAAAAAAGCCTGCTAACTGTCAAGACTTCAGCAGAATTGTTGCGATTTACACTGGTTCTGCTGGAACTATTCTGCAGCAGCTCTAATCTAGGATTTCCAGGCTGACAAGTTCGATGCATCTGTGAGTCAAGTCTATGCAGTGTATTTGCAGGATTTCCATTCACAGAAGCATTGGACTTAGTATGTGTATGCTATGCAATATCTACATACATGTTTCTACCAAAGAAACTCTTATCTGGAAGTATGCAAACCCCCGTGGTGCTGTTAAATGCTGGATGAGTTCTGTCATGCACAGAGAAGTTCTTGGAACACTTCTCTAAATATTTAGATGCTTTGAAACTGACAGATGAAAGGCTAGCATGAAGAAGTGGTCAGTTACAGAGCAATAAGTTTTCAGATATTTCACAGTCACTACAGGTAAGCAGTCTTTTTAATATACTTTTTTTCAAGATTGCTTGTTGTTGAAATAATAAGAAAAGTCTGTGGGACTTGTTTGTTTCTTTTTAATGCAGGAGAGGTTTGATCATGGGAATCTGGAATTCACACACATCAGTGGGAAACATCTTGGGATCCTTAATTGCTGCTTATTGGGTATCTACATGCTGGGGTCTCTCCTTTGTGATGCCTGGTGTTATCATTGCTGTGATGGGGATTGTTTGTTTCCTCTTTCTTATTGAACGTAAGTGCTTTAGTGTGATAGAACCGTGAAAGGGCTCATTATGGGCAAAGAACACCACTGTTTAAGCTAAATTACCTGGGGCATAGTAATAGCTAACAATTATTCTTCAAGATACACTAATACTGAAAAAACTTCTAGAACTAGATTAAGAAAAATCTGTGCATCTCTGACAAGTTTATACCATACCATACCCAGATTATCATATCTGAGAGTAACACTTCAGAATTCAGTGTCCTATCTTTACTCCCCTGTCTTTAAAAACTGTTCAGGTGTCAGACACATCTAAATAGTAGAATATCCCACCTGGCTGTAATGTGTATTCTGTGCTACTATTCAACGTACAACATCCATATTCTGTTCTACAAAATGAAGAGATTGCCTGATAAGAGCAAGTTCTGTAATCTTAACTTAGAAATGGAAAAGAAGTCCTTTCATTTGTCTCTTTGTAGACTTAGAGGTAGTAGTATGAATGCTTATTTTTCTGCATCTGTCCTGTCTGAGACATAAAAAGCTCTGTTAACACAACTAGAATGATGCAATGAACAGGGCTGCCAGATAGAACTGTTGTCTTAGAATGCGAAGGGTACTGTGAAGCATCCTTCTCTGTTTCTCTAAATGTAAAATCAAATGTTTATATGAGAACTACTTTTGTGTCCTCTGTACTGTTGGCTTATTGGTAGTAAATTGCACTACTGATAAGTGTTTTAAGAGAGATTATTTATGCTTTCTTTCATTATTAACTACGTGTGTTATTGTATTTCAGATCCTAAAGATATAAGTTGCTCCTGCACACCATCCAGTGTAAGTGAATGTTTTTTCTGCTGTGATTTTTTTGCCTTTTAATATACATGTTTATGGTAGCTCTGGTAATCAAATAATCTTCATGGTCCTTTTGTGCCGTGTTGTTATAACTTACCTAGATTTAAAAGAATGATTGGTCTTCTGTGCTTCAGTGGAAAACCAGAAGCTTACTGTCTACCAAAGCAGTACAAATGAGGAGGTGAATGACTTGGTTTGAACTAAGATTTTGCAATGGATGAACTTAGCACAGCAAACTCAGTAGAAGCTCTTCATTTTTCTTCATGTTATTTTCATCCAATCTTCCTGAGTGTATTCAGAGTGTTTGACTTGTGTCCTTCAGTTTCCCTACTTGCTTGGATATGAGATAGCTGCCAGCCATGGCCTATCAAGGATCTCAGTGTTAAGAACCCTGTACTGGGTGCTGCAGAAAGTAAAATGTAAACAGCCCTTTACCTAGTATGTGGTCTATGAACCATGCATCGCCGAGCTTGTATGAAAGGTGGGATATTCCTTGGATAGAGGGAAGGGCAGCAGGAACATATGTGTGGGGAAGAGAGGAGCAAAAAATGTATGTGAAGCTGCAATTCATAGAATCATTAAGGCTAGAAAAAAACACTAAGATAATCTAGTCCAACTGTCAGCCATCACCACTGTGCCCACTAAGCTGTGTCAGTCAGTGCCATGTCTACAGTGTTCTTGAACACCTGCAGGGATGGTGACTCTCACCTCTTAACTGAAAGGTTAAGAGACTAGGGCAAGCAGTCAGTCTGTGGTAGAGAGTTTTGTTGTGATACAATACAGCCTTTATTTAACCCCAGCTAATTGGAATTATTACAGACTGTATTGACATTAATGAAGAACTGTGAAATGGAGAGAAAAATAACTTGTACTTAGTGATATTGGTCACATGACAGTGTTATATTGTGTTTATGTTGTTGGTTTTTTTTTTTTTTGTGGAGTTATAGAATGATTTAATTTGGAAAGAACCTCAGTAAGTCATCTGATCCTACCCTCTGTTTGTAGTTGGACTGACTTTTACATTGGATCAGATTGATTAAGGCCTGTCTAATGAAATTTTGAAATCTCCAACAACAGAGATAGGTTATTTCTTTTTAAATGTTAGGTGAGTTTTAAAATGTATCAATTATGCAATTTACTGCTGTCAAAACAGTCTACATGTGAATACATAAGCTTTCTTTGTCCTGCTGAACGTTGCATGTGTTCTTCCTTGTGCTGTTGTGGCAGCAAACCTCTAGCTTTCAGTTGCTTCTTAAAGAAAATCCTTTTGTTCAAATATTTAGTACAGGGTTGTTCAAACACTGTTTAAAGTAAGTTGGTAAGTAGATGATCTCTGGTGCTGAGATGTTTGCCCAGTACACTTAACACAGAAGTTCAATTTTTGTGTGCTCAGAATTAAGTAATGTAGAAATCTATGTCAGTGATAAAGAGATGTGCCTTTGAAAACTTCAGCTTCTGTGTGATAGAATGGCTTGGGTTGGAAAGGACCTCAAGAATCATCAAGTACCAACATCCCTTCCACATACAGGGTTGCCATCCACTAGATTAAATATACTAGATTAGATTGCCCAGGGCCCCATCCAGCCTGGCCTCCAGGGGAATCCACAACCTCTTTGGGCAACCTGTGCCAGCACCTCACCACTGTCTCAGTAAAAAAATTCCCCGACATCTAATCTAAATCATCCTTCCTTTAGTTTAAAACCATTCCACCTTATTCTATTACTATCTACCTGTGTAAAAAGTTCGTTTCCCTCATGTTTATAAACTCTGTAAATATTGGAGGGCTACAATAACGCCTCCCTGCAGGCTTCTCTCAAGCCCAGTTCGTTCTGCCTGTCTTCATAGGAGAGCTGCTGCAGCTCTTAGATCATCTTCATGACCCTCCTCTGGACCCTCTCCAAAAGCTCCAAATCTTTCCTGTGTTAGGGGCCCCAGACTTGAATACAGTATTCCAGCTAAGGCCTCATGACGGCAGAGCAGAGGGGGGCAATCGCCTCCCTCACCCTGCTGGTCATCCCTCTTCTGATGGAACCCAGGATAACATTGGTCTTCCAGGCTGCAAGCACACTGCTGGCTCATGTTCAGTTTCTCGTAGCAGGACCCCTAAGTCCTTCTCAACAGGGTTACTCTCAAGGAGTTTTTCTTCCCGTTTGTATACATATCTGAGATTAGCTCGATCCAAGTGCAAAACCTTTCACTTTACTTTGTTGAACATCATTAGGTTCACAAGAGACCACTTTTTGAGTTTAAGGTCCCTTTGCATGGCATCTTTTCCTTCTGCTGTATCAAGCCACTCAGCTTGGTGTCATCAGCAAACTTGTTGAGGAGGCACTTAATCCCATCTTCAGTGTCATTGACAAATATGTTAAAGAGTACCAGTCCCAAGATGGACCTCTGTGGGACACTGCCCATTTCCAGCCTCCACTTGGACATAGAGCCATTGGCCACAACCTTCTGGCTACAACCTTCCAACCAATTCCTTATCCACTGAATAGTCCACCCTTCAAATCCAGGTCTGTCCAATTTAGAGATAAGGATGCATGTAAAAGACTTCACAGAAGTCCAGGTAGATGACAAAGGGAAGGCAGCTCATGTCCACTGATGCCATCGCTCCATCATAGAAGGTGACCAGATTAGTCAGGCATGACTTTCCCTTTGTTAAGCTGTGTTGGCTGTCTCAGATCACCTGCTTGTCCCTCAGATGCCTTAACACGTCTTCCAGGAGGATTTGTACAGGTACAGAGGTGAGGCTTACTATCCTATAGTTCCTGAGGTCTTCTTTCCTTCCTTTCTTGTAGATGGAAGTGATGTTTCCTTTTTTTCCAGTCCTCAAGGACTTTACCTGACAGCCACAACTTTTCAAATATGGTGGAAAGTGGCTCAGCAACCACATTAGCCAACTCCTTTAGGACCCTGGTCCCTGGGTGCATGTCATCCTGCTCCGTGGGCTTGTACACATTCAGTCTCATGAGAAGTAGATTCCTTTCTTGATTTGTGTATCTGTAACCTAAGAGGAGGGAGGCAATTTATGCAGAAAGAAAAATAGCAGACAAATAAAAAAAAAACAAAAAGGAGAGTACTTGGAAGACCAGTTATGTTACTGAATGTCATCACTATCCTCCTGTTATTGTTCCAGAATATGTTTGCAGGTTCATCTCTGTTTCATGTTCAGTAAGACTTTGGTATGTATTTGTTTCTACTGTAACTAAAACGCAGAGCAGTATTTTGCTCCAGGCTGTTTCTCCTTTGACTCCCAGGGACCCATGGGCAGTCAAGTCTGCTACATTTTCAATTAGGTCTTTGGAAGAACAAGAGAGCAAATAGAGGTCTTAGGGTTTCCTGTGTGTGACAGCAAATCAAGGTTGCTCAGGAGTGTGTTAGAGGCAGGATCCTAAAGAATCCCATATGTCTTTACATAAAATAGAGGATTATTATATATGAAGACTGTCTGCATGTATATGTGAACTACACCTACTGGTTTCAGGTGTCACAGACAGATAGTTCAGGGATGATTTATGCTTTTTACTGTGTCCCCCTCCTCCTTCCCCTTCCCCCCACCCCCCCCCCCAAAAAAAATTTAGATAGATGGCTTTTTATGTTGTAAATTCTCTCTTTTCTTGAATAGTAACTGATGGTGATTCTTCTGCTGTCTATTATTTCTTTTTCTTTACCAGTTAATGGATTTTTTCCTCATATGGAAGTTTCCTGATAAAGCTTCTGATTACCTTTAATGGTTTGTGGAACTCCTATTCTTAGTTTGTTGCTATGAGATAATTTGTACTTACAATGAGCTCTGTATTTTTCATTTAATTTTTTTTCACTTATTAAAGTCTGTCAAATACGAGAATTGTTTATATGACTTGTAGAGACTCCTAATGGGAAGCATTTTTTCCTTGGGCTTTATGTAGTTCAAAAGTGTTTCTATGACAATGTCAGTTGCTTTCTATAATACCTCGAGCATAACATTGACAGAATTCGCTGTTAAGCTTTGTGAAAGTAAATGTTTACTATTTTCTCTAATGCACTTTTACTGGGAAGCATGACTAAGAAATTGAATGCAATAGCCTTTTCATATTTCTCAAGGAGCTAGTATTAAAAAAAAAAAAAAGGCATTCAATATCTATTCGTCATGATGTTTTTAACTAGAAGCCAGTATTCTTAGAGGTTTTTTTTCCCTTTCTATTCACCACACTTTCCCCCTTCTGGGACTGTCCTTTGACCTAATCTCCAGGGCATCAGTGAGATGCACCACGCGCAGTCTCATTGTATAGCATTGCATTTGGCATACTGTTTCCCTGGAAACCTTACTCTGCATAGCAAAAGGCATCACTTCGTCTTTCCCTATTCTGTGTATCCACATCTGCAAATATTCTAGGGTTCTGTGGAGTATTTCCCTGCCTGCCTCTAATGTTTCTCAGATTCTCTCTTGGGAAGCTGTATACCACTTTAATAGCTCACTTCAGACCTGTGTGGTCTACGAAATACATTGGGTCACAGTTTCTGTTCACTATGGGGAGGGCACTTTTAAAAGTCAAGGCAACTGACGAAAATAGAAGTTTGAGGTGGTCTTCTAAAAATGCAGATGTGATCATATCTGATTGCAGAATTGAAAAAAAAAAAAAAAAAAAAAGGAAGGAAGATACATATAATAAGACAGACTATGTTATCACTGGGAACTAACTTCCAAATTTGTTAACCAAGGGTTAAAATTTGCTGGCATACATAACATGGTAACTGTCATTCTGTGCTCAGTATCTCAGGTAACAACCAGAACAACTTGTGCTTTTGCAGATAGGTAGAAATTATTATTTAAGAAATCAAGGAAACATGCCTATTTGTTTTGCTCATAAGGCTGTAGCTTGTCACTTAAGACAAATATTTTGGTTGGATGCAGACAGCTGTGACAGTTGGCAAAAGCTGAACCTCTAAATGGAAGAATGAGGCTGGTTAAGTTCAAAGACAACTGAAATGAATAGGGAAGAATTTAAGATATGCTCATATTAAGGTTAAAGATTAGGTTAGTCTCTCTGTGATATCACTATCTTAGATGAATTTGGTCTACTGTTTATTTGCAGCGTGATCATGAGCCCAGTATTTCTACAGAGTTTGTAGTGGTGAGTAATCTGATTTCACTGAGTTGTCCAGAAGAACAGATGGAGAGCCAAGCACAGAGCTTCGGACGTGCAGTTCTCGTTCCTTATTCAGCAGTTCCTTCAGTTGTGCTTTGTTTGCTCGTATTCATGTTGACTCTGATTTATGAATCTGAAATTTGCTTCAAGACATTTGATTATGATAAAGGACTTTTGAGTACTACAATTGGAAACTTAATCTGCAGTGTTCCAGAAGGACATACCCATGACAAATGCAAGCAAGAAGTCTGTGGGCTTTATTATACATTGATGTACTATTTATCATCAAAATTGAAGGAAAGGTTTAATGGCATTTGTAAAATACGATTATTTAAAACTGCATTTATTGCTTCTGGTCTTCTCTCCCTGTGCTTTCTTTTTATTCTTTTTCCTTCTTATAACTACACATATTCATTGCAGCATGTTAATACAGACTTGCCTTTATTTTCTAAGAACTTTCTTTAACCTGACTTTGCATTTCCAGGAAACCTAGCTCTCTTAAACTCCTTTGGCAATGTGCTTGTGCTTTTAGGAGAAACATGCAGTTTTTATCTTAATGAAAAAGAAGGAAGATGTTCCAAGCATTAACTGTGCAGCCTCTATGTCTAGTCCTTATCCCGAGATGTTTCCTTCTTGCCACAGTAAATCTTATTTCTTCAAGTCAAATGAAAGACTTGGTTTTTTTGTTTGTTTTTTTTTTCTCTATGGATAATGGATTTTTTTCCCCCACAGATTGTTATAAATCACTTTCTGACAAGAGTTTAATTTTCTGTAAAACAAAAACCTGTTCTTCTGCCCGTGGGTGTTATTCAATTTTTTTTGCAGAATGTGTGGCCAAGATTGCTTGCGCCTCAGCTCTGCATTGTGCAGCACAAATTTTGGTATTCATCCTCACCTCTCAGAAGTTTTTTGCCCTCTTAAGAGGATTTGATTGATGAAAGGCAGTTTGTATAAAGAAAACTGCATTATATGTCCTTGTATTTTTCTTGGGCAGGAGTTACCAAATGATTATCTTGAATTAAAATGTTCAGTGAGGGCAGGCATTCTTTTTTTGATTTGTGGTGGTTTCTCATTTGTTTGTTTTGATGTGGCATTCAGAATGTGATTCGACACTTGGGAAGCAGATATCTCATCCCTGAGGAATGTGCAGTGCCTCTTATGGTGTTAGCAATAGGTTCTCCTTCCCTGACCACAAGCCTACTTTGAAGCTGTATATTTATTTCACTGGGCAAACTGTAGTCTCCTTGGCAAATCATTTTAGGCCTAGGATCTCAGGATAGTGTTTTATAAGGAATGTAATTTTGGTGTGAACTAATACAGTAATGCACAGGGCAATAAATAGATGTAAAAAGCAGTGCATTAATTCAGGTCCATCTTGGGCCTAAAACACAATTCATTGCCTTGATTTCTGTGTACCCCAGAGGCTCTCTGACTTTTCAGTAATCCTCCAGAGGCCCCAGGAGCACGGTCTCTGGTTCACTTCTGAGTTGCAATGGAGTGAACTTAAACAAGTGGAAGACACTTTTAGCTTAAATGTGTAGAGAAATAAAGAAACAAAGTTTTTCCTGGGAAAATAAAAAAATTGTAGTTGTCACTGGGATATGAGAAAAAAATGTCAGCAGTGCCAAGGAAAGCTCAGAAAAAAGGTAACTTTTTTCTCAGTTACCAGAAAAAAGCTGGTAAGAAGGTAGAAAAATCATGGCTGTGCTCTAAATTCAGTATAAGGCTGCTTTGTAAAACACAATATGTTTAAGCCTCCAAAGACATTTTAAATTGCATTTTATATATATTGCCATAGGTCTCTGTAAAAGCTTGAAAGAAAACACACACAGGCATTTAATTAAGGATTCTTCATTTGGGATTATGCTATATGCTGATGTTATGATGCACATAGACTTCATTTGTGAAGAAATTATTAGCACTATGTAATCCTTTACAAAACAGGTAACAGAAGTATGAGGGGTTGTTGTTTTTCTTTCAGAGTTCTAAAGCATTCCTGAATGGTGCATCTCGGTTCAGAGTCCAGATGCCAACCTTAAATGCAAAGGAAACTTGCAAGTCTCAGGTAAAATGTAATGTGTTATTGTAAAGTAGTATAGTAGGCTTTCTAAACATCACACAGAAAATTTACAGTAGATTTACTGTTGGCAAAGGTTGGTCTTTCTTTGTAATGCTGAAATCTACTTTCCTTTTCACACACAAATGTGACATCAGATAAGGGATCTAAGCATTATCTCGCCTAGGTACTGCAGGAGTGATGAATAAGATAGCATGGTTACTTATTTGGTCTTAATTCGTGATCTTTGTACAGTTCAGCAAATGTAATGCACTGCAAGATATTTTCAAGATAACCCATTTGAAATCCTTTAAATATTTCAGTGGATGCATCTGTCCCTTCCCTGCTGTCTCACTTGTCTCCTTTTGCAATGTAATAAATGTGTGTACTTACAGGTCGTGCATGGATACAGAGTTCTAAATATGAGCAGTTATTCACAGGAATAATGCTTAAAGCATGTAACTGTAATTGCTGGTCATTATCACTGGAAACTGAACTCTGGATGTGCCAATTTGTAGGCAAAAAGGAATTTTATCTTGTGATGAAAATTAATGGAAGAAATTCCATTTGAAATACTGTATTTGTATTCAGTACACTTCACACATGATATTCTGAGAGGATAGTCTTTTGTTTATTTTTTGTTAACACTTCTTTAGGACTTTTACAGGAAAACTTCCTGATCTCTTCAACAATCATTATTCACAGAGCTGTAATCAGCATTGTTGGAAAGATTTTGAACTCTTTAAGGAGAAGCTCTACCAGTATCTTGGTTGCCTCTCTGTAGCTCCTGCAATAAGTGCAGTGTAATCCTCCTTCAGTGGTTCAGAATAAATGTGAGTAAACTCAGTTCAGAGTGCCGCTGAGCTTACTTAGTGTACCAAGTTTACTCATGTTCATTTTGAGTCACCTAAGAGCAGCCTCCAGCCCAGAAACCATTTGGCAGTATAACTTGACAACCATCTGGAAGATAAGGGGAGAAGATTTAAGAATCTGAGTAGGTGTCTGTTGGCAAGTCATGAAGACAGAACTAAAATATAGTCAGCAAATTAGTACACAAAGATTTCTTCTTTAATACACAAAGATTTCTTCTCTAATACACAAAGATTTCTTCTCTAATTCTGGTAGTACCTCTCACTGGCACCACTGTCAGCGTGCGCAAAGAGTCTGCGTAGCAAGTGGGCAGAGAAGAGACACTCTTTCTTGCACTGGCAACAAAGCAGGAAGGCATTTAATGGCAATCCTTTCAATATTCCCTTTTTTTTTTTTCCCCCTGCCAGCTGAGTTATATGTTTGTATTAAAGAGTACTGGCAGGGCGACTGGATTTTTTGTTGTTTATTTGGTTTTGTTCTTTTTTTAGTTTGTTTTTTAGAAGAAAAATGGGGGGAGGTTGGGGGGGGAGGGGAGGAATCCTAAGTGGAGTGAACACCTCTCCTTTTCACAGCAGCTGTGTTATGGTGATGCTGAGAAGGTGATCACTGTCAGCTTTTCTGCATTTGCAGGCAACAGTTGTTCTGCTCCTATGAGCCGAACCTGCTCCAAGCACACTGGAGTGGCAACCTTGACTGATTTTTTTTTTTTTTTTTTTTTTTTAAATAACATCTTCAACTACTGTAAAAAGCAAATATTCAGTAAATGGTCATGGTATTGGCCATGTGACCTGGATATCTCCATGTGTTTGCTACTGCTGATGTGAGATTGGTCTCTTAAAAATAGTACAAAATGAAGGGATAATGAACCTTTCTCCAGAGATGAAGAGTATGTAATCACACTCTTTGACATACTGACAAGGCTGAACCATAGTATCTCTGCTAAGCACAAATTGATGTTTTTATTAATTATTCAGTTACATGCAACGCAGACATTCCATTTTGTTGGTACAAGTTTCAAGTCTGAGTTACTAAATAAGTTGTTTGGATTTCAGTCACTTTCACTGCCACGTTTAACCCTCTGTATTTGTGTAAGTTTCATAGAATAATAGAATCGTTTGAGTTGGAAGGAGCATTTAAAGGTCAAAAGTACTGCATGTGGAATGACATCTCATTTTATCTTTACTAAAATACAGCCAAATATATGTGAGGCTTACTTCTTCAGTAGGGCTTTATTCAAAAGCACGAGAATGGAAAGGAGGAAGACAGTACGTAGAATACATTTATAACTTGTAGATGCATTCAGCTTGGTAAGCTTTCCAAGAGCAGTGAAAGTGAGGGTAGCTAAAACCTGTTCTTTTTCTTACTTGGCAAAGAAATACTATTAATAACTGAATTTTTTTCAGTTGTAAGACGTAAATTTTTAATTCTATTGTGAGATCACTGTGGTTGATGGATAAAAATAAGCTGTGCTCATGGCTAGACTGGGACAGCTTATTCGTCTTGAATGATAACTCGCTCACTAGTATTTTTAGCAGCCATTGGAACTATTATTAGAATAAAATCCTTCCTAGTGGTAAAAAAGAACTCAGAATTTAGTTCCTAGGCAATATTGCTTAACGTTAGGCTTTTCAAAATTTGTGGATTGCAGTGCTCAAATGAGACAGGGGTGAAAAATAATTGCTTAACGTAAAGAACCCACTGTCCAGATCTCACTTGGAAAGATGGCCTGACCTGTAATTTAATCGGTGAACAAGATGTTAGAGAATCTGGAAAACAAGCTTGATATTAATACATAGACAAGATAATAATTGGTTTTGTACAGAAATGTAGATTTTCAGTTGTAATTAGACTACATTTAAGTAGCAGGACAATGAAAAGCTCGAAATCATTTTTTTCCTTTAGGCTGTATTATGATATGTAAGTTTTTTGCAACTTGAAATAAGCCAATATAGAATGAAAACTTGATTCCATAAGTAAACAAGCAAGCGTAAACAATCAGACTTCTTTCACCCTGTTTTTCATATACACTGTTTGGCTTCTGTATATCCTCTATATCCAAATCAAGATATTTAAGAAGTTGCAACTATCTGTAATAAAATAGATACATTTGTTTAAGAAATTATTTTGGAATTATTTGCTAGTTTTATATGTATTTTGATACATTGTTCTCTTCTTTTGTGTATGGTGCCGCTGGGGGGAATTGCAGGATTCAGAAATGCAGCATTTGCTTATTGACAGTGAAAATTCCATGACATCACAGAACTCCAGCACTGTGGGCACTGGGGAAGGTAGACATGGGACATCAGCTATCAGCTTCCTTGGGGCTTTGCGAATACCTGTGAGTATATGTGCTGTTGTTGCCTGTTCCTGTAGGAATCAGGTTTTGCCTCCATGTTTCCATGAAGTTCTAGATGAAGTGGTAGACATCACTAACTCTGCATCACAAGCTTTGATTGGTGACTCTGGCGTACATAGGCTGAAGCAGATTTTGATGCACAAGAGAAAGATTTAGGCTCCAGTGTTGCTCTTTTTCAGCCTGTAACATGAAAATTCACTGGTGTCAATTAGAGAAATGTGTATTAGGAATGGAAAAGCATAAGCACTTTTCAGTGTCAGATCTTTCTTCCATGGATTATGTTTTACGCTTCCCAACATTGTTTTTTAAAGTTTTCATTTTAAAATCTCTTGTATAGCTTGTATTGACAAGTTTGAGATAATCAAAGCATCCAGACAGCCGGTAAAAGAAAGGAAAATAAACTTCTTGTAGTTCAGGAACAGTCGGTCTTGTTTGTACTATCAGCTTAAAGTCTATCAACTTCAATGCAGTGCAGAAGTAATAAGAGTTATACCCGAACTGATTTAGACCAGGTGTAAAAGTAGAGGGAGAAGTCCCCAGGACTCAACCACTGTATTCCTGCATCCTCTCACTCTACCAGTCTGATCCTCTGTCTCAACTGTTTTTCCCGTGGCAAAGTGGAAAAAAGAGGTAGAAAAATTGCTTCTAGAGTTCTCTGCACCTCCTCAGTAGTTTTCCTGCATACAACTGTATGTGAAGTAGAGCCAGCTGCATATATGTTGTCCTTGCAGTACATCATACTAGGAATTTAAAAATGCCTGTCTTCAGCAAGAAGATACCGGGTTGAGGAGAATGAAGGTAGGTCAGTTTGACACTTTACTTACAGGTCTGTGCAGAATCACCAGGGTTGGAAAAGACCTTCAAGATCATGCAGTCCAACCATCCACCAATCACCAATAGTTCTCACTAAACCATGTCCCTCAACACAAAATCCAAGTGTTCCTCGAACACTTTCAGAGTCGGTGACTCCACCACCTCACTGGGCAGCCCATTCCAGTGCCTGACCACTCTTTCAGAAAAGTAATATTTCCTGACATCCAGCCTGAATCTTCCCTGGCATAGCTTGAAGCCATTCCCTCTAGTCTTATCACCAGTTGCATGAGAGAAGAGGCCGACCCCCCGCTCACTACAACCTCCCTTCAGGTAGTTATAGAGAGCAAGTAACTATACCTTCCATATATCCAGCAAAAAAAGAGATTGAATAAATTAGTACTTGAAATAGGCATCTGCCATGTCTATGATTTGTGCTTGCTACTTAGTAATTTGAGCTGTGTCATACCAGTTAACTGGCCGTTTTTTAAAGAGTGTGACAATAAGGGAGAGATCTTAGAACCATCTGAATGACAGATGTAAATAACACAGAAGTATATTCATTTCTCTGAAATATGATTGCTATAACGCTGCATAGAAAGCCTCTAAATTGGGAAAATAAGTGATGCAGCTGTCCAAGTGTATCCAATCCTTCCTGTTTATTTTAGTGTTCTCTCTGTTCAGTTCAGTGTAATTAAGAGAATGTATATAAGCAGAACACTATAGTCTGCTCTGATTGTAAGCTTTCTGTTGTCAAGGGAAAAATGTCTTCTGGGAATTCTTGAGAGAAAATGTGTAAAATGCTTCTTAGAAATATTTCTGTAATGGTCTTTGAAAGTAGATAATAACCACTATCCAGATACTGACTTCTTATTTCCTTTGTTTTCTTAGGGAGTCATAGAGTTTTCTCTTTGCCTTTTGTTTGCAAAGCTTGTGAGCTACACTTTTCTCTTCTGGCTTCCCCTCTATATCACAAATGTAGGTAAGTATCACAGTAAGGGGAAACAGAATTATGACTACGAAGCATCTAGAAATATGGGCTTAATAAATTAGAGAATAAACATTACTGCTTCTGAAGTAGGCTGTCTTTGCTAGAGTAGCAGGAGAGTTGTAAGGCACTAACTGACATATTTCTTATTGAATTCAGTATTATGAAAAGGCATTTAAAAAAAAAAGGAAGTGGATTGTCTTCAACAGTTCCAACCTGCAATGCTTTGGCTCTTGCAAACCAGTTCTTTAAATATGCTTTAAATTACCAAAGTGCAAAACTACTAAAATGCAAACAAACTTCTTCATCTGTTCACTACTGCTGTTTTTCACTGCAGAGTGCAGAGGAAGGAGTTCTCCCTAGACAGAGAGTTCTTGTGAGTGATGATGTGACCTTTAAATCCCCAGCTAACAAAAATGCATTGTTGGCTGAGTGTAGCAGTAGCAGACAGTGGAGCGAGACAAGTTTAACAACCCATGAAAACACACTCAGCTGGAAGTACTATAGCTAACGGCTGTTGTGTGGACTCCCAAGTAACCAGTGCTACCTTGAAAGCAGCTGGCTGGTAATAGAAGATATTTATCAACAGTCCTCCAATCTGTGCTGTAGTGAATTTATTGTTGGTAAGGTTATGGTAGCACCATTGACACCACTGCTTTAGCACATGCTGCTCTTTCAAGTGTGTTGCAGAAGCTTTTAAAAATATATATACCAAAGGAGTTAAGAAATTTAGCTGCTTTTGAAATGCCATGTTTAACACAATGGAACTTAAGTTGCCAGACTTCCTGATAAGCTTCTGGAAATCTGACCTGGTAGTCAGTACTACCAGTAAGTAGTAACTACATGAGTAACTACATTAGACTATATGTAAATATGTGCCAACAGTGATCTTCACTGTCAATAACAGAGAGTGGACTGGAGGAAATCATTTGTCTTTTCATAGTCTACAGAAACTGCGCAGCAAGTGCTGCGCCAACCATGTGGCCAGCCATCTAATGATGAATATTACTTGACGTGATGGAAGCCCCCAGGATGAGGCTCTGTAAGCGATCCAAGTGTATGCTAATCATTATTTTAGAGCCAAGAGCCTCACTTAGGAGCATTCATTAGATCATAAGACTGTGGCTGTTCACAAATTGGAATATTGTTAAGCCAAACTTTGACAGTCAACAACTCTATTGAGTAGACTTTATAACTGAAGCATTAAAATGTCCTGCCGTGGGTGTAATTGTATTCAAAGGACTGTATTGCTGAGTGACTGATTATGATACCCAACATATGACTGTACTGAGATATCTGCTTTTCGTAGTCTGGAAATGAAGAAAATGGTTTTGATTATTTTTGTTGTTGTTGTTTTTCTCTATTTGTAATTGTCACCAGAGCACCTTGATGCCAAAAGAGCTGGGGATCTTTCTACACTGTTTGATGTGGGTGGAATCTTTGGTAAGTTTGAACATCAGTTTTTCATCTTCACTCAGACTAGTTTAGCAGAAACAGTGGTGTACACAGCTAACATATATTAGTGGTCTTCTGCCTTATATCCCCTGAAGTAGAGTTGCATTAAGGTACTAAATAGAGAGATAGATCAGACATTAAAATCTTTGTTAAGCATCTTCACTTAAACAAATCAGGGAGACGGTAGTGCTGTCCATCACAGACTGAGCCAAATACTATGGAATTTTTCAGCTACATTGTGCATAATAGATGTTCTCACCTATGAGTCGATCTGCTTCAAACACATTGTAGTACTGGCAACCTTGACTGATTTTTTTTTCTTTTTTCTTTTTTTTTAATAACCTCTTCAACTACTGTAAAAAGCAAATTCTCAGGATATGCAGTGATTGTGGTGTAGGCCGTGTGACCTGAATATCATGTGTTTGTTACTACTTATGTCAGACTGATTTCTTAAATATAGTGCAAAATGAAGGAATGATGCATCAGTCCTTCCCCAGAGATCAAGAGTGTGTAATCACATTCCATGACAAATTGACAGGGCTGAACCGTGGTATCTCTGCTAAGCACAAATTGATATTTTCATTGATTATTCAGCTACGTGCAATGCAGACATTCCATTTTGTTGGTAAAAGTTCCAAGTCTGAGTGCTTATCCTTAGTTAGTATCGCCGAGTTACTGATTTCACACACTTTCACTGCCACGTTTAACACTGTTTTAAATGAGCTTCGTAGAATGATAGAATCATTGAATCGTTGGAAGGAACATTTAGAAGTTGTCTATTTCAACATTGTGCTATGGGCAGGGACACCTACAGCTACATCAGGTGGCTCAGAGCCCCCTTGAGCATGATCCTGAATGTTTCCAGGGATGAGGTATCCACCACCTGTCTGGGCAACCTGTGCCAGTGTTTCACCACTCTTACTGTAAAAAGAGTTCAGAGCAACCTGTCAGAAATGAGCAGTGTTTTACTTCAGACAGCCCTGGTTAGGTTTGCTGTGGGATTTGTGCAAGAGACATCCCTTAAAACACTACTTAAGATACATCTTCCATTGATTTTTTTTAAATTATTGGTATTTTTAATATTAATAGCTGGTAGTTTGCATTGCTACTGTTAAAATAGTTCAAGTTCTGAAATTGTTCCAGTAATTCAGAAGATAAATGGTGCTGCTGCTGGAATAACTAATGTGCCATAACATAGTTTTACACTGCCAAACTGGATTTCCCGTGCTATTTTTTCAGTTCTGCTTCATGAAGGAGCAGGGTCTCCCATAAATCCTGCATCCTGTCTATCAACTCAGTACAAGTATTTAGGATACTGCATGGTAGCTTCTAAGATTTTGAGTGCCCACATGGTTCCTTAGTGTCTTCTCCTAAATAGTGTTCCTTGTTGGTGAGATCATAGTAGTGCCACTGACACCACGGTTCTTCTGAATGTATTTCAGAAGCTTTAAAAAAAATACCAAATGCTCTTGACTGTGGATCTTTGTCACTTTTCTTGTCAAAATATGTTCATTTCTTTTTTCTAACACAGCAGAACTATCCCTGCTGTACAGCTGTGTATTTTTTGTGGATGCACTGGTGAATGGCCACGTTTTTTTTTCATGATGTCTCATATAAAATGAAGTTGGGAAATTATACTGATCATAGGGATGAGATCATTCCTTTGTAACTTGTGAGAACACTGTTGAATGATTAAATATTTACTTCAATCAGACCATATAGTTCCCAAATAAATAAGCACCATCTCAGTTTCCAGCTGGTTTATGTGTGCCCTCTCCCACACACCCTGCAGTGCCCTTATGAAAATTAGCTTTGTATCAGTCTATTGGAAAATGATACTTGTAGTAGGGGAAGTTTCACTGTGTCAAGAACTGCCTAGGCCTTGGTAGTTCACTGTACAAGTATTGAGGTGTGTTGCAGTTACTGTTTCATGCTTGTGCTAAATGTTACCTCTGCTTATTACATCCTAGACAGCTGAAGAAAGAGTGAGTGATACCCTGGGGATACAAATGACTTTTTTCAGCTTTGTCTCATTCCACCATGAATGCAAGGTTAACAGAGAGCCCTGTGCTATTTCAAACTGGCATTTACATTTAAATTCGAGTGTGATGTAGACACTTGGAAGATGGGCAGCTGGGAAGGGAGAGGCAGGAATGTGGAGAATCCAAAAAACTTCCTTTCTTTCTCCCCGCACCAAGTTCTCTTTACATCATTTTGACAGCTCCTTCCCTCAGGCCTTCAAACTTGCATCTGCCACATACTCCAATTAGTACTTCTGTGTGTGATCATTGGGAAATACAAGAAGAAGGGAAAACCTAAAGAGCATGGAGTGACGGCTTGGAGTTGAAAAACAAGTATTTCATTTGCCCTGGGATCTAAAACAGCTCATTTCCACTACTAATGTGACATGGACAGGGCGCACTACAGCTGAGTACTGTTGCATGTGAGGAGTTCAGAGACCAGCGACCAGCTGGGGTGCAGGCAGAGTGAGAGCAGGTGACACCTCCTGCAAAGGCATTTTGTGTTCAAAAGCAGCAGAACTATAATTTCTAAGTTTTTCTTCAGTCTCTGTTCCACCCTCATTTCTGCCATCGTGGAAATTCAGTTGGAATAACCAAAGAGTCAGTTACCTTCCGAGTCAAATCTGGATGAGTTATAAGGATATCATCAAGTGCCAATTATCTCATCAGTTCTATAATCTGTGTTGCTGTGTGTAACTGCAGTAAAAGTCATGTATTGTTTTAATCTTAGTTGAGTTTCATTAAGTGTAACTGATGCCTTTTGTGTAAAACGTACGGTGTTCTCCTTACACACCTATCTCTTCTTTCAGGTGGAATTTTGGCAGGCCTGATTTCAGACAGGCTAGAGAAGAGGGCATCGACCTGTGGAATGATGTTATTGCTTGCAGCACCCACAGTAAGAATTTGCCCTTCTTTTACAGCTGTGGCTGGGACTTTGACAGCACTCCTTAGAAAGTTCTGCAACAGCATCTTCTAAGTTGGACGTAGAATTCAGACCAGGCTAAAAGTGCAAGAAGTTGAGCATGCGAGGAAGTATAGATTTGGACCACCTTTACTAAGCAATCATACTGGTGTAATCCACTGCTTGTTATTTTTTGTGCCTTATATCTTGTGAAGAAAAGCAGCAGTAGAAGTACTAAGCAGAGAGCTAAGTTGGACATTGAAAACCTTGTATAGTTTATCACTCTTTTAAAATTGATGTGCAGTTCTTAGCCAGAATTTTAGTTGCTCAAAGACTGAAATTACTGTGCTCTAACTGAAAACTGGCAGCTGGACATGTGAAGTGCATTTTTTTGATGTATGTTCTGATTCTTTTGTGAATTCTTCTGTGCTTCACTGAAGCTGACAGTTTGAGAGTTTAAAGTTGAGTGGTCTCGTCAAATAGCACTTTCTTCTGACAAGACACATGAGGAAATAGGAGCATAGCCCTTATCATCTCCCTCATCCGTTCCATCAAGCAACCATCCTGCTGTGATCTAAAAGGGTTATTTTAAACCTCAGATGCCAGAACTATCTTTCACCTGATGCCTAAGATATTTTTAGTTAACATGGGGGAAGGGGGCATCACTACAGATGTTGGTATTATAGCATGTGTGTTTTTTTATTTTTGCAGTTGTACATGTTCAGTACAGTCAGTAAAATGGGCCTTGAGGCTACTGTAGGTGAGTATTTCTAAATTGTTGTATGCCTCACTTCATATGAACTTTTCATTTATGATCCTTTGCTCTGCTTAGCTCTTTATTTTCCTTTTTATTTTTTTCCTTGAGAGGAGGAAGTATGGAATGAAACTCCTTAGACTACTTAGACTATGCCTTGCAGGCTTTTTGTGCAATAAAGAGAAGGAATACAAACTAAATAATTGGTGGTATGAGTTATGTAATGGGGATTTTGTTAACAAATCGTTAGTTCGTGTCAATTAATTGTAACTAACTGTTAGTTGAGCTAACAGTGACTTAGGTAATATCATTAGTCTTTGTTAGAGGTGTTATATCAGCACAATATTTGTATATTATACAAATAATGCCTGTGCACTGTATTATGTGCATTATTTGCCTGTAACAAATATCAGAAATGTTTGAAGACTACTTGTAGTGCTTTTGAAAGCAATTTCACTCATACAGGCTGATTATGTTCATGTCTTTCTATTTGTTGTTACAGTTAAGTCTTTCGGGCAACTCATGTTCTCTGTTTTTGTCCAATTTGCAACAGTGATGCTGCTTATCAGTGGTGCCCTGGTGAATGGCCCTTATGCACTGATTACCACTGCTGTCTCTGCTGACTTGGTGAGTTTGGCTTCCCCTTTGTATCCACCTTTGCAGCTTTGACCTCCAGAGAGAGCCATTTGACTGCTGCAGGATTATCAGAAGGGGCTGCACTGTCCTAAAGATAAGGAGATGCTTAAGCTGTGTTGAACTCAGACATTGAGATTGTTTTAGAGTTCATACTTCTAAATTATTCTTCTAAATTATTCTTCCAGAGTAAGAAGTCTTATTCTTCCATAGATTAACCAAGTCTTGTAGGTGACAGTCCAAAGTGGATGTAGAAGTTGCATGCAAGGCCAAGTCTCTGTACAGACTTCTCTCTACCCTCTTTTATACTTTGCATCTTTGAATGAAGGAAAGGGCTATATTTGTGTGAGAGAGAAGCTGGAGACCTAACTCTCATCAGTGTAGAAAGCTATGCCTGGTACTTATTTGTCCATGCTACCGTTTGAACTTTCAGTTAGAAAAAGCCTGTTGAATGGCACCTGAGACCAAAGGTACCCTAGTACCTTTCATTAGCTAAGAGTTTGAAGGTTGCTTTCAAAGGCACTGGTTTCTTAAGGTACCAAGTGAGAGTCCAGCTTCACAATGTACATCTAACATGGAGAGGTGTAGACTAGATACTATTGTAGAAACTTTTTCTGAGTTCAACTCAAGATGATTCTAAGCAGAATTTGTCACTTTAGGGTACCCATAAAAGCCTGAAAGGGAATGCAAGAGCCTTGTCCACAGTAACAGCAATCATTGATGGAACAGGATCTGTAGGTAAGCAAGAGCTCGGCTGTGGTAGGTTAAAACAAAAGATTTTTGAGAAACTATGCTCTGTCCAGGTTTTCTCAAGGCTAGTTACAGTTTTGGAATTGAGAGGAAAAGCAAACTTCGTGTTTAGCATCACTAATGTTCCCATGTTTGAGGGAGGGTGAAGTAAAAAAAGTAGGTGTCATGGGGCTCTTTCTGAGATCAGTGATTGCTTGTGACCTCTGCACTGGTATGTAGAAGGGAGAATTGAGTGGGATTTGTCTTGGTGTGGAATAGGCATGTCTTTAGCCAAAGAATGACATTTCTCTAACTTCTAGTCTTCCAGCTTCCCCTATGTTAGGTTCAGTTACATTTTGAGCTTTCTGGGATGTTTTAGAACATCAGGTAATACTGAGTTAACTAAGTTGAGAAATTGATAATCTTCTTAGAACAGCTATCTTTCAGCATAATAAAACTTGCATTGCATCATTCTGACACTATCACTACTATATTTTAGGTGCAGCTTTGGGGCCTCTCTTAGCTGGTCTCATTTCACCATCTGGTTGGAACAATGTGTTTTACATGCTCATGGTAGCAGATGGGTGTGCCTTGCTGGTAAGTCTAAAAGTACTTCTTGCCTGCTTTGTATTTTCTTTATGCTAAACTGTTTATCTTAAAATGCATGTTTTCCTTTTGCAAATGCAGTGCTTTGTTGTCTAAGGAACATCCAATTGTATAGGAGATTTTCAATAAAAGAGCAAAGTAGCTTGTTTTGAAATTTTCATTTAATTGTAATCAAAAGTGCAAATTAGTTCTGATGCACTTCAGTTTGTCAGCAATTACACATCTGTTAATTGCTGGCTGAGCAGATTACAGCAGGCAAAACTGTAAGTGAACCTTCACATTTAAAGCTAGAAGATGCCTTAGATTCCACTCACAGAAGAATTACTTCTATTTTCTTTAAAAATGGTTTACTGGAGCAGTAACAACTGTTTGGCTATGTTGCTGTGTCACCAAAATCACCACGATCATGAAACTGTTGAAAGTTAATACATGACATTCTCCAGGTGGGCCATAAAATTGCTGTGCTGGGTTAAACAAAAAAGTGACTTCCTTGGTTTTGACAGTAACCAGGAGTAGATGTTAGGCAAAAGGAGTGTGACATGACATGCATGGTTACTTGAAACAAAGTATATGCTTTTCTATTTTTTACGTTTTTCTCCTACTCTCTTGTTTGAAGTTCTGTGTGCTGGATAGGAAGATCTGATAAGGTGTCTTTTTTCCTTAACTTGCACTACTTTGCTTTAAAGACCAAAGAAGAGACAAGATGAGGTGAGAAGAGTCTTTGAAGTCAGCCTTGCTGTAGCCACCTACAGGTTAATCTATAGGTTATGTTTCTGTGTTTGCCACAGACTTCCCTAGCAGGCATTTGTAGCAACTTGGTCTGTTCTCATAGAATGCGGCCAGTCATGTTTTCATGACTCTGCCACTGAGGTATCCTGAAGTATCGCTTGCTTATTCTGTCCTTTTGAAGTCCTGAATGGAAGTGCTCATGAAAAGGTTGAATGACTGTAAAACACTTCAGAACTGCACCTTCCTCTGTACTGGCTGTGCCCAGACAAAACCCCTTGTCTGCACGGTTATTTCACTGAGCTCTGTACTTCTGCAGAAAGACCAGTTGAGTGTGTCACTCTTTCCTGAGGCAAGAAAAACAGGTAGCATTATTTTGAGTTGGGATGGAAGCTTGCTTTCTAAACTAAAGTTAAGCCCAAAATGTTGAACTATTATTTTTCTACATGTAAGACGTGAATGTCTGGAAATTAATTAAATTAGACATACTAATAGTTTAAGTATGTTCCCTCTGCTCTTGTAATACTTTTTTTTATTTACTCCTCTTTTGCTTCTACTGTTATTTGCTGTACAGCATATAGATACCTGCATTCAACTTCTGTTTCTTCAAAGATACCTGGAGAGGGTTTGGTCTCTTGCATGATATTCAGTTCCATCATGATTGGCCACACATCTCTCTGAAATATTAGGTCTAGCATCTTAAAACGCCACTACTTAGAGTATTGAAGAAAATTCCTTTTATAACAGTGAGACTGAGGATGAAGAAATCTATAAGAGTGAGGAACCCTAGAAGTTCTCATCCTATCTTTAACGTATGTGGGAATCCTCAAATTTTGTTTGTAGAATCACTTTCCTGGAGTCTGCCTCAGTTAGCACACCTTTTAAAATGCATTTAAAAGCCATGATGCTGTGTGTGCAAGTAAATGTGGCTGACGTTGCTCAGCATTGTGTGATTAAAGCTTTTCACACAAGCTTGTTTTCAGAATAGCAGCTAAAATAATTTTAAGCTCCAACATTTCCACATTTCCATTTGCATTTTCTTTTTGAAGTCTTGGGTTCCCTCTGCTGGTTTCTTGTGTGTCTGCTGACAAAGTAACTGGAAAGCTGTTCTGTTTTTTACACAGAAATTGGTCTCTCAATTGTGAAAAAGAAATTATTTTTTGTTTCATGTTCAGTGTGAAAACTCATTTTGCAAACACTGCTTAAGCATCTGAGTTTTTTTATGTTTTCAGTATTACAGAGTAATGTTTCAAATAGAGAACTCTTTGAATAACAGCTTGCAGCTTGTTCTGAAACTTTGTTGATGTATCTGTATGGATAGTAACACAGATATTGTGTCTCTTTTTACAGTTCTTACTCCATCTTATTCAGAAGGAACTAAGGTGTAATGCAGATCATACCCTGTAAGTGTTACATACAGCTGTTGCTCTTAAATAACAATTTAAAAACAGGTTACAAAAATATTGCCCCCTAATACCTAAGTGTAGAAAAAACATATTAAGGTTTTCTGTATGTCCATTTCTGTTGTTTTCAGTTTTGCTTCAAAAGAATAATCTTGTCTTAATGTTTTTAATCATGAATTTTCTTCTTTAGAATATCTTGTTTTGAAAAATGCTTGAAAACCGATTTTTTTTTTGGTCAAAGTTTCTTAGTTATGGTTTGGGTTTTTTCCCCCAAATATGTAATCTCTCTAGTTTTCATCATGGAGCATGCAGGTGGGGAATGAGCAGTCAGGTAGCTTCTTGCTCTGTGTTGTTCGGTAGTTTCAAATGTAGCTTTTTCTAAAAGGTCTCCTTGAAGGAAAAAGTGTCTGGAATTAGAGTGTTGTGAATTGAGAAAGAAAATCTAGTGAATTAATGGGGTTACCCTTGTCTAAGCAAAATCTTAATTTGGCCATTGGCAGTTTTGCAGCAGTGAAATAGAGCAGGAAAAAAAATTACATAGCAAGGAATGCAGACCATGCATTTTGGCTGTTTATATCTCACACCTAAACTTTTCCAGCCTGATTGCTGTTCTTTTCCAGGTTTAAGGAACACTGAGTTGAGAGACCAGATTTGGAACAAGGACTGTGTAAGTGACCAGAGCTCTTCCCTAAAAGAAAACCTTAATGGAATGTGTTACTCTATACGTAAGAGGTTCTGTTCGGTGAAGAATTTTGCACGTTTACTGGAAGCAATTTGAGAAATGCAACTGGTAAATCCCTGAAGCTCTTATTTTTGCACATGAATAAGTACCTCAGGATGGCAACTATTCATCAGATGAAGGGATAGGAACTTTGGGAAGCTTTGAGCAGACCGCCTCAACTGAGCCAAAGAGAAATACCAAGTGCCTTTTTTATTTTGATAGGATGTTTTTAATGAAAATGCTATACTGTGTATTTTCTAAAAACAAGTCAGAAGTGGAGCAGAAGGAGGTTGAAATCATAACAGACAGCCTAGCAGTAAAATGTCCCCTTGTTGGTGAGCAAAGTATCCCTTACGTCACTTGTGCATCACTGTGACTGAGGGCATCACTTTGTATAGAATAATACCATCTGGTTATTAATATACACTGCTGTTAGTGTTTTGAAGCTGCTCAGACAATGATAACCTCATCATATTATTAGTTTTTAAGTACAGCACAAATTCTAATCCCAAGGACAACACCCAACCTTTTGGTAACTGATGAAATAGAATTTATAGTTGCAGTGTACCGTAGTTTTTACAAACTATTTGGGTGGATGCTATTCTACAGTTAGGATTGTGTAAAACTTAGTCGTAAGCAACAAAAAGTAGATTATGAATCAGAATTTCCAGTGCGGGACTCAAATCATTTTCAGGGCATTGTAGTAAAATGATTGTGCAAATGTCACATCATTATTGTGCTGCTCCTCTAGGCTGGGTTGAAATGAGAGATTGTTCCTTTTGAGGTGGCAGAGAACTGTGTGCTGCCATACCTTTGAATTACTGGATTGAAAAAATGTGCTGCTGTAGTTCTCAGTGCCACAGTGATCTCTGTTGGGTACTTGCTTATTTCAGCGGTGTCATTTATATTTGGAAGTCTTTGACAGATCAAGGCCTTAATAACCAGAAATCTCTTTCACATGGCTAATTTAAAATGGCTTTGAATTTCAGATTCAGAGCCAAAACATGTGTCTGTAAGAAAAGAAAAATTTCCTAGGTGGTAGGTTGGAAGAGAACATTTTGATAACAAGTGTTACCCAGCAAACAGACAATTCAACGTCTTCTATACATATCATTTCTTCATACAGGTATCTCCTTAGCAAAACAGATGTTTCTGTAACCTTTTTTTTTTAAGATGTACAAAATATAAAGGAATTTTTTTTTGTATGAGGTGTTTATACTTAGATTGTGAAGGTTAGGTAATTTAAGCTGTGTATTGTTCATAACTGTATTTATTAAAGCTGTAGGGATGTGTCTTGTTCTGAACTGTGCTCTGAGTTTTGCGAAACAATGCAGTGATCTTTATACTTGATTAACAAAACAGCACTCTAAAATAGTCCTGCAAAGTGTAAAGAAATGTCTCATCAGCTGCTGATATATGCTGTTCCATGTGTTGGCACAGTACTTGATTTCCAGGGCAGATTTGTAATTTTTTTAGTCTCTGAGTTACTTCCCTGGTTTGGTTCGATGTGTGTTTTCTGCTTAACTTGAATGTTCTGTCCATTTTTAACTGTTTTGCTGAACAGAGGCACAGAGAAGATTTTGATCCCACAGAGGCTCATAGCAGGTGCCAGAATCCTTGCAGGTGAATGCTCTGCACAGTCTCTGAAGCTGTAGCTCCCTAGCTGAATGGTTAACTGCATGCCTTTTGTGTAAAGCTGTAGAGGCCAGAGGGGATGCTGAGCCTGCCCTCACAAACACATGCAGTTGGGCCTTAGGCTGTAGTTAAATGTAGCAGAATTCTGCTGCAGATCTGAGGAATCATTTGTGAGGAAAAATAACATTGCAACCCCAAAAGAGCTGTACTGGCACGACTTTCAAGACCTGTGTGAGAAGGGAGGGATGGAGGACTTCTTTAGCTGAAGATGCCCATCCTTTCCCCCAGAAGAACTGCAGAGCTGTGTTGCTAGTTTATCAAAGTGTTTTATACTCTTAAACTCTGCTGCACTCAGATTTTGAGGGGTTGTTCCCCATGGGCTGAAATCTTAAGTTAAAATGCTTTCAGTTGTATTGAACAGTTATACGTTGTAAAGATGTGGAAGTTGGATTTTATGTTTTACTTGATGGGGCTGCTGCTATTTATTTATTTATTTGAATAGCTTTTGTACTGAAGTGACTTGGACATGGGATTATGACAATACTGGAGGTGCTGGCTGAGTCCTTCCTTCCATTGATCACAGGAGGTAATTGGGACTCTCGCTGCACTGGTGACTCTTTCCTTGCTTAACGAGCAATGTTTCAATTCCCCCCCAGCAGTGAATGTGTTGGACGATAAGATGAAGATGGCTGCTCTTTTGTAACAACCCCAGGGGTCCCCAAAAAATGAGCAAACTGTTTTGTTAGTACTGGGAGTTCATTTCCAGATTAATGAATATTAACAAAACTGACAAAATGTTGTATATAGAAACATGAGTGACTGATCAGTAGAACTGAATTTGAGTAAGACTACAGGGTTTGGGTTTTGTGTTGTTTTTTTTTTAATGCTGGTTATTATCGATTTTTATCTATATAATTTCTGTGTTGAATAAAAATGTGTTCTGCTTTAAAATGTGATATGGTCATTACTTCATCCTTTACGTCTCCATGAAGGAATACTTCATTTATTGTTTTGGAGGATAGGCATCTCTGTTGAGACAGTACTTCTGTCTCTTGTGGGGTAATGGAAAGGGTTCGTTAAAGGTTGTTTGGAAAACAATACCCTGCTCAACTCCAACAGGTAATTGCTTTTTTTCATAATGGGATTGTGGGTTGTACAACATCGTATTTGTGATCAGCTGCGTTAGATGGGAATGTTCTGCCTCCTCCTTTTTGTCTCATAGGGAAGGAGGATGTTCAGCTGAGTCAGATACCGAACCCAGCTCCTACAGCGTAGCTTGAAGGTGCCTTTTCTGTTGTCCTCAATTTATATGGAATTTAAATGGAAAAGCTTCAGTTTTTTATCTCTAATCATCTTGAATGTTTATGGTCTTTAATCCATTTAGTGCAGTGATATAATATCCATACCCACAGGTATTTGGGAATAAAACTGCTTGGAAAGGAAAACAATTCTAGTTGGAAAAAAGTGTCTGGGAGGTGTTGGACAAAATTTCTCATCAGAATTGTGCCCAAAGTACTTCTAGGAATAGGCAAATAGTAGCTTGGGCCTTTTTGTATAAGACTCAGGGAAGTTTCTCTTCTGCCTGATCTGGAGCAGGAGCCTCCACCAGTGTAGCTGCACCCTCCTGAGCCAGCTGTTGGTGGAGATGTGGCATGGGAGCTTATAGGGTGGGAAAATTATAAAATAGCTAGTGAGGAAGTGATATTCACAGATCAATTTGAGACTCTGTAAATAGCTAGCAAGGAAGGTGTGGTATATTCACAGAGCATTTTGAGATTTCTTTTGCCTTCAAGTTAAACTGCTAACCTACTCCATGTGCTAAGATGATACATTTCTTCCCATATATTCTGCCAATTACAAAATTCCAAAAGGGATTTTACCATCCAGTTCTGAAAGTTACTGCATGTGTTCCTTGATAATATCCTTGGAATAGTAATGAGAATCCTTCATTTGTGTTCATGCCACTGTCACACTATCTCAGACTTAGGCAGCATTTACACTTGGGAATCCATTCATTTGCTGCTGATGGGTTTCTCCAGTGATGGATGTGTGGAGTTGTTTGCATGAAAAGTGCTGCTCTAAGTTATGTAGGCGTAATGGGGTATAAAAGAAATCAGAGTACATTTAGAGCAGTTGGAGGCTGACTGTTCCTCACACACAATTCAGTTGAAAAAGATTGTTCACAGTCTGATGAAATTATTAGACCTTGATTCGGTGATGGTGGTAGTCTCTGGTAGGACTGAAATTTTATGGCCTGCATATTATATGGGGGGTTAGATTAGATCATGCAATGATTTCTTCTAGGATTGAAGTCTATCTGATAGGCTGTTCTTATTGCTGAGTTTTCTGCTCCCAGCAAATCCATTTTGATTTATATTCTCTGCTAAACTAACAGTGCCGTATTTATGGACTGTTCTTCCACTCACAGACTTCTGTGCCTGCAAGATGACTGCAGGCACAGGGCTCAGTTTCTTTTCCTGGGAGCTTTGCAGCTCACTGCTGTGGGGCACCGGTAACCTTGAACTACATTCTCTCTCATGCAATCTTAAAAATGTGACTGCCATCCTTACCCAGGAGTGTACCAGACAGATAAGTGTTGAAGGTCTCCTTCGATGCTGCACTGAACTAGAAGCTTCTGTGCTTCAGTGCAGCATTCACTGCAAGTTTTTCAATCCAGTGAGAAATGGAAAATGTTTAAGATTTCTTCCCATAAGTGGAACTCACACTGCAACTTCACATTGTAAAGGACTGTCTGGGTGTAAGTGGACCTATTCTGTGCCATGTATAAGGGTACATACACGTACATCTGTAGAACATCTTTGCTTGTGGCTGTTAGATAACTAACTATCCAGATGTAAATAAGTCTAATTTATTTATTTATTTTCCTGGAGTGGTATCACAGAATGGCCTGTTGGAAGGGACCTCAAGGATCATGAATCTCCAAACCCCTGCCACATGCAGGGCTACCAGCCTCCATATTTAATACTAGACCAGGCTGCCCAGAGCCCCATCCAACCTGACCTTGAACAGCTCCAGGGGTGGAGCCTCTCTGGACAGCCTGTTCCAGAACTTCACCACTCTCGTAGTAAAGAAATAGATATATCTGCCTGTCACAGTATTTAAGGGGGAAAAAAAGGGGATAATCAAGTATGCATTAGTGTAAATAGAGACAAAGGATGAGGAAAAAATGATAGTTGCTACACATCAGTGAGAAAAGCAAAAGGCTGGCATCAAACACTGAATACCTATTGCCTAAAAATATTGTTTCCTGTGCTTTCGTTAATAGTAAAAAAACTCTAAACCACACAGATAAAGTGTGTTGTAGGTGAAATGTCACTGTGGGAGCAGGGAATCGCATAGTGGTTGGTCATTCTGCATCTCTAGGAATCACCATGTCCCCACTGCAATCACAGATTTTGTGCACAGATAGGAAGAAGCCAAGGAGAGAAGAGAACAAGTGAGACATTGAGATTGTGTTCCACTGCCTCCACAGAAGACTGCAGCCAAGAGCTTGTCCAGACATCATCTAAAAGAGAGCAATGTCCTTTGCCTATGAAATGCTACCTACAGATTGAAAAAAGAAAATGCAAACACAGAATCTTGGAAGTCCATTTTGGATAAGGTGTGGGCATGTCCCCATGGAGCCCAGCCTGAAATTCTTCCATCATCTTGCTGTGGTTATGTGACCCTTGCTTCAAAAACAAATGTCAAAGAATCCTTCTTACTTTGTTATTTGTGTTTACTTATCATCACACTAGCTGATTTCTCCAGTTCTAATCATGTACCTAGTGTGTCTTTAAAAGAAAATGAACTAAAACATACATCTCATTTTTCTTTATCCCTGGAGATCAATTCCTTGCGTACGCCTGGCTCTGAGTTCGTAGGGTTTCTCCCAAGCTTGTGGGGTACAGATTTCATATTTGTTAGGAAATTGTGTTGGGTTTTTTTGTGGTTTGAGATCTGTGACCGCGTTATTTTTTTGTTTGTTTGTTTCTAAGAAAGATTCACAGAAGGATTGTATTGGACAGATGATGTATGGCAGAGTTGAGGTACAGTTAAGTTTGTCCACCTTTTCTAATTTAGTGCTTTAGCAATTGTACCCACAGGCTGCAGTGAAGATCTAGTACCTTCAGACATTGTTTCTAGGATGCTATTCTCCTTTTACTTGTGCAACTCAGTAGAAAACATTTGAAGAATCCAGTAATTTTATTTATGTCCTTGCCATCTCAGGCACTGTAGTTTTTAAGTTTATCTGATACCCAAATCCTTAACAGGTGGCCTGAATTTCTCAGGTTATTCAGAAAGCAGTAGAGGCTCATTGAGGTCAGAACTCAAAGCAGCAGCCTGAGTTCATATGCTAAATCAAGAGGGTCACAGCTACATTTGTGTATATGTATATATATATACATGAGTTGCAGAATGAATAGGGATCAAGCTGAAAGAGAGCTGGACTTCACTTCCCAGGGGATATGGAGATTCTGGCTAAAAAAAAAAAAAAAAAAAAAGATGAAGTGTTCAATAACTACTGAATTTTCACTATTTTGTTTCTGAGATACGAAGGGTAGTTGGCACGTACTGCACAGAGCAGCCAATAACATCCAGGCTAAACTTAAAGAAGTGGGTTTCTTTGCCTCCTCTGCCAAACACAATGCTGTTATTTCTGCTGCAGAGGACAGCATATTATATTTGAGTCTGAGTCATTCAATTTGCTGCAGGCCACGTGAGACTTTAGCTTAATAAGTACAGCAGGTTCTGAAGCTATTATTAAATCACTCCTATCATCTGGTAGGAAACATCTGAACATCGTGTCATTCCGTGACAGAATCTGCGTATTTGGTTTTTCACTGGTACATGGGGCTAATAACTGTGTAATGGAGGGGTGCAGCTTAGCTGTCACTGTTGGGAATCTTGGTAAAGCTTCTTCCCCTTCTCTTCTGGCTGCAGCTTTCAAGTTATATGAAAGGAACAAAGCATCTAGCAGGAGAATAGAAGAGCTCTCAAAATCTTATCGTGTGCATGTTCTCTGTCCCTAATAGAAGAAAGTGATATGCAAGGTCCTCTGTGCTGGGCGGCGATTGCTCCATCAAAGCGTGGGCGCATACAGCTTGGTGCCAGCATCCTCTTTTCTCTCTCGGGGGTTAAGGAAATTTGCCTGTTTGCTTTGCACTGAGGAGAGCATATTAGCACAGCTGGTCAGCATGTCTGCATGCAAGATGTAGTTGGATAAAGCAGCGAAATAAAGCGAGAAGCCTTCTGTTTTCCTTGCTCTGGTATTTACATTGGCAGGTCTCAAAAGTGGGGTCACCAGCACAGAAATGTGAGATGGGGCTGAGTGATGAATGTGATGCCTAAGAATGTGTGCTTTACTGACTGATGTCTGTGCTAAAGTGTTTGACAATCTAACTTCTCATATACTCCATTGTCAGGCAAATTATGGGGACTCTGACCCAGGCTCCAAATTTCAGTAAATAATTACCTGAGGGGGATGAAATCCCTCTTTAATGAAGCACCTAACAGTGGTGAATCCGTTAAACTCCTTGACCACTTGGAGCAAAGCTAACACGTCTCATTCTCAGGATGATTTTCCCAGCACTGTCATTTGTAGTAAGACCTCTCAGTAGGAAGGTTGATGTAAGCTTTTCAGTAGCAGGGAAAAGAGATCTCCTGCATTTGCCTGCTTGAAATCCGCTAATAGAATAATGCATCTGTCGAATCGATATCTAAATCTCATTCCTGTGTGTCACCAGAAAGGAAATGTTATTCCTCAGCACAGACTGATTCCTATACGCTGTTTTTTCAATAGCCAGACCCATGAAAGCAGATAAAATGAATGACTAGCAGCCCCAGTACGTTCACCTACGCATCCCTTCTGTGTTGTTTCTGCTGTCTCTGTTTTCCAGGCACAGTTGAAATTGCCCATGTAAATGTGTTCTGTTGAGAACAACAACAATAAACAACCCTATGATCAACTGTATCACTACTCTTATTTTTTATGCCAAAAAAAGGATTCAGTAAGCACTCCAGCTCTGCATGATTTTCTAGCAATTTTCTTACTATGTGACATGAGGCTGTTTTCAAGCAAGTTTGCCCCCAAAATTCTCTCATGAACGTTCAGTTTTCTGAGAATCAAATTCTAGGTCTGTTTGGAGTGTGCAACCTTTTCTGCCTCTGCCCTTCAGGTATCTCAGCTTCCTCCAGCAGGTGATGCCTTCCATGGAGAGGCGCTGGATAGCAGTGGCTGGGCATGAATGCCAGAGGCAGAAAGTTTTCACACAGTGATCCGTGGTGATGGGTTTTGTGTCTCTGGAGGGCTCGGCTGAGCTTACATTCAACAACATTTACAGCATGAAGTGAAGTGAGCCAGTTGCTGAAGCTGGCCAACTCTTGAGTAACTATGCCAAATGAAGCACAGCGCAGATGCACACAGAGAGCAGCTGTGAGTGGACAGTTCTGTTGAGGTGGTAGTGGGATTTCCCAACCTTGTAAGAGGTTCAGATGTCCTCATGGACATCTCAATGAAAACTGCTCTGAATAATGCTCAAAAATGCGGGAACAGCTAGAAATAGATGGCTATGTTTTGCATGTTGCAATATGATACTACAGCAGGCTATCGAATCACAGAATATTCTATGTTGGAAGGGATCCATAAGGATCTTTGAGTCCAACTCCTGGCTCCACACGGGAACACCCCAAATCAAGCCCCATCTCTGAAAGCACTGTCCAGATGCTTCTTGAACTCCAGCACTGGGGGCTGTGCCCACAGCCCTGTGCAGCCCATTCCATGCCCACCACCCTGTGGTGCAGACCCTTTCCCTCACCCCCATCTGCCCTCCCCTGACACAGCTCCATGCCGTTCCCTCAGGCCCTGTCACTAGCACCAGAGGGCAGCAGTGCTGGGCTTGGTACCCCCTAGGTGCGGTTGGCCCTTTTGTCTCCAGTGCACACTGCTGGCTCAGGTACAGCTTGCCATCAGCCAGAACTCCCAGGTTTGTTTCCATGGGGCTGCTCTACTGACTGGCCCCCAGTCAGTACATGTGTGCAGGGTTGCCCCTGGTCCTAGGTGCAGCATTTACTCTTGTTGAGCTGTGTGTGACTGATAATTACCCAACCCTCCAGTTTGTTCAGGTCTCTTTGCAAGGCCTCTCCACCCTCAGTGGAGTCAACAGTACCTCCCAATGTAGTGCTGTCTGCAGATTTACTTAGCATACCTTCAAGTTCTTTATCCAGATCATTGATGAATGCGTTGAGGAGAACTGGCCCTAAAATGGAGTCCTGTGGAACCCCACTAGTGTCTGACTGCCAGCTTGTTGTAACCCCATTGAATGTAACCCTTTGAGCCTGACCCATCAGCTCACCCATCATATTATGTTTCTGTCCAGAAGAATACTTCGAGAAACAATATTAAGAGCTCTGCTTAAATACCAAAAGATTACATCAACTGACTTCCATTGTTCAGGTAGGTGAGTAACCCTGTCGTAAAAGGAAATTAAGTTCATTAAACAGGACTTTCCCCTTGTGAACCTGTGTTGGCTATGACTAATGGCTGCATTGTCTTTCAAGTGTTTTTCAATAACTCCCGGAATAATCTTCTCCATAATTTTACCAAGCACTGAAGGGGGACTGACAGGCCTATAATAGCCAGAGTTTTCTTTCTTACGCTTCTTGAAAAATGGGACAACTTGTGCCGGTTGATTGTAGCAATAGTTAATTTATGGTAACTGGCACACATCTCACCCAGACATGTGAGACACCCAGACGCACCTGTACACAGCAATGTTCAAGCAAACCAAGCTAGCTTCTGAGAAGCAGCTCTTTAGACACAGGCACGCTTTGCCAAATACAGCTCCAATCTTGGTTGCTCCATGAACATGATGGTGTTGGGTTGGAGGATGGGAGGGGGATCTGTAGAAGATAAATAAAAGTAGACCAAATGCACCACTTTATTAAGTGATGTGTTGCCTTTGGCTTTCTCCCTAGCAAATGCAAAGGATAAGTTCCTATAGGCTCCAAAGCAAGCAAGACTTGGTTTCTCTACAGAAATCATATAAGTAATTCTGTCTCTGTAGCTTTTCTTCTGCTCACTAACACCATTCCTTGGACAGTGGAATGAAGGAGAGCAGGGTTTTACTGCTGGCAGGAGAGGCAAATGGGAAATAGTGTGGAAACTGAGCCCCTGAGATGAAATGGGACAGAGGAAAGAGCATGGAGCACTCCTGGCCATGGTGAAGGTACAGGGCAGGTAGCAGGGAGCACTGATCAGGGGATACAGTGAGGGAATGAGTAGCAAAAGTGCAAAAAACAGAAGTGCAGGTAAAAGAAGTGGAGCTGAAAAGCAGAGCCGGTCACAACTTTGTTCACTTTTTAATGGAGGGCTGCTGGATTTTTGTTATTTTTCTGTATGCCCAGAAAGTTTCTTCTCAGTTTCTTGTCAGAAAACTTATTTGCTGCCTGTGAGAGGTTCATGTCTCTCTTTTGAGACAGTGACTGACAGTCAACAGTGCATTTTCATCAAACACTTGGGCAAAGGGAAAGAATCAGAGAGGAAGAAACCTTCCCATTCAATGTCCAGATTGTGTGGAAGTGGCTGAAGATGAGAGGATAAGAATTAAAAAACAAAGATTAAAAAAATCCAAAGTGAATCCAGTGAAAAACACTCAAAGGAGAAGGATAAAGAGAGGAGGGAAAGGGGAGAGAGTGAAAAAGTAGGACAGAACCGTATCTGTGTTGCAGAAGATCCAGCCACTAATGAAGCCTCTCTGGGAGAAGTTTCCCAATAAAAGCCAGCAGCTGTGAGCTGTTAGGGATGGCAGTAGACTGCTGATGATCCCTGAGCTGTTCTCCTGGCAGCGTACCAATAACCAGTGCCCCTGTGCAGAAAAGGGAAAGTTGCTCTTGTTCAGTGGTAACCCTTGGCAAAACCTGATTTCTCTCACGTGGCTGCTGATCAGTCCAGGGTTGTGCAATTTGTAGTGCCCGTGGTCTGTTTCTAGGGACACCGGCCACGCAGTTGTGAAAAGACAGAGTAACTGTTGCCTTGGCCTCTGAGCCCCAGCCTGAGCAGGGCTGCCCCTCCAACAAGAAGGGTGCTGCTAAGGGAGCCTCATCACTCCGACATGGCACACACAGAACCTCAGGACATCTACTTACTGTTAAACAAGACTGTGGGTAGCACACAGGCCTGGAGATGAAAAGCAGCAATGAGCTCTGATGACTCCCAGAGGTGGAACAAGGGATGGAGAGGCTGACCACTGCCTGCCCCAGGGGTGTGCAGAAGGCACACCCAAACCCTGCATGTGGTCACCAACCTAGGATTAACCCAGGAGACAGGAAGGTGGAGTCCCTTGTCCCCTGTGTCACTGCAACTGTTCCTGAACCTAAAACCTGGATATAGTCTCCATGGTTCCTGGCTTCTGGACAGATGGCCTTGGACACCCTGCCCTTGTGTCTGGAGGCTGGATGGGCTCCTTGGATACCATGCATACTAAGACCTTGTCTGTGCAGGATGTAAGAAGGGAAACACTGCTGTGAGCTGTTTTCCCTTACCTCTTGCAATATCTTGAACTTCAGCATTCACATCTCAACACAAATATTGCTGGTCTTGTGGCTTTCTTGGGACCATCTTTACGAGCAGGGGCTCAGGAAGAGGAGGGAGTGTGGAATGAGAAACAGCACAGTGGTGCAAACCGAGGAGGAAGCTGCATGGGACAGAACCAAACGGAATAGGATGAAAGGATGGTGAAATACACTGACCAAAATACAATTGTTTTTGTGTGAGGCCCGCCATCCACTCCATAAGATGCTTCCATTTCATTTTCTATAATATGTCCGCGCTGCCCTTTCTCCTGACCATACCATCAATTGTATGCTATTTACTGTTTTCCTCAGGAACCGGGGCCTTATTATGGCATGAAAATCCCAGTTCAATTTTGTTCCTTAGTGAACATGTCTGGCTTTCAAACTTGTAGAGGAAAGCTCACGTACATGACCTGGATGACCAAGCAAATTCAAAAAAACAGAGATGAGTAAAAAGAAAGATCAGAAATGTGTTATTTGAAAATAGATACTAATGATTTCGCATCTAATCTTCTGACTTGCTTTGGTCATGACCTGTGGCTTTCAGAAATGTTGATGATGCTAATGGAGGGATGTATAATGGGTGATTGTCTAGGTAACGCTCCCAGGGAACGGCGTCACTGAACTCAATCTAGTTTCAGAAACTGCAGAAGTGTTTAAAATGTCCTTATTTCATACAGTTTTCTGCTATAGCAGGTCAGAAAATTTTCAGTACTGCCTGGGCCCATGAAGTCATCTTTCTCACACTGTATCTGTGGCTCTGTTCTGGCCTCCCACACTAAAAGATAAGATATTTAACCTCTTGTGTGGAGAAAATACAATGGACTTCTGCCCATTAGAGGAAACTGCACTGAAAGCTCTACGCAAACAATTTTTATGTGTGTATGTGAGATATTATCTTGCTACCTGAAGTGAAGATGTATATTTTAAAAATTGCATTAAAATAGAGTGTTTACTGCAAAGTGTTGTTCAAAGTTCCTTAAAACCAACCCACCAAAGGATTTACATGGCTGTGCCTCTCAGGGAATCACAGAATCACAGGGGTTGGAAGAGGCCTCAAGAGACCATTGAGTCCAAACCCTCTGCTAGAGCAGGTAGCCTAAAATAGATAGCACAGGTAGGCATCCAGGCATTTTTCATGGAATGCTGGTATGCCACAGCTGAGGAACCATCTTCCACCCAGTGCCCTCAGTTTGTCAACATATCCAATCTGCTGAGCAGCAACCCTCCCCCCCCCACCCCCGATGCAGTGCAACATTTCCCAGCCACCATATCCCCTCCTGTACAGGTGGATGCTCATCCTTCTCTCTCTGCCCATGTCACCTCTTTCACCTGGAAGTATGCAAACCTTCTTTCCCCAGGCCCTCATCCCAGGCATGCACGAGACTGGTGCCAATGTCAGTAGCCTTTTGTTTATTCTGGGGTTGTCACAAAACTTCAGGATATCAGAGGTCTGCTTGTCAGAGAAATAGAAAGCGTTGATATGTGCTGAGTGCTGAGCAGCACTGAGCTGTTCAGATGGCAGCAACCCAGAATATGCATCTGAGGATACTTTACTTCCCCATGCTGTGTAAAACCCCAGGCAGTTTCCATCCAGTAAAGCCCTGGGTTGCTTACCTCCTGTTTGGGAGCACGAGCTGTGGTCCTTCATTCATACTTTCTTGCCAAGAACATGAGCCAACCTTGTCCAGTAGAGGGAATTTACCTTTCCACTTCTTGGCTCTCAGCCCTCTAAATGATGTAACAAGTGACTCCAGACACAGCTAATTTCATTTACATTTTCTCCATCAGCTATTGAAGGTTCCAGTCGGATCTGCTGATTTCTTCCACAACCTTATGAAAACACAGATTTTATAGCTGGGCTTTCCCAGAAGCTCAGCAATAGGGCTCCAGCATGCTGGCTGAATCTGCCATTAGTGGTTGGCTACGGTTTGTGTGTGCGTGCATGCATCTCATTCTTCACACAGTATACAGCTGGGCCAAAGGCGAGATTGCAAGGCACTTGGGGACTCTTGAACCCACAAAAATACTTCAAATGAAGGTCTTGGAACAGAGAGCTGGATTACAGAGAGGAGACTGGGAAATGAAGAGGGGGAAGTGGAAAGCAGAGAGCTTTCATGAAGTGAAAGAATCACCCATGGCCTGGGACTGCTCTTAATACAACCACAGATAACTTGGGGTTGGAAGAGCCCTCTGGGTCCATCTAAGCCAACCCCAGCTCCAGCAGGGACACCCAGAGCAGGGTGCCCAGATCCACATCCAGTTGGATTTTGAAGCTCTCTGAGGAGGAGACCCCACAGCCTTTGCGCAGCCTGTGCCAGGGCTCCATCACCTGCACAATGAGAAATTGTTTCCAAATGTTTAGATGGAGCCTCCTATGTTCTAGTTTGTGCCCATGGCCTCTTGTCTTTCTTGCTTCACACGTGGACAAGTGTGTATCCTTCCCATGATTTGAGGTGGCATCTGAAAGTTTCAAGCCAATGAGGTGCTGGCACAGGTTGCCCAGAGAGGTGGTGGATGCCCCATCCCTGGAGACACTCAAGGTCAGGCTGGATGGGGCTCTGAGCAACCTGATGTAGCTGTAGGTGCCCGTGTCATAGCAGGGTAGTTGGACCAGATGACCATTAAGGGTCCCTTCCAATCCAGGTGATTCTGTTATTTTATTCTGTAATTGTAAAAGCAAGAACCATTGGTACCAGAATTTTAACAGTGATTGTAAACATAGTAAAGAGCACATTATCGCTGTGGTGGCCAGCATTGTTGTATTAAAGAGCAAGGTTGCACCCATAGTGAAAAAAGCTGCACGTCCAGCCCATGAGACTGTGTATTTCACACCCTGGATTCCAGACCAGCCATGTCAAAAAATACTGCAGTTGCCTGTCAGCCCATGTCTCTGGGGCTTTGCTGTGGAAAGTGGGCCATGTGCATGATCACGGCTGCTGAGATGACCAAGAAATGGAGCTGGAGCTGAGAGCAAGGTGAGGAACTGAATTGCTAGATGGTGAGGGCTCAAATACAGGATTTCGAGGTCCAGATAGACAGATTATATAAAAGTCTCAGTGTTAGTAATCTGTAATTAGCATCAAATATGATCATTTCCAGACCTGGACCTGTGGAAACCTGACAGCATATAAAAGAAATGTGCAAAGAAGTGAGTAAAAATTTCCATACCCAGAAAGTCCTACACTTTCCATAGGCATACGGAAAAGAGTTGAAGCTGAACTGAAGAAGTTGGCTTCTGCCATAGACATGATGGAGGAGCTCATACTGCTGTAACCAGCAGTTCAGTCATTAGCAGTCCTGACTCATGGTGGCAAAAAAATATCCCAAGAGAAGCAAAACAGAAAAAACAGGAAAGGAGAGAGCGACTAATAAAACATCAAATGAAATAGCCAATGGGATAATCAATGACATAGTTTGTAGGATAGTTAATGGGATATCTGATAGAATGACTAATAGGATAGCCATTGGGATAGCCAGTGGGATTCTCGACAGTCCTACAGGGCTGTTTCTTGAAAACTTCAGAAAAAAATGGTGATGGCCCCAGAAAAAGCAACTCAGCCATGCTGTGCTCACAGCCTGTGCCATGCAAGGGCAGAGGAGTGGCTGTCTCCAAGTCCTTTTCCCTCTGCAACCCAGCATTATCACTGCTGATCTTCCAGCTGCCAGTGAGCATGGACACAGTAGAGTGGCGTGGACACACAGCAGATGACACTTGGTGTCCTCTCAGAGGGTTGGCCAACATGTGCTTTGTTCCCCTCTGGCTTTTTGGCTACACCTTGGATGTGCTTCCCAGGGTGCTTTGCACTCCCCCATTCCTTCATGAGAGAGTATGGGCTTTGTGTCTCCTTTGTGCTTTTGGAATTCACAACTGTCTGGCCGCAGCTTTCCCTTTCCATCTTTCTCTTTCCATCTAACAATGACAGGAGGGATGTGGAAATCAAACTGCATGGTTTTGGTGGAGGCAGCCCCAGCGAATGGTTAAGGGTACCTCCAGCCTGCTTGCAGCCTGCAAGGAGCTCACTGAAAGTGTCAACACTAATTAGCAATGGTGGTCCTGTTTCAACACACAAATGAATGACACCTCTCAGCACCCTGATGGAGGAGGTCTCCCCCCCATCAGTAAGTGCCATTCGGCTTGGTGTGTGCCACGGGAATGCCAAAAAGGGCTGTTGCCATGGGAATGGACGCATCTGGAGCCGCATCCCCTCCTGCCCACGGCAGCTGGATGCGGAGGGGAGCACCACGGGAAGGAGGTGGCGGGGAGACGGGCACAAACAACGCGTGCACGTTAGAGGAGGGACCTTCCCAGAATGAGAGTGCCGTGGGACACAGCGGAGCGGGGACACCGAGCTGCCAGGCAGCGGTGGCTCAGCCTGGTGGGATAAGCCTTGTTTTCTGCTCTGGTGGGAAGCCCAGTAAAAGCCCAACTGTATCAAGATGGGATCAGCCTCTTCAACTTACCGGCCCAAGTGTATTTATTTGGATATTGATGGAAGAATTCAAAAGGTACTTTCGCTGTTTTTCGTAGAGCGGCGTCTCCGGATGCAGCGGTGGTGCAGGCGGTGTGCGTGCCGCTCGCCCTATTCCTGCACGGAGAGTCGGACGCGTGATGCATTCAGCCTCTGCTGAAAGGGAGGGGGGGTCTGGAGAGGCTTCTGATTTTTATTTAAAGGGGAAGGGGCAGCCGGCAGCCCGTGAGCACTCGGTGCGGCTGGCAGGATCTTGGCAGAGGTGCAGGACCCCTCTCCGAGAGCAGCCTCACGATAGTTTGCAAAGTTTTGCCTGCAGAGAAATGCTGGAGGGCACGGAGGTGTGTGGGACTGCCTACCCAGGGATTGAGTTTTCCTAGGGAGAAGTTACAGGGCAGGCAGGTGCTGGGTGCTGCTCTGCGGTAGCCGTGTGGGAGCCCCCGCTGCACTTGTGAAGCCGTTCGTCAATATCAGTAGATGTTAATAGGATTTTGAGCTCCCGTTCCCCACCTGGCTTAGCCAAGGGTCACGGCACAGGGGAAGTTGTGGGGGAAGTGTGTTCTGGCCGAAGGAGAGAGCTCACGCCATTCAGGAGAGAGCCCACAGCTTTTAGACAGAAAAATGTTTTGGCATTCCTGTAAGTCCGTCCTCTTTTCCTTCTTTCTGTCGACAGTTCCTTGGCCACAAAGCGAATGCCTTTCATGCAACAAAGCAAAAGCCACCGAGAGGCTCACAAGCAACTCAGCTCTGACTTGCAGAATTCCAGTCCTGATCCCTGGTGCTCCTGCTCGGAGTTCCTTTCACACATCTGTGCTGTTTGTTGCTCCTTTAAAAAGAAACAGCAAAGATGCCCTTCCCCATCCCTTCTGTTTCCTGTATCAGTGTATTCAGGCAAAGGCAGAGCTAGCAGTCCCTGCAGTCCCCTGTCACTGCCTGGGGGATCCCCGCACCCTCATTGCATGGAACCACCATTGGAAAGAGGGCCCTGGGGAGGCTGGTGCTGTGAGAACGCACTTCCAGAGGTGTCAGTCAATCACACTGGCTGTCATTTCTACTGGGGTGAGTTTATAAATAAGAGCATTTCTCAGAGCCTTTCTCTGGAGAGTACTTCTGTCACTGAAAACACAGGAGAGACCAAAGCACATGGGCAAGCAAATGGAAACCCAGCCAGTGTTAAGTATTATTTTTTTTCTGGCCTGATAAACATTATCTGTTTCTTTTGTCAGATGTGAAATTCCATCTGTGCAGTGTTTGGAAGGATTCCTGCTGTAAACATACTGCTTAAATCGGGTTCACCCAGGGGTAAGCAGGGCACAGTGCTGATCCTCATGCCTCCTTGGTAACAACATCAGCTAGGACAAAAAGCAGCCCTTAATCTTCTGAGGAATGCGGTATTGGAGACTTCTAAAGGGAACTCATTAAATCAATGCTGAGCCGGTAATGAGGTATGAGCTTCATTAGAGCAGGGCTAGCTGAGTTTGAAAGGGCTCAGCTCCAACTTGCAGCTGGCTTGCTGGGTCTGGCAGAGCCCTGTAAAAGGGCTGCCCGTGCTACAGTACTGTGGCAGCCATTACTATGAGTGAATTTCATGTTTCCACCACACCGTGTGACCTCAGGTCACACTGCTGACTTTAGAGGTCATTGTTTGCCCTCTGCACTGGAGGAAAGGAAGGGATGCCCCAGGCTCAGAGGGTGGCCACCACCCCTGGGAGCCTACATTTTACAGATGAGCACTGAGCTCTGCAGCAAGCGCTGAGCTGAGCTAAGTGGGTTTGTGTGTCATCAGGTCCTGAGAGGTACAGTGGGGAGGACAAAGGGATGTGGTTTAGTGCTTTGCTGCAATGGTCAGAGCTGGAGGAGAGTTTGGTAGCACTGAATAGATGCAATTCATGGGACAAACAGGGCAGGATTATCAATGTCAGAGCCTACAGCACAAGGGGTGACTTCTGCATCCACCAGGAGAGGGCTTCTGGATGTGGCAGCCTGGCCTAGTGGTTGACAATCCTGCACGTAGCAGGGGGGTTGAAACTAGATGATCATCGTGGTTCTTTTCAACCCAGGCCATTCTATGATTCTATGATTCAGGATGACGGTGGCTGTGTCCTGGCCAAGGGATGTGGGACAGGCCCCATGGTGGAGGGAGAGCAGTGAATGTGTAGGGAAGAGACCAATCAGGCTGCTTGAGGAGGGAGATCAAAGGCTTTGCAGTGCTACAGAGCCGGTGACCTGCACAGGACAGCTTCAAAGAGGCCATTTGTTCTCAGGGCTGAATGAAAAATGGGGTTTCGGTGTAATTCATCAGTGTCTCACCAGTGCCTACGCAACGTGGATGCACACCTGGGGGAATCAGCACTACAGGATTTATCTGTTTCTAAAGGATTCTCTTTCCCAGAGATATACAAAAGTTCCTACACCACTTCCCTGGTCGCTCACATCCCTCTATGCTGTGCATGCACATCCAAGGTTTCACATACCAAAGAAACACATCCATGTCCCCCTCATGAACAGCCAGGCCTGCTCCAGCCAAAGAAGACAGCAGAGTGAGGAATGGTGCCCGTGTTTTATGGAAGATAAGGAGACCTCACAGCACCGTGGCAGACAGAGATTTCTCCTCAATCCCAGAGTGCCACTAGATGGGGTTGAGCAGCCAACCCCCAGTCTACCAGCTGAGAAGCCTGAAAAACTCGAGCAAGCCACCAGCTGTGATTCTGCAGTCTTATTTTCCTTCACGCCATTAACCCTTTGGCTGCTTTTAAAAGAAACATTCCTATGAACTGTTTCGTATTAAAAGTCTATTAGCATGAAAATCACACCCATACACACATATATATATATATTTCTTCTTTTCCACACAGAAACTACTGGGGAGCATTTGCTTTTGAGCGCTGAGATTAAAGGGATGAGAGCAGAGCCAGCCAATGGCCACATTCCCAGGTGGGTGGCTTCATGGCTCTCATTTCCAAATGTCAAAGGGTGGTGGCTTTACTCGCTTGGTTGTGAGGAGCTGCTCTGAGAAAATGCTTGACTTGAGAGGATTTCTGTTTCCAATGTCTTAATCAACATCATATTTGAAAGGAGGATGGAAAGTCAAATGGGTACAGAGCCTGAATGAACTGGAAAAATGAGGACCGCCGACTTTGTCAAAGAGTCAAGGAAATCACTCAGTGGTATTTCTTCCCCTTCACAAAGCAAGTAAAGAATTTTGGAGCCATTTTACTGGCTTACTGAGTCATTCTGGATGCCGAGCAGAGTAATTAGCTCTCTCCTCCTCAGAAAAATGTACTTTTCTCTGTGTCTACCATGCGAACCCGTTGAGCAGCACACCCAGATATCCACAGCTCTTGCTCCTCTTGGCCTGAGACACATGAAGAGGAGAACAAAGCAAAGACTGTGTTTTGGTGTTGCGGTTGTTGCATTGAAATGTCGGCGCATGGGAATAGTTTCTGTCATGTGAGCTTTTAATTAGAGCAACAGCCACTATGGTGCCTAGACTCCAGCAAACCCAACAGATTTTTCCAAAGCTTGCTGCACTATTTTTAACACACCAAACTGAATTCAGATTAAAAACAAAATGCAGCAGAAAAATACTGGCTTGATGATCAGTTCAAGGCCATTAAATATCTTTGTATCCCTAATTGCTGCAAGACAGTCCCCGTGATTCTCTTGGCAAGTCATTCATAGGTTCCTCCAATGCCAAAACCCTTTGTAGACTCTTCAGTGAGGCTTCAGTATGTACCTGTGGGACCGAGACTATTTTCCTATGACTGGCAGGTCTCTGTGGGCAATGGAGGGTGTGAGGTAGTGCATCCAGAGCCTGGCCAGCACTCTTGACCAATGCTGGCTCTGCAACTGAAGCCAGCCCTGGTGAGCCCAAGGAAGCTGCTGGATGTTCTTGTAAAGCAGCGAAAATGAACAGCAGCGTCTTTCAGACTCCAGCATGTTACAATGTGTGAGGAGTACGTAAACATTTGAAAAAATAAAAATGGCTGCAAACAGGCTTTTTAAAAATGGCATAAAATGTTGTACTGGAGGCCATTTTCTCTTCCCTTTCCTTTCCTTTCTGTTCTCCCCAGCTAGTGGTAGTGCAGTCCATCCTCATGCAAATGTTTAACTGCTAGTGATACCCAAGGTTTTGGACAAGCAAACCATTACTAACATATGTTCCTCACATCCTCAGGGTAGTACAAACAAGAAGAAACCATTTTGTTTCTAGCACCTTTGCCATTAAACTCAACAGCTACCAACTGGCCTTTCACCTCTCATTGCTTTTCCTTGCTGTAATTACTAATATCACACGTCTAAAAGCCTTATTATTAACCATGCCGGAATGTCAGACATCATTATTTTTGTGAATAATTTTGAAACAAGCAGCCTAGTTTCATTCACATTTAGTGAGGACATTTGGTGCCAAAACAGCCTTATTACCTAGTTTACAGAATATTTTGAGCCTAATGCATTAGAGTGCTACAGGGTTAATTGTGCTTAGTAGTCCATTAGAAGCTATTGTGTGCCCTTTCTGTGTTAATAGAAGCTAGAGCATGAACATTTCAGTTACTTGTCAAAGGTTGAAATATTTCTATGTCTGCTATAAATACTAAGAAACTTCAGCTCATCTTCTCAAAATCGACCTTGCTAGTTCCTGGTTGCATTCTGTCATTAGTGCTGAAAGACTGAATATTGACAATATGTCTCTTAGTATAGTCAGCAGATTGCAAGAAGTTCTCCTTAATGTAACTTCCTTCCTCTACGTACTCTCAAAAAATTAATGAGACCCTTCCTTGTAGTGACAGAGACCACCTTTGCCATGCTGTCCCTCTCAGTGAACTTCCAAGACTGCATCACACCATTGCATCATGAGCATTTTCTCTTTCCTAAAAAGAAAAAAAAATCTCTTTCCTAAAAAGAAAGACCTCCTTTCCCATAGCATTCTGTACAGCAATGTTAAAAAGGATGGGAACCATGGCTTACCACATAGCCACATGCCTCAGTTCTGCCTGAGTCCTATTTCTCATTTCGGGGCAACGTATATAAGCAGAAAACCAATAGGAATCAACCTCACCCTACCTAAACCTAAACCATAGTCATCTAAAAGTCAGTGGTGACTACTCCAAGTTAGTCATGTGAGTTCCCCCACAGGCAGTGGGGAGGAGGGTGGTATCTCCAGAGGATGATTCATCCAGTCTTAAACTGGATTTTGGAGACACGTGGGCTGATTTTCCCCAGGATTTTGGAATTACGTGGTCCTCTTCTTCTACTGACAATATTCTTTAGACTCAGTGTCTAGCCGGGCAACATAGATGAGACACCTCGCCTGTAGACACTTAGTTATGTTAGATGAATCCCATTGTACATTTCACTTAGGTACCCTGGTGAAATGAATGATGTCCAGACACTGCACAGCTGAAAGTTAGGTGCAAACCAGTGGGGCTGTGGAGCAGCCTTACCTTGAGACATTCAAAGTCAGGCTGTACAGGGCTCTGAGCAACCTGGTCTAGTTATAGGTGTCATATATAGGTGTTCATTGCAGGGGAGTTGGACTAGATGGCCTTTAAAGGTCCTTTCCTACACATATAAATTCTATGATTCTATGATGAGTTCTGGGCAGTGAAAGTAAAATGTCTGCCACATTCCTTACTGCCTAACACAGACAGAGTCTGGAGAGTTCAGGAGGAGTTTTTATTTTTGTTTGGATTCTTGGCCAAGGGCCCTTGCTTTTTCTTTTTCTTTCTTTCTTTCTTTCTCATACAGGCTTATGCACGCACACACTTATTTTTTGTTCCCCTCTTAGTAAAGCTCCTTACAGCATCTAACAGATGGCAAAGCTGGCAAACTATTTTTAATACTGTCTAACATTTGAAGCTCAGAAAAATGGAGAGATTTTACAAATATCTGCTGTTAATTATTGCAAAGAAAAAAAGAATACACAGATATCTTTGAGGTAGTTGGACTCATGTTATAATATTTGTATTTGAATTTAAAGAAGAAGCCTGAGAGATGTTTCGATGCAGGATGCTAGGTAAGGCTTCTGCTGAATATCAGGAACAGTACCTGATAAAGTAGATGCTCTTATCACTATTTTTTGTGGAAGATCTATTTGCTTACAGGTCTGAAAAATCAGTTTCTATCAATGATTTCTGCAGAGTGTTATCTAAGAGCTCTGGATTCTGTTTCATTTTGATATGGACAACAAATACTGCTGGAGAGATTCACATCAGCCCTCTGTGTTGTTTAGAAATCCTCCATGAAAGCTGCTGTAACAGAAGCAGCAGTGATTTCCACAGTCCGCGTGAGATATATAACTGAGTTTTACCAGTCTCTTCTCTGATATATATCTTTCAGACTCATTAGTCAAAGATTATCATTTCAGATTGCTTTAACTCTACTCTTTCAGCCCTGAAAAGGTGCTCTCCTCATGAAATGAAAAAGCACCAGCAAGTGCTAAAAGTCTTGAATATAGCAAGCAAAAAGAATCGAGATTACACACTGGGGATAGACTGGCTTTGAAAATGTTCCTGTATTATTCACTGAGGAGTTTTAGTAGAGTAAAAAAAAAAAACCAAATACTAGTTAAATACTTGGAAAACTCAATTACCAACAATAGATCATGACAGGATAACACTCTGGACAGGGTTTGCAGTGTACAGAGAGGATTAATAGTTCTCAGGATCAAATATAGAGCAGAAATTGGATTTGTAGGTCATGTTTTTACCCATCCTATCTCATAGCAAAATATAATGTGATTAGTTGTAAACTCGTATGTCATAGAGTGAGCACTGTGGTCCCATACTGATATCTCCATCGTGACCCTTAATATTAAACTAGTTCTCTGAATGAGAAAGCCAGACAGATACCAGCAATCTTAATTTCTATTTGTTTTAAAATCCTTATCCCCTGCCAGAAGTGGATATTATGGGTCAAGAGAGAATGACCTATCAGAGGAAGAGTTTCCAAAAAGCACAGAACTTTCTCCAGGACAGAGAGCAGCCTCCAGTTTCAGCCCACAGAAGGGATCTCTGGGCTGGGAACCGTGCATCACTCTTGAGCCACACTGTCCTACTTCACAGTTACTGCATGCTTCATCAACATCTTATTTCCACTCCAAAAAGCCTCAGTTATTATTCATTATTCTTTTTTCCCCCTTTGCTTCACATCACCATTGAAAGCAGACAGAGTGTAATACCTGCTCAAATCACGTGGCTACTTCTTGGTCTTGGTGTAGAGTTATTGAAACGACAATATTCAGGTTCCCATCTCTACTCTTCCTTGCAGAGGTATATCAGCAATTGCAGCCCTGGCTTCTTTGCGTTGTGCTTACCTGTGTCAAATTGCACTTTTTCTGATGCATGTTCTGGGGAAACATGTAAAAACCCACTACTACAGCTCTATAAACTGGTGCCGTCTCCTGCCTTTGGTCTGTGTTGAGCTCCACAGCAAGGTCTCAGTCCTGCCCAAAGCAGTGGTATCTTCCAGTGCTGGGTGTTATTGCAGAGACTGAGATTCTGGGATGTCAAAGAGCTATGAGCATGGTGAAGGCTCTGAGGGCAAGGTGTGTGAGGAGTAGCTGAGGCCCCTCGCTGTGCTCAGCGCAGAGCAGAGGAGCTGAGGGGAGGCCTGATGGCGGCTGCAGCTCCTCACAGGGAGCGGAGGGGCAGCGCTGAGCTCTGCTCTGTGTGACAGCGACAGGGCCCGAGGGAACGGCATGGAGCTGCGTCAGGGGAGGGCAGATGGGGCTCAGGGAAAGGGTCTGCACCACAGGGCGGTGGGCATGGAATGGGTGCACAGGGCTGTGGGCACGGCCACCAGTGCCAGAGTTCAGAGAGCATCTGGACAGTGCTCTTAGAAATATTGTCTGATTTTTGTTGGTGCTGTGTGGAGCCTGGAGTTGGTCTCTATGATACCTGTTGGGTCCCTTCTTAACTGGAATGTTCTATGATCTTATGATCATGGCAGTGGCTTGCCACCCAGGATAGGAACAAGGACCTAATAAAGACAAGGACCGTGGGTCAGAGAGAGCTGTGACAGGCTTGAAGGGTGGTGAAGTCCCTCAATACTGACTGTGAACCTGAGTCAGAACCATAAGCAGTGCCAGTAAAATACCACCATGGAGACATGGGCCAAATAGCAATGGCTCCAGGACATCTGCTATCTTCATCGGTCTGAAGAAGATGCTCGCTTCTCCACCTGGGGTCAGGAGGGCTGACTATCCTCAAAGCTGCAGGACAACCATCTTCTCTAATCATGGGAAAAAAATGTATGTCCTAGCTGGCTCAAGTACAGCCACAAGCCATATGTCACTGTATTGGTTTCATGGTGCTAATGTCCCTGCCATGGTAATGGACTTGAGGCAAATTGGATTCCTATACCGTGCTGGAGCCATCAATAGTACACAGCACTGTCCAAAATACATTCCAGTTGTATTCCACAGACACACACAACTGACATTGGCTTTATTGGGAACATAATCATGCAGGCAATAACAGGAACAATTGCACAGTTCTGGGAAATGTTTGAGGCTGTCTGCTTTGTTTTAAAAGAGAAGGAAGTTGGTCAGGAAAGCTCAGCAGGTTGCAAAAGCAGAGAACTTTAGTAGCATATGATCTGTGATTAGGAGGGGAAAAAAGGAACAGCTGGAAACAACCATTTACACCCCAAGATGAGTATCAAAGTACAGTGGGTGATTCACAAATCCACTTTTAGTAAACTTAAAGATAAATGTCAAATATGGAAAGATATATAGCACGTATGAGGATAGCTCATAATCTAGAAAATAATATCTACAGTCTTTGTTTTGCTTCCCACTCTTTCACTATTGCATGGAGTAAAGGGAGGCATTAATGTTCCTCCTCAGTACACTGAAAGCTCCTGCTGCTTTCTGTGAGTCAGGTTGCCTTTCTTACCTTTAATGTTTTTTAAAATATATATTTTTAACCTTTTCCTCTGTCCAAGTCAATAATTGATTTCCAGAAAAAGAAACCTCAATACCTGAAATAGCACTCCCACCATATCACAAGCCTTTACCCTGTGTTCAGATACAATTAACGTCATCTGCTCCACTTCTGCAGGTACCACTTGTTGGTAAAGGAGCAGTTTCCCAGCACTCTGTCAGCCAATTTTAGCAGGTAACACTCCAATGGGATGCTGTGTTTTTCTCTGAGCAGGATTCCATACTATCTGAACCTGATTAGCTCTGCTTTATTGCTTTGATAGCTACTATATTTTAAAAAAACAAGGGTCAATCACAGAAATAGTTAGGACAATCTTTTAGAACACACCCAGACATTAATCCCACCCATTTCCTCACTAACAAACACTGACTACTAGCAATCAATTGCCTTGGAGTTTACAATGTAAATAAATTACCTACTATAATTTCATTTGGGTCAGGAAACAGGGAAGGTGAGTGTGTGCTTCTGTATCAGTCATAGCTGTCCCTTCAGGAGATCGGTGTCACCCAGCTAATGATGCCCAGCTGAAAAATAAGAGGACTTTTAACTGCCAGTGCAAAGTGAGACCTGAAGTATTGCTCCAGCATCAGAACAAAGGTTTGTTGAATCACATCTCATGCACAGCAGAACTGAGTCAGGGCGGCCAGACATTGCGTTTTTGCCTTGATTCTTCCAGTGTTTCAGGAAGAAAGATGGTAAGATAGGTTTCCATAAACCTCCAGCTCCAAAAAGCAAGCTCATATTGATCTCAGCCTATACTCTTACAGGGTTATAAGTGGGCACAGAACTAGAGCTTTAGGTCGGGCTGGTTGTGTAGGTGTATGAGAGTCAGGGTAAGGTGAACTGAGTGGTAGGTGAGAAGCCAGAAAAGCTCATACTGGAACAACAGCGTGGAGGTGTGCATGGGCAGAGGAAAGCATCAGAGAGCATGCTCCCTGTAGCACAGCCTCTCCAGGGCTTGGTGCTGCTTCCAAAACTCCTGGAGTTCATGTTTTCCCAAGCAATCAATAGACACTCACCCTTCTTGCTGGCAGAGCAGCCTACATTCTCCCTCTGCAGCTGCATCTCTGTGGGCAGCAGAGGTCTGGGTTGGGCGTCACATGACATCTCTGTGCCACCAGGATTGTAGGATCATGTCATTGAGTGTCAAGTGAATGCTGTGTTCTCAGTCTCACTGCTGGCCTTTTAAGGTGTGATCTCTGACCTTGCATCAGGAACAACGCTGATAGACCATGGGGAACTGGGCATGATCAGGGAGAAATGCTCTCTTCTGCTTACAGCAAGCTTTTGGTGGAGTAATCCAAATAATAGTGCATTTTTATGCTATCCAAGGAGCTCCTTATGTCTGGAAGATATATGTTTAAGTGAAACAAAGTCACTTTCAAAATCCAGGGCGTTGCTTAATTAAATCTGCAGTTGCTACCATCCTGCAGTTCATCTGCATTGTGAGATACCTTCTGCCATCAGTCGTCATACATTACTGCTCTGCTTCAGAGCAGCACAATTAGGTCTCCTGAGCTTTCTTCCTTTATCAAAATGAAGCACAGGTATTAAAGTTAGAGCGGAGAAATATTCCAGCTCACGAGTCAGATCAGATAATTAAAATGATAGGATTAGCCTTAAAATTGTCCCAGTTCAAGCCTGAATAGAGTTCATCTCTCACTGGGAACTAATTGTCCTTTCTCTCCTCTGCCATTTTTTTTTCTCCTTCTGTTGTTCATTTTGGAAGGTGATCTTCAGTAAATACTGCAACTCCAGGGATATCATGGACCTCTTCTGCATTGCAACAGGGTTACCAAGGTAAGACTCTCATTTATCACATGCATTTCACTATTTCTCTGATACTCCTAGGGACAATTTAAAGCTGGGGCCCAAATGTTCTGGTTACCTGCTTTCCAGGCTTCTCTTTTATTCCAGACTGCTGGAATAATTTGGGGCTGTGCAGAGAACCCAGCTGGAGAAGTGCACAAAGCCCTGGTGAGTGTTTAGTTGCCTACTCTACAGAAATTACAGGCAGCACAGAAGTCCAGCCAAGAGCATATGCAGGCTCTGTGCATCTACCAATTATACCCATACCCCAGCACTACATTTTTGTCCCTAGAGACTGAAACACCATCATACTTATAAAACATGATTTTTAAGTAAAGAACCTGAGACCAGTGAGAAACACTGCCACTAAATCATAGAACCACAGAATGGTTTGGGTTGGAAGGGACCTTTAAGATCACCTAGTTCCAACCCCCTGCTATAGGTAGGGACACCTCCCTTTAGATCAGGTTGCTCAAAGCCCCATCCAGCCTTGCCTTGAATGCTGCTAAGGAGGGGACACTCACAGCCTCACTGGGCAACCTGTTTCAGTGTCTCACCACCATCACAGTAAAGAATTTCTTCCTGATATCTAGTCTAAATCTACCCTTACCAGTTTAAAGCTATTTCCCCTTGTCCTGTTGCTACCTGCCCTTATAAAAAGTCCCTCCCCAGCTTTCCTATAGGCCCCTTTCAGGCACTGGAAGGCTATTATAAGGTCCCCCTGGACCCTTCTCTTCTCCAGGTTGAAGAACCCCAGCTTCCTCAGTCTGTCCTCATAGGGGAGGTGCTATGTAGATACGCTACAGACTAGTGACAGGCTGAGAGAGCTGGGTCTGTTCAGCCTGGAGAAGAGATGGCTCCGAGGTGATCTGAGATCGGCCTTTCAGTATCTAAAGGGGGGCTTTAAGAACAAGGGACAGACTCTCTAGCAGAATCTGTTGTGGTAAGACAAGTGGAAATGGTTTCAAACTAGAAGAAAGGAAATTGGGGTTGGATAAAAGGAAAAAGGTCTTTTACAATAACGGTGGTGAGGTACTGGCACAGGTTGCTCAGAGAGGTGGTGGATGCCCCATCCCTGGAGACATTCACGGCCTAGCTGGACAGGGTTCTGAGCAACCTGATGTAGCTGTAGGTGTCCCTGTTCATTGCAGGGGAGCTGGATCAGATGGCCTTTAAGGGTCCCTCCCAACTCAGATGACTCTGTGATTCTATGATTCTAATCCCAGATATGAGATAGTAGAAAAGCATTCCTTCAGAACCATTTTACAGAATAAGGGATGGTGGTCCCCCCATCCATGTCACAACCTCACCCTTACCAGAGAGTATCCGCTGTCCACTGGTGACTTCGAACAGTGCTGGAAGATGTGCAGCAGCACTCAATAAGCCATGTTGTTTACCTCTGTATTTACAGGTTTATTATACCAAAAGAAAAGAAAAGGAAAAAAAAAAAAAAAAAAACCCAAAAATGGGAAAGAAAATAATCCTTTAATCATGGGGTTTTTTGAATGACTCCAGCTTGGGACTGAAAGGTAACATTGTCTGTAGTCTATTCTGAGTCTGCACTGACTTGGAATTTGCATAGAATGCTGGACATAGTACTTTTTTTCTGTTTATCCTTTCTTTTTCTTCCAATTTGACATCAGAGACCTTAATAATTCTCCTTTGCCTCTGATATCAAGTACTTCCACTCCATCAACGAGGAAACACTGTTTAGCAGTCAGAATTGTTAATGAGTTCAGTGTTCCCAGCATATCTGGCCTTTTATTTTCAGCAGAGCACTTCCACAATCTTCCACAATTTTTCAAAGAATCAAAGAATCATTTGAGTTGGAAGAGACCCTTAAAGACCATCTGGTCCAAACCCCCTGCAATGAACAGGAACACCTACAGCTACATCAGGTTGCTCAGAGCCCTGCCCAGCCTGACCTTGAATGTCTCCAGGAATGGGCTGTCCACCATCCACTCTCTGAGCAGCCTGTGCCAGTGTCTCACCACCCTGATTGTAAAAAATTTTAATTGTTCGTTGTAATCAGGCACCTGGAGATGAAGAAAACATCCAAGGCTTACATGTGAGCCTATGAGATCACACATAGCACAGCTTGAAAATAAAGGCTCCATATTCAGCAAGACATCTGTTTTGTTTGTTTTGGTAAGGGAGTAACTAGATAATTTAAAAACTGGTAGTCATTTGTGTAGTGTGAGTCAATATATAGCTGCCGAGTCGATGTATCACAAAACATAGCTTTTCAGCAGAAATTATTAGTCGATGAGTCAACAGCATACACAAGTTAGCAGGGAGCAAAGTTTTCTCTGAGATCAAAGATGATCGTACAACATTTTCCCCAAAACATCTCTGGTAATTGAAATGGGTGAAACATCAAACCTACTCTGTCCCTTTTTGTGCCAAGTTAGAGTGTGGATGGGACAGTGTCGGGAACATAGTATAGGGGAAGCTGGCTACACGTAGTACACAGCAGCACAAGATCTCAGCCAGCGTTTCTTGCTCAAATAAAGATCTCTGGAACGTACTTTTCAGGAACACAACCATCTCTCTCTTGACGGCAGATAATTGCATGGTGTCCATTGATCCGACGATGCCTGCAAACTCAGAGAGGTAAGTCTCATGGTAACCTGCTCTTCAGAGGGGGTGATGCCCAAGGGAAAGTGGGTGTTGGGTTGCAGATGCCTCTTGTATGTAACACGAGGCGAGCAGCTCTCCAGGGGGAGCTGACAGAGAGAACTGAATGCTAACTCAAAATGCTCATGCCAGCTAGTTCTGAAGATTTTTGCTTATTGTCAAAGTAGAAATTACAGTCAGAAAAAAATTGTGCTTTTAAGTATTTGATGTTGAACATAGTTTCCTATTCCACTCTGTGTGCTGTCAAGGCTCCCAGCGCCTTTGTTGCTCTGTTAGGACCAACAATGACTTCATTAGCAAGTGAAGGCACAGTCTTTGATGAGGTTGGGCCTCTTACATGCTGGTGTCAACCCTTCCTTTTCTCTTTTTCTCCTTGACTTCCTGTTGCTTGCTCAACTTGGCACTTTTATTTTCACCCTGTCTGCTTGCAGTTACCACATTTGCTTTTACTTATTTCATTGTGTATTCCATCATTACTTGTCACTGTTATCACAAACAATGATGCCATATTCTGGGCATCTCAATATAAGGACATTAAATTATTAGAGACCGTCCTTACAAAGATAGTGAAGGCTCTGAGGACCAGGTGTGTGAGGAGCGGCTGAGGCCCCTCGCTGTGCTCAGCGCGGAGCGGAGGAGCTGAGGGAGGCCTGATGGCGGCTGCAGCTCCTCACAGGGAGCGGAGGGGCAGCGCTGAGCTCTGCTCTGTGTGACAGCGACAGGGCCCGAGGGAACGGCATGGAGCTGTGTCAGGGGAGGGCAGATGGGGCTCAAGGAAAGGGGCTGCACCACAGGGCGGTGGGTGTGGAACGGGCTGCACAGGGCTGTGGGCATGGCCCCAAGTGATGGAGTTCAAGGAGCACCTACAGTGCTCTTAGAAATATTGTCTGATTTTTGTTGGTGCTGTGTGGAACCCGGAGTTGGACTCAGTGATCCTTGTGGGTCCCTTCCAGCTCAGGATATTTTATAGCTCTGTGATATTTCTCAGAGAATGTCTATGTGAAATGCAAGCTGTAATCTCAGCACTGCTAACATCAACCCTCTCCAACTTTTCCAGGTCTCCGTACAAAGTGATACCTGTTGCCACTGGGCAGCTCTCAGGTAAATAATCCTTTTGCATTGCATTTGCTGAAAGTGAGGTTGCAGTCACTTCCATGTGGAAATTACATGGCTGTGACACAAGAAAGGTGACTGTTGCGGTTGTAGCTATGGTGGAAAGAAAGTATTCAGGAGGAAAAGTAAAAAAATTGTTCCCACAATTCAAAGTCTCTGAAGATAATGTAGAACAGTTGGGGTCCAGGGACTTCTGAAGCACTTAGCTTGGGCCCAACTCAGCTCTTCTGATATCTCAGAGAAAGCCCCTCCTGGAGCAGCAGTTCAGCTAGGGCCTTGCCAACCATATTTGCAATCCCATTTTTCAGTGCTTTGTTCATCTCTCAGCAAACCTCTACGAAAAGCTGAGCATTGTATTTGAACTCCATGTTATTTCCAAATGGCTGAGAAGGCAGCAGAATTTTTGTTGCAGGCATGGTAGCTTGGAGTGTAATAAATATTTTAAAACACCTGACATGATTAAAAGAGGCCTGGATGAAAGATGACATTTGGATTACATTCCCTGGTGTACAGTGATGTTTTCCCTCATGGGCAGGACTGAAGTGGCACTTCTACCATTTTCCTTTGCACGTTACTGTCAGGATCAGACCACTGTCAGGATCAGGCACTGAAGCACACTGTTTGCTTGGGGCAATTCTTACCCAGCATCCAGTTTATGACAGCCCACATCTGTGTAACTGCAATATCTCCTATCACTGGCTCACAGGCAGCCATGAGCAGGACCTTAGGCTGTACACGGGGGAGGGAAAGGTACATCAGCAGGAGACAGTCTGGAGGAGTCAAATGGAAAGGTAGAAGAGTTGGGGACAAGAGTTTAAAATCATCTTGGGAATGGAGAGAACATGGGAAGAACAGGAGGGAGCCAGAAAGCCTGGGACTGGAAGAAAATAGTCGTTTACAGAGATAAGTTAAGCTCTCAAGGCTGGAGCAAATCAGTCTGGCTGTTTCCTTGCTAGTGTCAGGTCCCACCTCTTCTCAATGTCCAGATGGAGATCACTAATGAGTGGTGTCCCTCAGGGATCACTACTGGAACTGATGCTCTTTAACATCTTCATCAGTTACACCAGTAGGGAAGCTGAGTGCACTCAGCACATTTGTGGATGATACCAAGCTGTGCTGTGCAGTCAGCATGCCTGAGGGACAGGATGCCATCCAGAAAGAGACCTAGACAGGATCCAGCAGTGGGCCCAGGTGAGGTCTTATGAGGTTCAACAAATACAAATGCAAGGTCTAGGTCTTGCACCTGAGTCATGGTAGAACCCACTATCAGTACAAGCTGGGGACAAAAGGACCGAGCACGGCCCTGGCGAAAGTGATCTAAGGGTACTGGTGGATGGCAAGTTGGACGGACATAAGACAGCAATGTGCCCTTGTGGGACAGAAAGACAACTGTATCCTGGGCTGCATCCAAAGAAGTGTGGCCAGCAGGGCAAGTGAAGTGATCTTGCCCCCCTGCTCTGCACTGGTGAGGCCTCACCTGGAGTACTGTCTCCAGATGGGGAGTCCTCAGTACAGGAGAGACATGGAGCTGTTGGAGTGTGTCCAGAGGAGGGCCACAAAAATGATCCAAGGGATGGAACATCTCCCCTATGTGGACAGGCTGAGAGAGTTGGGGCTGTTCGGCTTGGAGAAGAGAAGGCTCTGGGGAGACCTGAGAGCAGCCTTTCTTTATCTAAAGAAGGGGACAGACTCTTTAGCAGGGTCTGTTGTGGTGGGATGAGCGGAAATTGTTTCAAACTAAAGAGGGGAGATTTAGCTTCTATATAAGAAGAAGCTTTTTATGACAGGGCAGTTGATGCACTATGGTTGCACCGAGAGGTGGTGGGTGCCCCATCCCTGAAGACAGTCAAGGTCAGGCTGGAGGGCCTCTGAGCAGCATGATGTAGCTGTAGCTCTGTTCATTGCATGGGCGTTGAACCGTGTGAACTTTAATTCTCTGATTCTTGCTTAGGCTTTTGTGAGAAAACCTAATGTCTGTGAGTACTGTTTTTCAGAAACGGGAAGGATAGGGAAACAAACCCATTCTATGATGCACCCATGTTCCTTGTGGCAGAAACATCTGCAGGAGAGGACACAGCAAGGCAACATAGGAGAAAGCCCAGGGAGACTCTGAGAGGCAACAGTGAGGCCCTTGTGCATGCAGAGAGCAAAGGAGAGCAGCTGGAAAACAAGGAAGAACTTTATCACAGAGAGGTTTGTTGTAAGTCATAAACAGGTCCCAGGTCAACAGTGAAAGCCAGGGGACACACGTGACCACTAAAGGGAAGGAAGCTGTCTGCTGAACTATTTCCTGATCCTAACGAACTCAGCAGGAACAGCAACACACTGCACGCATGCATGATCAGGTCAGAGGAGGGATCTCGACTGGAGTACCTTTATCTGCCTAAGATAGAGAAAGGCAACAGCTCGTGGGACTGCACCAAGGAATGCCACTGTGATATACCAGCAGGGAAGCCGAATGAGGGGCTTTCTAGAAAACATCCTTTTTTCTTTCTTTTTTTTCCCCCACGTGACGCTAGCTGTATATTTTTATAAGACCATACAAGACTTTTCACACTTTCCCAAGGCCCTCATTCTTCAGCCCAGCTGACAGCCCGTGGCTCTGCTTTGTTCTGAATGCAGCTCACTGTGTCGACAAGGTCTCCTCTCCCTCCCCATTTGTTTTGTAAAACAAAAATTTCCTAAGATTTGAACTGAAAAGGGCAAGAAAAATTCTGGTGGTATCTTGCCAAAGCATAAAACAGAGTCTGTGATGGAAAGAGGCAGAAAGCTGAACTGTGTGTGATGGAACGAGTGTTCCTTGGTGTCTGTTTCTCTTTCACATGGGTTGTCATTAATCTTAAGCATTCCTGACATTTTACTGAGAGTAGGAAGAATGAGCAGAGTGGGGAATTGTTCTTCATTAAAAGAGAAAAAAAAACAGTTCTGTTCTGGCCATCACTTCTGAAACAGCTCTGCCTATGTGATTCTGCCTCCCAGATGACTCTCCCAAAGGCAAGGAGGGTAACCCCATTTCCAGTGTGTGGGAGCTCCTGCACATCTTTCCAGCAGTCTCCCAAGCAGCTGGATGAGAGTGGCCCATGCTTCAGCAGAACAAAGGCTGTAAAAGGTGGGACTGAAAAAGATGATCCTTTGGGAGGAAAACACATGCAGTGGCTTCCATCCAGCGGAGGAGATATCCACCAGAGTCCTACTAAAAAAACTGTTCTTCATTTCCTGGCCATAGCCACGGGAGAGGGTTGGAATTAAAGAGGTTATTACTCCAGTATCTGCTGGATGCAGCTGTGGTCTCACAACCAGTTGTTTGTGAAGTTACTGCATCCACCACCTGCAGTCCCCTGCCCTTATCCCCCTCTTTGAGGTGTTTGGGTTCCCAGGCAGACACTGTGTTCACCTGGTCTGCAGAGAACCTTCTTCAAGCATTTCATCCCTCCCAGCACACAGTGGTCTGTGTGCTTAAAGTGGAATGGGATCAGCTCACAAACTGATGGCCCCGCTTAGGTTGTTATTGTAGTTCAGGCACGTTCATGCAATATTGTGAAGATAGCAATTAACAAATCCTGCTGGCAGCACACTCTTGAGAAGGAAAACTGAAGACTACAAGGCTTCTGACAGCATGGAGGAAGGAGCTATTGTGCTCAGAGGTTCTGACTAACAGTGGTCCTGCATGGGAGGAACCATGGGCTGGAGATTTCAAACCATGCCTAGGTTATCTAAGCAAGCCCAGGGATGTCACTGGGGATATCATCCAAAAGCACATGAAATATGCTAAGCGTGGTCCCCACTCTCCCCACATCACAATTTATGGCTAATTTCTGTGGGGTCTCTAATATGAACATCCAGTTTCCCAGGGGACACAGAGAGAGCAGTGCTCTCACTGCTGTCCTAATGGGACTAGAGGCCACTTCAGCACATGGGTTTCCAGGATGATTCAATGCACAGGGTCCTGTGCAGGTACCTATTTGCATCTGGTAAAGCAATAGCAGCTTCTCCTCATGCCTAAATCTTTGTATCCTTGTTTTCTTTTGGAGGCACATGCATACCCATGACTCAGGTGAGAGAGAAGAGGCATGAGAAAAATCCCTGTTGCCCCTGCTGCTGCCCCCATTGCTTCCTGCTGCGGGGCAGCTGCCTTGGGATGACTCACCTGCCAGACCTTACACATGCAGCCCAAACTATCCCAAGCTGCCAAGTGAGTTTGGCACTCAATACGGTGCAAAACATGGATGCAGGCTTTATGCACACCCCTTCCCAAGGCTCCTGTCCACCTGCCTGTGTGTTTCCTAAATCTCTGTGACTGCCCAGATCCAAACAAACCCCAAGGAGGGAAGCACAGGTGAGTGCCTCACCAAGGGCACAGCACACATGAGGACAAGGAGCAGGGCAGACACCCATGTTCTTGTAGCACTGCTTGGCTGTGGCAGAAAAGAGGTGGACCACCCTGTGCCCCACTAGGCAGGATGGGTGCACCCCAGCATGTCAGCCCTGAGGGCTGGGGAAAAAAAAGCCCAGATTTGTGGGGCATCTGAGTTTAAGCCTTGCTGCCTCGCTGCCTATAGGAGCTGCAATCCAAAGGTGGGATTGCCCCTTTCTCAAGGGAAAAGTGGGGTGAAAAAATAAAGCAACTGAGGCACATAGGTGGTGTGAGCACCTGAGGTGTCAGCTCTGCCCAGTGGAGTGAGTAAAAGCAGGCAGATGCTAATGGAGTGATTGGACTTAGGTGATCTTAGTGGTCTTTTGCAACCTTAGTGATTCTATGATTCTATGAGCGAAAGGACCCTTGGCCCTTTTATTCCACAGTAGAGGGGACAAGCACGACTTAATGCCTCATTTTCTTCTGAACTGGGATTTACCGGAGGACCGCCCCTCCGACAGGAAGGGGGCAGAGAAATGGCTCATTGTCCCTTTAAGATGAGACGAGCTGCCACTCTTAGTCATATATCTGTACTGCACCCTAGGGTTATAAAAACATACATCTTCGTTTTGAAAGTCTTTTATTACATCCATAAACATCAGATTGCAGCTGACTGTTCCCGGGATGAGAGCGTCCCAGTACTCCCAGTGAGTTTTGACAAGGGGAGGGAACGAGAGGCAGCCCTGGCTGCTCTCTTACTGGAGCCGTGATATCGGGGACTCTCCAGCTTCCCGCACGCTGTCAGCGCTCAGAGCGGTGCCGGGGAGGAAGCGGGTTGCTCTGCTAAATCTCACCACCGGACTCGCACATCGTCCCGGTGCACGGTAAGCTTTCCTTACCTCCTAGATTGGGCAAAGAGCTTGCTCCGTCAGATCTTCAGTGCTGGACTTGGGTTATTTTAGGGGTGAGGAAACTGGGAAACGGGTTTTTGTGATTGGAATGGATGTCATCTTGCAGCCAGCTGCTCTGTAGGGAGTTGGGCTGCAGCAGGAACGAGGGGGTTTGCTGAGAGCCCCCCAGTCGCTGAGTGCTTGTTCCACTTTGGGACCTGAGGAAGCAGGCAGAGTGCTTTGTGCAGAAATAATCCCAGGGACTATTCTGGCATCAGATCTGAAGGGTTGCAAACCTTTTCAGCAAGTACAGGAGTTGTTATTTAGGGGAATGTCGTGAGTGCTGGGCAGCATTTCTGCCTCATTCATTTTGTGCTGGTTCAGAAGTAGCTTAGGAAATGCTACTGGGGTGTTTCAGTGCAGGGGGTGCTCACCGACTTGCAGTGTGTGTACAAAGCATGCACACCTCTCTGCTCCCAGAGCACTGCAGCCCAGTGTCCTGGCTGGAGAGAGATCTCCCAAGAGATCTCTCACTGCCTTCACACCAGGTGCCTCCCAACACACCAGCACACTCCTGGCAGAGTTTTCCTGCAAGCTGCAGGCAGTGGGGGAAAGGTGGAGCAGAGCCCAACCTTCCTGCCCCAGCGCTGACACCTCTCATAGGACCTGAGTGCCTTTTTGATTCATCACGGAGCCCCATCTCAAAGATGCTGAGTGTCTTTCCAGTATAATTTTTTTTTTTTTCTCACATCTCCTTTCTGTTTTCTGTTTGTTTCTTTCTTTCTTTAGAGAAAGAAGAATTGTTCCAGAATTTACTGGGACAGATTGCCGAGCAGTTCTCAAGGTAGGACGCTGAATGTCATCATTTATTTAAAATTCTGTTTCTTTCATCAGCCAGAAGTGAAACTCTGCCAGGAGGCAGAGGGGTGTTTAAGGTCACTCTCCAGTCCCACTCCCACGCTACATTCAGGCCCCATGCACACAGCCCTCCTGCTGAGAACAGTGCAGTATCTTCAACCAGGAGCAGCCCTGGCTTTTCTTTGATCTAAAAAGGAGATCACATATTAAATATAAATGCTCTTATTGTGCTTCTGCCCTCTTAGGAAACAAAATAAATATTTCTATGCAGAACACAGAAATCATCGGATGTGTTCCATTTTGCCCCTTTAACACACACAGCTCTCTCCTCAATGGAGACTTGCAAGCATCCGTATAGCTGATAATTTCACCCCAGCTGATTTCCATAGAGCAGAACAACCTCATCACATCTCAGCAAATCTCCAGCATCACTCAGAGGAGAGCTCAGCCCCAAGACATTGCTGTTAGGAAACGCTATGGGTTTACCTTGCTTCCAAGGGGACATGACAGTGAGTTGCTGCCCACAGAAGGGTGCAGAACCACAGTGCAATCCCAGAGCCATTGCCATGAAAGATCTCCTTTCCTTTATGGCAGTCCCAAAAGGTCTGATCGACCCTCTGAGAAGCACGGAGGGCTCTGGCAGTTGGCAGCTAGGGTGGACGCAGCTCTGACTGTATGACATTAACGCATGGGGGTTTTCTTTCCAGGGTTTTTAAAATCAATGAACTGAAAACGGAAGTAGCTAATCACTTGGCAATGCTGGAGAAAAAGGTGGAACGTGAGTGTCCCTTTGCTGCCATCGTGCTGTCTCATCCCAGGGCACCCCTCCTGCAACCCTGCCCTCCCTATCCCCAGTTCCGGCCCCTCTGCCACTCCATTATTTCTGATTATTCTATGTCACCCTCTTTCTTCTGCTTTTTTCCTGCTGGGAACGGGGCTGGGCTATTTTCCATGAACAGTAAAGCAGACCCTTATCCCAATGGGGCTACTTCTTGTCACTGCATGCCCATGGGGTCCTGTCTATCCCCTGGGCCATGTGCCGCAGGCACACCGTATCGCTTCCAGCTCACCCAGCTCGTTGAGTGAGCTGACAGTGACACAGTTGTTTTTAGTTGCTGTGCAACAACAAAGTAAAGTTCATCTGGCCAAAGAGCTCCTTTTCTTTCCAGGCAGCATCCCACTTCCATTCTTCAGTCTGTTAGCGTAGAATGCGCCCAAGAAAGGCAGGGTAGGGGGGTGAATAAGGCACAGTCACGTGGTGTAGTTTCAGCTGCCAAAGGCCACATCCTGATTGAGATGCAGCATTTAAACTTCCCTGCCTCTACAGCTGCAGAAAACAGTTTCTCACTGGGCTGGCTGGAAAAAAAAGAAAAAAATCGAAGCTAAAAAATAAATCAACAAACCAACAACAAAGTTTCTGGTTCATGGAAAGAGTTTTTTTCTTGAAATTTCTTCCAACCAGAAGCTACCTTGACCCCACAGCTGCTCAGTGAAAGAGATGCCTATGTCAGCAAGGCGGGGAGAAAAATGTCCTTCTCCAGGGACAGCCACAGGGAGCCCTCCCAGGGTCACCTCTGTCAGCCCCAGGCTGTGCAGGCACCCTGCTGCTCCGTGTGGGGCCTCCAAACTGCCATGGAGCCAAACCTACAGCTTCCAGCTCCAGGACTGAAAGGCAGAGCAGAAAGGAGGGAGAGCCCCCAGTCCAAGCAGGGAACCCAAAGACTGCTCCAAGAGCCCTGCTGCAGAGCTGGACACAGTCCAAGGATTTCTTTAGACAGCACAGGATCTTTTCAGAGGGTATTTCTTAATGCAGGATAATATAATGGGTCCTTCATCAGCACTCATGACGAGGCCATTTATTATTTGCAAACAAACTGGGAAAAGAATTGTGCTTTTGTTTTACCTCCTTTGGAGATCCCTTTCCCACCATGCTCATGTATGATCTCTGAGACTTCCACAGTGGGATGTGTGTGCAGGAACAAGTGCTCATGACAGCACCATCATCTCATACAGCCCATATGCAGCAGTGTGTGTCAGGGATCTTTTAAGGGATTTTTTAGACCCAGTCTAAAGCCTGTGAGTTCTCCTTGGAAAAGTTCTCCGTGCAAGGAAGACACTGGCAATGATTTGTGCCATAGTTCCACTTTCTTTGGAGCAGGCAAAACTCTTTACACACCATCTACCTTAAGAAAATAATTGTGTAAATTCCCTGCTCCCCTGGAGAGGATTTGGAAGCAAGTTAAAGAGACTCAATAGGAAAAATGCTCAAGGCTGCCATTTTGCACCACATACCCCTTCCCCCTGCAGACGCCTGCCCCCTGCTCTGTGGGGCTGTAACCTTGCTCTGCTCCCACTGCTTCCCATGGGCACCAGACAGCATCTGGTTTCCATCCTCACATTGAGGTTGCCCAAAGAAATTGTTTCCAACAGCTCTAGGCAAAAATGCACATTCATCTGAAAATTGGATTTGGAAGTGGCTAGTATCTCCATGCATAAATCACAGAATCATAGAATTAGAGAACTACAGAATGATTTGGGTTGGAAGGGATTTCAGAACCCATGCCAACCCAACTTCTGCCAGGGCAGGGCTGCCCCCCACCAGCTCAGGCTGCCCAGGGCGCCATCCAACCTGGCCTTGAGCGCCTTCAGGGATGGGGCATCCAAACCAAACCCCTTTCCCTTCCCTCTCCTAATAAACAAAATTTTTAACCTGGTTCAAACTCTTCCCCTTTCCCTACTTCTTCATCCAAGATCAGCCTTTGCAGTTACCAGCACAAAGAAAGACAGTCTCGTCTTATGTGCAGAGCTGTGCCCTTCCAAGAAAGCTTTTGATTACTTGGATGCTCCACTCCAGATCAGTACAATTCTATGATTCTATGATTCTGAACAAAGGAGCTGTGAAATGATGGCATGTGAATGACATGGCCCTCACAGATGGTGCCATGTTCCGTCCTTGAGCACGCTGGTAGCTCATAAGAGGGAAGGAAGATATTTGCACCCTCGCTTTGCATGGGGCTGTCCCAGCTGCATGGCCCAAAGTGCTGCAGCAAATCAGGCAATCAAACTTCTCGCCTCGTGGCTTTTCTAATTGCACAGAGAGGGCGTATAGGATTTTCTGTGTCACATGCAGAAATAACCTTTGATTACAACATTGATTGGCAAAGGCAAGCGACAGATCTTCAATACACATAAAAACAAAATCAATAGTTACAGCCAAAACTTTTCGACATTTCTCTCTCTCCTGCAGTTTCACTTTGGACTCTCTGCGCCCAGCAATGCCTCTCAGAGTCTCTCAATGCTCTGCATGACCTTTCAAATTAAAACTTTTTATCTTAATGGGAATTCTAATCCCACTGGGACGCGTTTGCCGAGCTGCACTTATCATCCCATCGCAGGAGGGGTTTTGCTCAGGATTTCCTTTGATTCCTGCTCTACAGCAGAGAAGTGAAGGCATTAGAACAAGCTGGCTGCTGCTCACAATTGCGGGAAAGCTGAGGCACTGAGGCCAGTCTGCGAATTAAAAAGCTCATGCTATTATCTAAAGCTGGCAGCCAAGAATGCCTGTGGGCTTCCATGACACACTACTTTGGCAGCACCCGTGTGTGGGGGGCTCACCAGCTATCTGGGCTGCCCCCTTATTGAAGCCCTTTGAAATTCTGAACAACTGTGAAAGGAGAGCCTTTGGATTTTGCCACGGTAACACCCCTGGTATTTTCCTTTGTTGACAGTGGAAGGCCTGAAAGTTGTGGAGATCGAGAAGTGCAAGAGCGATATTAAAAAGATGAGGGAGGAAATGGCAGCAAGAAGCAGCAGGTAAGTTCTGCACCAGCCCCAGCAGAGCATTAGGCGGCTGCTTTCAGGCCCTCCTGCGACATATCTGCAGGATCCAGCTGCCTGCCAGGCTTAGAAGGATGGAAGTAAGGAAACAAACATTGCATGAATTTAATATTTGTGTATCTAATGCCATTCATCTGTTCAAATAGTTGGGGCCGTGTGAATAGAGAAGCAGGTCTTGTAATGGAAAGTGATGTTCCACCATGCAGAATGGGAATTCTTCTTCCAGATGTATGTGGAGAAGAGGAATGGGATGTGGGCTTCTGCAGAATGTAGTGCTTCCATGGGTGTTGCATAGAGCTCAAGTTAGTTCCAGTAAGATTCAAACTACATTCTGGGAATATGGCAAATATATATGTAACCGTTTTTCCAATTATGATCTCATGCTGTTATACAGTATACAATTCTGACAAGAAATCAGGAATGAATTTTCTACTTTGAGGGCTTGCTGCAGTTGTCAAGATCGGCTTTGCTGTAATTAAAAGAACTGCAGAAAAAAAATGCGCTTTGCAGGGGATGTGGTCTCAGCCAATGGCACTGCCCCAGTGTCACTGGAAAGCCCACTCAGGATGAGCACATCATCTCTGAGAGGCCATGGACACTTCTGGGAGGGTCACGGGAGAGATGCCCCTTGCTCAGAGTGCAGACAGAAGGGGCTTTGCAGCAAGGGTGACTCCGTGTGCTGGTGGCTGCTTGTTCTTTATTTAGGGTCAAATTTGGTGGCCTTTAATCAAAACTATTTCCCATTGCTGGGAATGCTTATAAATGTCACTATCCAGATATGCCAGGAGGCAAGATGTTAATGCAGTCCTGCTAAGAGTAAGGCCAAATTCAGATATCGTACTACCATCACTGAAGAGTTACGCTATTAACCTCAGGAGACCTTCTCCAGATGCGCACCAGTATGACAGATTGCAGGCTGCCTCATGTCCCTTCTAGGTGTGTGAGGAAATCTCTTTAGGAAAGTTGAGTAAAGCCAAAAAGCAATGCTTGCAAGTTCACATTCGCAGGACAGCTGCCACAAGCTTCAGGAAGTACAAGGCTGTTCCAGCAGCCATGACTCATTCCTCTCCCTGGTTGCCTTTTTACAGCCTATGTTCTGTAACACAAACAGCAACCTGGTAACAGAACAGCAGGAGCAGGGAGTGCTGCATCTGCCCTGCACAACTGGCCCCAGCCAGGCTGGCTCCTGGTGCCCCTTGTCTCCTGCTGTGAGCAGGGGCTCTAGACGGCCTGGGTGCTATGAAGTCCCCATTGGGAACTGCTGAGGACAAGCACTGGCTCCCCCTCCCAGCAGGGTCATAGAATCACAGAATCATTAAGGTTGGAAAAGACCTCTAAGATCATCTAGTTCAACCATCAACCCATCACCATCGTGCCCACTAACCACATCCCTAAGGATGAACAGCTATGTTGAGAAAAATCATCATGCATGTGTAATGTGCATCTCTACTCTGCAGAGCAGCAACCCTACTTGCATCCACTCAATTTTTTTTTTTTCCCAGTCTGTTTTTGTGTTCATGCTGGCAGATGCTATTAGCATTGCAGTGAACTTAAACTCATGATCATTTGTAGATACAGATTTACATTTGTAAAGGTCCAACGTATCCCAACTCTGCTGTGTTCCCCAGTGTGTCCGAATGAAGGCTTTAATGTCTTATTGCAGCTGGGAAATAGGGGCAGTTGTCTGGCCCCCAGCTAGACATAACAGCTCTAATTAGGGCAAGGAGTGCCCCAGTCCCATTACTTTGACCCCACTAACACCCCTACAGCAGAATTTTGAAGAAAAGGCTTTAAAAATGATGAAGACAAGCTTTTCTCCAGCTGATAATTCCCTTGCACAGGGCAGCAAGAGGCAGAGTGTGGTGAGGTGCTGGCACAGCTGCCCAGAGAAGCTGCGGTGCCCCTTTCCTGGAGACGCTCGAGGCCAGGTTGGATGGGGCCCAGGGCAGCCTGAGCTGCTGGGGGGCAGCCCTGCCCATGGCAGGGGTTGGGGCAGCGTGGGCTGTGAGATCCCTTTTGACCCAAACCATTCTGTGATTCTGTGACGTATCTCTGCTGCTAGATTCAGAAAAAAAACCCATGAGAAATTGTATCAGAGGTCAACATTAAGAGCAGAAAAATAGACCTGATCAAATTGCCAACAGAGAAGATGCTAAGAAGAGATGTGAAATCTGTGAGATTCTGAAAAAAAAATAGGGTCAAATCGTGTTAATGGTTGACTTTGGCTGGCTTTGTTTGTCAGGGAGGCTGAAAAATGAGAAGGGGTGATCCAAATGCTAGGACTGGTGGGAGAAACACAAAATGCAAGATCAACATCACATGAAAGTTATCAAAGCCCATGTGATCAGCCACTGATGAAACATATATTGAGCTGAAAAGTGCAACGTGATAGCCAGGGGTGACACTATGGAGCCATCAGTTTTATTGTGCCTCTGTGGCTATGAAGCTGCCTCCGCAGCTGGCTACAAGTGCAGCAGCATAGATGTCCTGCAAAGGCTGTTGGCATCTCCCACCATCAGCCCTCTGCTCAGATGGGATAGAACAAGCTTGGTGCTTCTAAACTTTGAGGAAGAGTAGGCAGCTGGCATCTGTGTTAGTGGCATCACAGAATCATAGAATCATTTCAGTTGGAAGAAACCTTTAATGGCACCTGGCCCAACTCCCCTGCAATGAACAGGGATACCTACAGCTACATCAGGTTGTTCAGCATCCTATCCAGCTGGCCTTGAATGTCTTCAGGGAGGAGGCATCCATCACCTCTCTGGGCAACCCTTTCCAGTGCTGAGTATGCAGCTAGTGACCTGGAAAATGTTAACTACCTGTAATTGCTAACAGTGACTCCCATTCTCCAAGATTAGGGAGCCAAGCAGACCGTGCCTGTGAGCTTGGTGCCTCAGTGCTGCTGTCCCACCCGAAAGAAGGCAGTTGAGTTGGTCTGGCCATCAGAACAGATGGTTACCGGTTCTGACACAGTCTTAAGGTCTTCAAGAGGTCTCCATCTTGGCATGTGCAGACATAAGATGCTCAGTGAAAGAAAAGTTTAAGTAGAAGCGGTGGAGTATCTATGTATGCTCCTTGCTCGAATTCAAATTCACAGAGAAAGGGCGAGAAGGGCAGTGGACAAGAAGAGAAAATCCTAAGAGGATCACTATTTTAAAGCTTTTGATCAGCAGCAAAGTAGAAAGGAGAAGTTAGGAAAAGGCACGGCTCTCCAGGCAATGCTAACTAAGATACCTCAATACTTCTGGCCATTTTTGAGGCACTGTGGTTTTTCATTCCCTGAATATTTCATTTCAGGACTACCTGTCCCTGCAAGTACAGCTTTTTGGATGAAAACAAGAGGCCAACACCCCGGCGAGATGTGCCATCCTACCCAAAGGTATGGTGCAATGCTTGCTTTTACCACAGCCTTGACAAATGCTGGTTTATGATGCCTGCCTCCTCACTGCCCATCTCTTAGCTCTGCTAAACCCATGGCCTGATCCAAAATCACTGGAAGCTGAAAGAAAAGCTGTCATTGCCCATGGGAAGCTTGCAGTTGGCTCCTCAGTAATTTTTAATTCTTGAAAGCTCATTTGTGTTTGAAGTGTTAATGAATATTTTGCATCTGTCAACATTAAGTGCTATTTTGTTTAGTTATAGTTGTTTATTCTGCATGCACGTAGCAAATAATCAGAAAGGACTATAGTGCTGTGCTGTAATTGAAAACAGTGCTGCTGCCAGGTTTCTCCTAATGGATTATTTCTTAATTTAAAAAGTAATTTATGGGGATGCTTCACCTAAGGAAACAAAGAGAAAATGCAACATTGGATTCTCTCTAGGCCGTTTCAGTGTTCCTGCAAAAAGTGGTTAGTGTATTTGTGAGAGAAAACTGCAATACTTGAAGAAAATTACGTAGAAATACAAACCTAAAGTGATGAATGTGGATGGAACTATGAAGCACACCAGATCTTCAATCTTTACACCAGCAGCCTTTGCCCAAAGGACTTATTCAGAGCTATCAGTGCTCTGCTCCATGCTCAGCACACACCTTGACAAAACACCAGTTCATTTTGTGTGCAAATAACACAAAGCTGCCTTGGTTGCTCTCAAGTCATGTAATGTGGATGTGCATCCTTGCATATTGGTCTTTAGAGCTTTAGAGAGCAGCATCACAAAACACCTTACATTTCTTTTCATTAACTTTTACCCGATAGGCCTGAGTTCCTGACATTAATACGTTTCCATAAAACATATCAGTTGTAAAACTGATTTCCTTCCTTGATAAGTATATAGGTCAGATCAACTTCTTTTGATCTATTGCTATTATATTAGGACCTTGAATTAACAGCTAGAGTTGTACTGAGTGACTGCAAGGCAAGCCAGTAGTCTGTATTGCCCAGGGACCAAAACTTGCAGGGATTTTAGTTTCAAAGGGAGCTTGGCTTCTGTTAGATGAATTTGGTAGATTCATAATCACTTGTCAGGGACTGGATTTGTGCAGTTTCAAGTGAGGCTAATAATTGATGGATCCGCTGGAAGGAGATGTTACCAAATAACAAATCAGTACAACCAATTCATTTCTTGCAGAACATCAGATTACATGAATATTATATATTCAGAAGCAAAAATAACTGACTTCTTGAGAAGGAACATTCATCTTCAGTGTTATCTTCCTTAAGTATCAGCAATTTGAGACTCAGAAAATTTCATTCACCTGCTCAGTGCAGTAAGCCCAAACTAATTAGAGACAGCCACAGTAAATGGGCCAATTAAAGCTACAAGGTTTTTGTGTCCCAGAGAGACTCTGATCAACAGAGCTTCAAAAATGTGATTCAGGAGAGAGCAGCTATGGACTGGTCTTTTAGCCCTCCACGTTCCTTCCTTTTATTTCGTAAACAAACTGTAACTGACCGATGAGCTCCATTTTGTTCAAAGCCTCTGAGCATAACGATAAAAAATTGCTCTAACCATGCAGGCTGACAACCACTTTGAAAACATGGGCATTCTTGAAAAAAATACTGAAAATGAGAGCATAAATCACTCCAAAGCTGATATATCACACCCGCCAGCTGATTTAGCACTACAAGCACCAGCTCTGCAGCATCCCTCCGAGACCAGCTACACCATGTGTCGCAATGCTCAGTGCTAGTGCAGCCTGTCTGTGCCCTGTGCCCTCACATCCCCTCAACAAATTTACCCTCAAGCTCACCCATAACGCCTCTGCTCTCCTCTCTTTCTTCCAGACCCCTCCCTCCTGTTTCCCAGGTAACAGCGATAGGACAAGAGGGAATGGCCTTAAAGTTGTGCCAGGGGAGATTCAGGTTGGATATTAAGAAAAATTCCTTCTCAGAAGGAGTGTTGAGGCAGTGGCACAGGCTGCCCAGGGAGGTGGTGCAGTCACCATCCTGGAGGTGTTCAAGAGCCGTGTGGATGTGGCACTGAGGGATGTGGGCAGTGGGCATGGTGGGGGCAGCCTGGTGGTTGGACTGAATGATGCTAGAGGTCTTTTCCAATTTAAGATTCTATGATTCTATCTCAGCCAGCCAGCAGTGAGCCACGGGGCAAGCAGAAGAAGATGTGTTGCTCTTTCCTTGGGAAATCCAGTTAAATCCCACGTGGATGGGACCAGTTAAGGGGCCCTCACTAACTGGCTGCCTTTCTGTCCACAGTATATGCTGTCCCAGGAGACCATAGAAGCACTTCGGAAACCAACATTTGATGTCTGGTTGTGGGAGCCCAATGAGGTATTGATGCCCTGCTAAACTGGTTTTGCTGGCTTTCTGAGAGCCAGCAAGGCCAGAGGAATCCATTCAAATAGGCCAGAGCATTTTTTTTCTTTCCCCTGCCCCTTGCTCAATGTATTTTTTTTTTTCATTTTCATTTCACACCATAATACAGTACTTTTCCCTAACGGATACCTGATATGCTGATTGTGATACTCCATCTCCTCTTTATTTTTCCTTTAATCTTCTCCTAGTAATGTCCCACAGTGACCATTACACAATCATTTCTGCCACAAGACCTCTCCTGTGCTGTTTGGTCTGAACAGTTCCATCCCTAACAAAGTACATGCTTCAGGGCACCAGCACTAACTTTGCTTAAATCAGTGGAGCTTTATTCTGCTGTATGAAGGCAGGCAGAGGTGCGTGCATTGATTCACATCCCTCTAGGAAAGGGTTTTTCTGTGGTGCATTGTGAAGAGGCTGCATGAACTTATCAGTCTTTACTTACTGATTTATCGTCTTATTCTTCTTATTGCTGTTGCTGGGCGGTTCTAGAAGCATCTCCAGCTGCAATTACCTTAATTACTGTCTCAACAAGAAACATACAAAAGTCATTCTGACTCTATGGTAACATGACAAGGAAAAACACCCCACGCTCCTCCTACAGGAGCAGCCTATTTCCGGCAGGATGTTGCCTCTGACTGATGGGATAACAGAAGGACTCTCTGGTACCTTTGGGTCAGTCCCCCTGGCAAAGGCTGGCAGAGTATCCCTTGGTCTGTGCTAAGCCAAGGCTGGTGTTCACCACTTACTCCCCCATCCCTTTTTTACATACCACAGCTGTACAAAATGGCTCGCCTCCAAATTTTGAATGGTTGTCAATTCTTTAAAGCAAGACAGAATTATGACCTGCCAGGTGGACCGCAGCATTTTGGCTCATTGCTTTGGCTGTTAAGAAAGAATAGGTACAAACCACAGACAGAAACCATTATCTATGGATTCTTGTGTGCTGAGACATAGAGTTTTAACACAGTAACTCGTTCAAAGTACTAGGAAACACTATCTGGTGGCGTGAAGGAGGCTAACAGGAGGGTGAGGAGATCAGGCATGCTCTGCTAGGAGGCCTGCTGCTCTGCAATAATATGCTGTGCAAGCATGAGAGCAGAGCACCATATGGGTTTGTCTCAGCCTTTCTGCTCTGGCTTATGTTTACAGGAAATATTTCAATTCTGTCAATGCTTATTTAGCAGTGAGCTTCTGCCCATGTGCTCCATGTGGAGCAGGCAGGCTGAAAACCCTAATTTCTATGGTTCAGATGGGTTAGGAACAAGTCAAGGTGATCTACAGCAGAATCCTGGTCACGTTGTGTGGCTTCTAGTCTTGTAAGAAAATCTTTTTCTTTCTGTTTGAATGACTCGAAGCTAACCCCCTTCATAATGCATGAACTCTGTGTATTCCCTGGGTAAGCATAAAAATTCAATAGATGAAAATTTTTTTTTTTTTTTTTTTTTTTTTTTTTTTTTTCTGGAGAGTTTAAAAGAGATCCAATAACTGGAACCTAACTGAAGATATCTCCAAGGCCACATTTGTGACATTACACTCAACATATTAAAATTCCTGGATCAGTCCACAGTCTGAGAACCATAGTCTGAGAACAGAGAACAGGCCAATATAGTGAATGCATTTTACCCTCTATAGATTTTGCCTTCAGAGATGGAAATATAAATAACATAAATAAGCACTCCTGAACTCCCAGTAATCTGTTCATTTCTAGTGGGTGGCGGCTGCTGTGCTCCCAGATACCTAATTATTGATACCCTTCATTTGCAATATTTTCCAACCCTGAAGATGAACTGGGAGCAGCAGTGCCTCCCTTCCCCTTCCTGCTGCAGAGCAGATGCTCTCAAAGGAGCAGCCCACCTGTGCATCGTAGCTGCTAGGAGTCCCAGCTAGAGCTTAGGGTGTTCACAAACCTCCAATTTTGCAGTGTTGAAAACAGAGGTCTTCTTTTGGAAAGGAAATCTGTGTTTAAAAAGTTTATTATAGAGCACAAAAATTTCCAAGGAGAGAAGATGTGGACACATTTCTTCAAAGATACCGTGCTTGCTGCTGTCATTTTCTATATAACTAGAACCTCAGCCATCTCCATCACTGATTTAAATGAGCACTAGAACAAGACCATATCCCTTCTGAATTAGAAAAATGGCTATACTTTTTCATGAGAAGGAATTGCTGTGATTTACATGAATCACCATTACTGAAGAGAGCGGTTATAACTCAAACCCTAGCACAAAACCTATGAAGTCCACAGCAATCTGTCTACTTCAGAAAGCTCTCAGAGCCTCTCTGCCTCCCCTCTTGTACTGTCTTTAATCGTGCAATCTTCAAACATTTTTCTTTCATCTTGACAAGAGGGCCCTGCAATTACTCAATGTGTACAAGGAGGAAATTCACTTTGCTACATATCGTAAACCCAACTGGTATTTACCATGCCATTAACCTCTCTGTTTGGCTACAGATGCTGAGTTGCTTGGAGCATATGTACCATGATCTTGGGCTGGTTAAAGACTTCAACATCAATCCTATCACGTTAAAGAGGTGGTTGGTAAGTATTTCAAATTACTGATGTTCACAATCTTTCTAGTACAAAAAAAAAAACACCAAAACAATGAGGCAAGGAATTCATTTGGCTCATACAAGTTATCCCACTGAAAGCAGTAAACTATACAAATTCTTAAAATTTAAGTCCTTCCGCAAATGTTTGCATTCTTGTGGTCAATGATCACAATTCTTAATGACAGTTTTTTAACTGCCTTGCATAGGTTTGCTGAGCTTTCTATTGCAGAGAGCAGTTCATTTCAGTGAATGCTCTTGGTACCAAATGAAAGTGGAGATGGGTGTCTTCAGATATGGCCAAAAAAACTCAGTTTATAGATATCTAAACAGTGGGAATCCAGTGGATGTGCCAGTCTCTTTTTAGTGACACTCAGTGACAGATCAAGGGGAAACGGGCACAGAATGAAACACAGGGAATTCCATACAAAAATGAGAAAGAATTTCTTTATTGTGAGGATGACAGAGCACTGGCACAGGCTGCCTGGAGGGGTTGTAGAGTCATCTTCTCTGGAGATGTTCAAAACCCACACGGATACTTTCCTTTGTCACCTGCTATAGGGAACCTGTTTTAGCAGAGAGTTGGACTCCTGATATCCAGAGGTCTCTTCCTCTATGATTTTGTGTTTCTGTGATTTGATGTATTAAATCACAAGGAGTAAAAGAGCAAGACAGGATAGAAAAGGAATTGCTGAGAAGCTAAATAACTTTCTTTTTCATAGTCTTTACTGTTGAGAATGTGGGAGAGATAAAAGGCATGAAAAGGGCAAGAGCATACCAAAACTAAGATGTCTGAAGAGGCACTGGAGCATTAAAGAATCAGTGATATAGGATCCAAGGAGGAGCACAAGAACAAAAATTACTAAAAAGCTTAAGATCACATTGGCTTTCTCAGAAAAACCCATTGTGTTCCTAGAGGACGAGGAACAGTAAATGTTCTGCCAAATTATTTAAGAAGGATCTGATGACACTCTGAGTTACAGTTAGTAAAACTTACTCCTCCAGTCAGCAAGCTGATCTAAATAAGAATTAAAAACATCATGTTCACTATATGGATGTTTCATATGATTTTGGTAAGGAAGAATTATGTCTCGACAGTCTCTCCTAAATATTTTAAGAGTATGCACAGAATGGAGGTTGCTTTGAATGATTACCTCTGGAAAGGACTTAACAAATTCCATACAGAAGGTGGCCAGGAAACACAAAGCCTCGTTTTGACAAGAACAGCAAGAACAGCAGCATGCACAGGGCTGTCCCTGCTTGGGGTGCTGCCATGGGCTGATGCCAACAAGGCCTTAGAGTGATTAGAGACTGGAACAAGAGACAAATGGACTGATGTGAATAAGGTTGGAGCTTATATGTAGGACTGGTTAAGCCATTGTAGAAGAACACTATGACTACATTAATTGGGAGAGAAAAAAAATATCAAGATTGGGAAATCTCTCCCCAAAGAAGGCAGATGAAAAGCTTAGTAGTGCAGAGCTTAAAAAGCAGATGAATAAAAAGGGTAGGATGAAACCCAATATAATCAAGGCTAACACAGAGCAGATAAAACAGAAAATTTCCTCCTCCCGTCTCACAGCCTGAAAACACAGGAAACAAGGTGATATGTCAACACACATCAACATGCTACCCACCAGCACTACAACAGGCAGCTTCCTGTTAGTTAGTCCGCATCTCCAAGTCATTTGTTAGCGCTAGCATTTGAGAACAATGAGAGGAGCTTTATATGCATTTTGCACAAACCTACAGCAGGGAGAGAATTCCTCTCTCAAACACCAGTTTTCAGAAAGCTGATTAAAAAACCCAAAGGACTCTGCTTCCACTATGTCACCTCCCCAGGCATAGCGTGGGCACCGGTTTGAACTTAAGTGGGTGAGAAAAACCTCCTACATACGCTTGCTTTCCTACCGCTACATCCACTGGTCATGGAAATGTTCCAGGAAGCAAAGGGAAGGATGACTAATGCTGCCCAGTCGCTACAGTGCTCTGAGTCAGGACTCCCTGGGGATGTGCAGAGCTCTGCTGTAGTGTATACATCACATCCCTCTGTGCCGTACAGTGCCTGGGCACAGCCACATGTCCATGTGGTGGTTGTGAGATGCCACCCACCACTCGCAAGTCTGGTTGGATACTAGGAAACATTTCTTCTCAGAAGGAGTGGTGTGGCACTGACACAGACTGCCCAGGGAGATAGTGGTGTCACTGTCCCTGGAGTGTTCAGGAGCCGTGTGGATGTGGCACTGAGGGACGTGGGCAGTGGGCATGGTGGGGGTGGGCTAATGGTTGGACTAGGTGATCTTAGTGGGCTTTTCCAATGCAAACTATTCAATGATTCTATGAGTTATTAATTTAAAATAACGACATATTTCTGCAGTCCATATTGCAAAAGAGCTTTTGCAGTGAAGCCCACAAATATTTAATGAACATCTTAAACCCAAAGGTCTATTGGCTTCACACAGAGCCTTGAAGTCTCCTAGAAGATCCCCAGTTGAAGGGTTGATCCTGTTGAGGCTTGAGGACTCTTATAGGAAATTTCTTCTTTGGAAGGATGCATTAAGCAAGAAGGGTTCCAGGGGGTGTACTTTGAGCTCCCTGCACAGTGTTACTGTTTACCTGCTGTGCAGTTTGAAATGCCAATTCAGGATGACAGCACAGAGCCCTGTCTCCAGCCTGAGTTGCACCTCTTGCAGGTTTCACCTGCCAGCAGACCTGGAAGTCAGCAATCTCTCATCCTTCCCCAAAATCAGACCCTGTCCTAGCAGAGAAGGATGCTGGGCTCTGCAGGGCTTGTGGAGGCTGTTTCCAGGAGGGACGAAAAGCACGCATATATATATTTTCACAAATAAAGCTCTCCTATATGACCACTCTGCACCCTTTCCCCGCAGCTTTGCATTCATGACAACTACAGAAACAACCCCTTCCACAATTTCCGGCACTGCTTTTGTGTGACCCAGATGATGTACAGCATGATCTCACTCTGCAGTCTTCAGGTATGCGTATTTCTGTGCAAACCAGCTCTGATTCAGTTAAAATTCAAATTTTTTTTTTTTTTTTTTTTTTTTTTTTTTTTTTTTTTTTTTCTCCATGGCTATACATCTCAGTTTCTGGCTTTTCTTGCCAGGAAGAGTATGGAGAAAAACTTGTCTGAATGGAAGTTCATCCTATTCAGAAGACACTGTATTAGTTTTTCTCACTCTTGTCATGGATTTAGTTAATACAGAATGTCATGGCAGCTATGCCCCAGCCCTGCCTTAACTTATTGAGATGCTCAAGTGACTTGTAAGGGACAGTAGTACTATCTCAGTGCTTTTATATCAACTCTGAAATAAATTTCGAGAAAATTGGTTTCTCTGTGCTGCTGCTATTTAATATAACAAAGGCAAATCTGAGTCATTTCTGCTGGAAGGGAAGGCGGAATTCTCTTTCTTCACTGAAGTAAATTGACATACAGAAAAATACTTCATTTTGCTCAGTTTGCCTCTCCCTGAAATGTAAATGTGGGTGTTTTTTCAATTCTATTCATTTCTGGGGACAGACTTAGTCGAAATCGCAATACTATGTTAATGTATTTATTTTGCAGGAGAAATTTTCCCAAATTGACATCTTGATTCTCATGACCGCAGCAGTGTGCCACGACTTGGACCATCCAGGCTATAACAACACGTAAGTCTGCTTGTGCTTGCCTTGGGCTCTGTTGGGAAGGTAAGGCCAGCCGGCATTTTTGGTGGAT